>NW_019154085.1:9283860-9609705 GCF_002288905.1 Enhydra lutris kenyoni
TTATTTTTCATAAACATATAATATCTTTTTATCCCCAGGGTATGTACCGGAAGTTTTATATGTGTGTGTGTGTGTGTGTGTGTGTGTGTGTTTCCGTCTTAGCTTCAGCTTAAATTAGTCATTCTAGAATTCAGGAAAGGCTTTAGGAACAAGAGAGTGGTTAAGTTTATTGAGAGGGGGGAAAAATTATCCATGACTGTCCCCTGCCCACTGAGTTGTTTTAAGGTCATCATCAATATTGCGTATCTATCCAACACAAGGTTCATATCTGGACTCTATTCTATTAAAATGATCCAGTTGTCTCCTCCTACATTGATAACAGAATGTTTGGGTTGTTTTTTTTTTTATAGTTGACGTACAATGTTATATTAGTTTCAGGTCTACAACAGTGATTTCAGAATTCTCTACATTACGCAATGCTCACCACTCTAAGTGTGGTCACCTTCATTACAATGACGGTCACACCGTCATTACAATATTATTGACAGGACTCCCTATGCTGTACCTTTCATCCCCATGATTTACGTATCTTATACCTGGAAATGGGACCGTGTAAAGCCCTTCACTTTTCCGCCCATCCCTCCACCACTTCCCTTCCAGAAACCACCAGTTTGTTCCCTGTACTTAGGAGTCTGTGTCTGGTTTTATTTGCGCATTTCTTTTCTTTTTTAGATTCCACACATAAGTGGAATCTTAGGATACTTGTCTTTCTCTGTCTGACCTGTTTCACTTAGCATAATAAAGAATAATTAAGTCTTTCTTCCCTTTTTACCTTATTTTTTAAAATTACGCTAGTGACCATACAGTACTTCATTATTTTTTGATGTAGTGTTCCATGATTCATCATTTGCGCATGACACCCAGTGCACAGACCCTGTCGGCCATCAAGATTACCGAAGAGAGGCACCTGGTGGCTCAGCAGGTAAAGTAAAGTTAAGCCTCTGCCTTTGGGTCAGGTCATGATCCCAGGGTCCTGGGATGGAGCCTCACATCGGGCTCCCTGCTTGGTGCCTGCTTCTCCCTCTCCTCCCCACTTGTGCTCTCTGTCACTATCTCTGTCTCTGTCTCTCAAATAAATAAAATCTTAAAAAAAATTACTAAAAATGAGTTCTAGAGCTCCACATTCAAAAGATGAAGTCTCAAATTTAACAAAGATGTGCTTAGCCCAATGTAAGAAGAGAGGGGGGTGTACTTTTAACCTTGCAGTTGGAGACTCGGCGGTCAATCAAAAGGTTGGGAAATGAAAGCTAGAAAGAATAAGAAAATAATAACAAGGAAAGAACTTAAGAATAGCCCAAACAATAAAAATATTAAAGGAATGAGTGAACATTTAAATAATACAAAGGATTAATTCTGTAACCACATTTGAAGAGAGAGGTTTAAATTGCATCATTATGTATAGACTAGAATAAAATAATAAACAATAAGCTTAAAAAGCCTTTTCTGACAAAGTTGTAATTTTTCTGAAAAAGCCACAATCTTTACAATAGTTTGGAGGAAGGAGCTCCACCTTCACTGAAATGCCTCCAACTCCAGGACACTTGTGCCCAGGGATGTACAGAGTTCTGTTCCAGGCCTATTACAAAACATACAATCCTGCTGCTTAAAAAAGAGAATAACTAGGCAGGAGACCCACTCCATAATTTCAGTTTTCTATCTGCAGCATTGGGATGTACATGTCCTTTATAAAGTCAAATTTCTACAGTTTACTCAAACACTTTATTTTTGGTTTTGTTTTTATTTCTTTTTTTTTAAGTTTTTATTTTAATTCTAATTAGTTAACATACAGTGTAATATTAGTTTCAGGTATAAAATAAAGTGATTCACACTTCCATACACCATCCTGTGACTCAAACACTTTAAAATGACACTCACCTACTTTTTGGCATAAGGCAAAAGGAGTAAATAAATCACACACAAACACAATTAAAACACATTTCAATTTCTAGAAAAACTGATGAAAGACATACATTTTTTAAACCAAATATCTATATGTCATGTGAATTATCCATAAAATGCTCCATATTAAATCAAACTAATACTGGAGTCCTAATATCATGCAGTCTTTGGTGATTTGCATCTTAAAAGGAAGTCTTTTTTTTTTTTGTAATTAAATGCCCACGGACAGCCTCCCAGGTCTGACTCACTTTAAGCAGCATTCGGCTCCTGAAATAAAATCCTTCAACAGGAATAACATTGTAGTGGACACAAAGTCCCCAGCTTCTGAAAGAGCTACATTCTAAAAATCAGTTGGCGAATTTAATATGTAATTTGAAAAACACTTGGATTTGCTCCCAAAGAGTTATTTACCCCAGGACAGAGCCTCGTGATGCTACTGACAGCACTCTTTTTTTTTTTTTTTTGAAGATTTTATTTATTTATTTGACACAGAGAGAGAGAGAGAGAGGGAGAGAGCACAAGCATGAGGAGTAGGAGAGGGAGAAGCAGGCCTCCTGCTGAGCAGAGAGTCCGATGCGGGGCTGGATCTCAGGACCCTGGGATCATGACCTGAGCTGAAGCAGATGCTTGACAACTGGGCCACCCAGGCTCCCTCCCCATCAGATGTCAAGAGGGCTGCTCTGGCACTGGGCAAGCTGCCATTTCGCTGGAGGAGGGGCATTTGCTGAGGTGGCTTAAGATTCTACAGCCTTTGAATATCACTAAGTTTGGAACACTGGAGCCAAAGCTTGGTCATTGTTTTACTATGTGTCCTGTCTTCACCCCAGGGACAGCCTGTTTCAGGGCCACACTCTCTAACTCCCTGCTCCACCATGGTCTGGACATGGGAAGAGAGCCCAGTGGACCGCGGGAAGATCCCAGAAGGGACACAAGCCTTCGGGTGACAGAGAAATTGGCTCCTCTGACAGCTGGAGAAGAGAATAAACGAGTTAGGAACCATGTGTGCAGACTCTTAGAGCACCCCCTCCCCAGGCCCCACAGAGCGGGACACAGAATGTGGGCAGCGCTCATTCATTTGCTCGTTTTTTAATAAACAGTTACCGAACCCCCGTGACACACTGGGCACTGCTCCAGGCAGAGCACAACCTTCGCACGGTGCCTTGTCACACAGGAGGGACTCTCAGAGGACTAAGCATTACTGCTTCCTATGCATCGGCACCCCTGGGTGACGGCAGTGACTCCCAGCTCTTGTCACAGTCCAGGCTGAGTCTCTACTGGAAGCCAGAGAGGGGCACGTGGGGTGCGGTGGGGCAGGGGGTGTTTGTGAGCTGTGGTGTGTGTCCTGGGGGGGGGCGCGGGGCACAAGCAGTGTAGTTCACCCTGGAATCTCAGAACATTTCTTTCTAGAACCTGCCAGATAGTTATCCCAGGTCATTAAAGGAGAGCCTAAGGCCCCGGGGGGAGGCTTAACATGTCTCCTGACGCATACGATACGTGGCAGAGTCAAACATGGTATTTCAGACGCCGAGAAACCACGGACCCATCACGGCGACGGTCTCAGTTAGGCTCCAACTTTAGGAAGAGTTTCTTGTGTGAAAATAGCATAACCGAAGGATATATGCTTCACTAAAGGCAAGCCCACATCACTTCCTCAAGATCCCAAATAAAAGGTGGCAACCAGAAAAGCAGACGCGCACCAGTGACCCCATCTTGCGCTTTAAGCCGAGCAGAAACTTACAGCGCAGCCTCCTTTTCCTTCAGCTCTCGGGCTCTTTCAAGTTCTTCTGAGTTTTCATGGGCGTTTCCTAACATAGTCTTACTTCTCAGCATAAGGGAAAGAAAAAAAAATTACAATTATTTGCTTTCATGGCACAGTCGCTCGCGATTTGATCCAACCTATATCTCAACGACTTTTCCCACAACCCAAAAGAAGTAAGCATCACCGGTCTTTTCAGGCAGGACATACATGGTTCTCTTAAAGGCCATCCCTATCCTCTTCCACGGAACCCAACTGAGAACGTTGCTTCCCTCGAGCTCCCACCCAGGAAAGGGCGAGTAAGACCTCAAGTCGTCCACCCTTCCACGAGTATCCTAAGCTCCCCGCGTAAACAGGAGGTTTACACTTCCCTGACTCCTTCCACATGCCTCGCCGCCTCCTAGTCAGCTCAGCACCACGTTTACCGAGGAGTGGGGTTCCAGTCACCCCTCGATGGCCAGAGCAAGCTTTCATCACCAGGGATTCCTTTTTATAGCTCTTAACACATGATGGGTACTCGTTCCCCCAGTTTATTCTAAGAGAACAGCACAGAGCCTGCTACGGAGTAGGTTCTCAATAAATGTTTGCTGAATTAATAACCGGCCTGCCTATGAGAGCCCGAGGGCAGCTCTGTCAGACTCGCCAGCAGTGTATGAATGTGAGGGGGATTTGAACACTGATTTCCAAACTGGAAATACAGGTCATAATCCATCATGGAATCGTGAAATCCATTTCGTGGGTCGCAGTATTTTGTTGCTTTTTTTTTTTTTTTCTTAACAAAATAAAAGAGAAGATATCAGAATGCATCACACATAGTCAAGGTAAATATGGTCTTGTGAAATTTTGGCTGTCTTTTTACATTTATATTTAAAACATACCTAGTTGAGTATGGATGCTGGGTCATGATGTAAAATGTATTTCTTACCGTGGATCACTGTAAAATATCTGAAAGCCACAGCTGTGCACGCTGACCCAGAATCAATTCCATAGCACAGCACAGCATGTAAGTCAATAATTCTCCAAACAGGGACACCAAAAAGCATTCCTAGGAAGGAGGCCCCGGTCCTCGAATCTTTGAGAGCAATCTCAGAAACTGTAGGCTGGCACCCCTACCCCCTTTCCCACTTGAACTGGCTTTCTGTTCCTAGGCACCTAGAATCCAAACATGCACAGGGCACCCAACTTCCTCTCCTCCAGCTCCTGAAAGAGCATCCGTGCCCAGTTTGGAACAACAGTGCCAATTTTGCACACTGACGCTGCATTTGAAGGCTTCTGGGATCATATATAGACGAATACTTCCACCATGTGATGAATCTATTAGCAAATATTAAGTTTGAGGGCAAATGAAGCATTTAAATGGTGATGATGAAAACTGTAGGATATGACAAAATAAATTACAACTGATTATGAATGAACTGAAAACCTAGGCTTGACAGCCCCACTTGGCATTCAACCCAAAGACCAGAGAAGAGAAACCATGGGGCGGTGACATGTGATAATCAAACATAAAGAGAGCAGAATGGGAAAACCAGGGTTAGGGATGAGGCAATTCTAATTCCTCTGGGTCTGGATGAGAGACATTCTTCATTCACAGTTTCCAGGAGGCAGCATGAAGAGAATTTAGCAAACCCTCCCCCTCCCCAGTCAGACCCCTAAAGGAAATTTGAGCAAGGCTGTTTTTACTTTCTATCCATGTCTGATGCAGCAGCATAGTGCAAAGCTGTCCGTCCCCAGTCATCTGTTTCATTAACGTTGGCCCCTGTGGTCACTAATGTCTCAATACAGTGGAAATGACAGTTTGCAGCTGCATAGTGCAAAGGTGTCCTGAAAAACAGACAGCGATTTGTTACTTCGTTCATCTGATAAACACCGCCCCCCCCCTTCAGCAGGAGCACTGACAGCGGTATTCCTAGGAGTGGGGAAAGCTCTTCAGCTCTCAGAGGGTAGAGGCCAAGAGACATGCCTTCCTTTGACTTTATAAGTTGGAGCTGAGGCTACAAAGACAGGGCCTCAGACAAGGACACCTACCCGGGGATCTAGTCTTTCTTTCCATTCCCAGTGCCTGTCCCGGTATAGGTCTACACTAGTGCTCTTTTGGACCATTGCAATACCATCCCTATTGGCCTCCTTAGCTCTAATCAAACTTCCATCCAATTTCTAGTTGGTATGAGTGAAGAATGAGTTTTTGAAAGTTCTGACACCCACACACAACATCCTGGTCTAAAACCGTCAGTCCTCTCTGCTGAGCAAAGCCTTGATTCCTTAGTCTAAAATCAAAGACCTTTCCAAGCTGGGCCCAAACTACCTTCATAAACTCTCTCTCACCCCCCTCACATGAACCCATCACTGCATCCAAGTGGGTCACCTGAAGTTTGTCTAATCATGTCCACATCTTCCCTACCTTTCCCCATGTTGTTTTCTTCCCTGGAATGTCCTGTCCTGAATGTCCTCTCCTCTTCCACCCACCAAAACCCCAAAGCTTCTTAAGTTCCAGAAGTTCTCCGTCTCTTTTGTCTGAGATCGTGCAGCTCCTGTCTGGTCTCTCCTGAGGTCTCATCTCACACTGCCTTAACTTTAGCTCTCGGTATTGTCTCATCTTCTCCATTGAACTATAAGCCCCTTGGGGGTAGGGATATAGATTAAAGGGAAGAACAATGTCCAAGGACTCAGAAGCCCTGTGTTGTAGTCCGGACAGATCTATAAGGGGCAACAAACCACACCCCTCTCTGGGCTTGGGCTTCCTCGTCTTCCTTCAATAATGACCAGTGAGCAGCTGCCCCCAACATCTAGTTTAGGTCAAAAACTCCTGATATTTTACACATACATGGAAATTTATTACAGGTATAACTCATTTAGTTTCTCCAAGCTCAACTTCTTCATCTATTGAAAAGGCTAAGAAGCACCTCCATCTATCTCACAGAGTTGTTATGGAAAACCAAGTGGGTAACAGGAAAATATATGCACCTTGCCAAGAGTAAGGGACTGCAGAAACATGAATTCACTAGCCAATAGTTAGGGAATAATAAGCAAATGAAATGCTAGAAATAAAATAACTTTATCTCAAGAACTATTTATTAATTTTCAAGCACCACTCTTTCATATCTTACAGTCAATGTATGGGCACTTTTACTTGTTGAGTTTCTCCTCGCTCATCTAAAAACAGGAAAATTATAAGCACTTTACATAGTGGACTGTTTGTGTTTTCATTAATAGATGGAAAACTATTAGGTACCAACCATGTGGCAGAGCCCTTAGGTAAAGAGAAAATGAGACCCATTCCTGGTGCTCAGGAGCCCCACGGTCAGGGGAAGGGAGAGACAGGAGAGCCAGGGTCCACTAGAACAGTGTGATGTGTGTTTCCGTTGTGGAGTAGGGAGGTCCCAGGGGAGCAGAGAGGTGGGACAGCCCTGCCAGCAGGGGCAGGAGGTGTTACCTGACAGAAATCTGGAAGGGTGGGTAGGCATTAGCCTAGGCAGGTTGGGAAGAGAAGAAATCTATTGTAACTTCAAGAACCAGGGTGCATGTGGAGGGGAGGGAATAGAGAGATGCTATGGGAAAAGACCAGAAGAAGACAAGACACAGTTGGCACTTCCAAACAGATTCTATGAGAGGACATGCCTGCCTTGGGGCTTGTGTCTGCCTCGTGGGTGTCTCGCTACAAAAAGGGATTTCCTTCTGAGCAAGGAATCTCCCTAGCTAGCTTCCCTGTTTACCATTTCACTGTAACACGATTCCAGAAGGACTGCTCCCCACCCGTCACTGAAGCACTGAAGCAGAATTCCCCATTTACATACCTCCCACACTTGTCCTTTTTATGGAAATCTGCTCCGCTGCTCTGCAAGAGTTTTATACATTCCACATTACTAGAAAGACAGGGAAAACCTCATTAAGATGGTAGAGGTCAACTGCTTGGCTATCTTCAGACAGAGCTGATTTTGGTGAAGTGTGGGGCCAAGATGAAATGAGAACTCCAGCTTTAAATTCTACTAATGCAAAACCAACCTGAACATCTTAGAGGAATGGAACAGTGCAAGGATTTAAAGTTCCAAGCTAATAAATCGATGCATTAAAGAGCTTGATGGAACTTTCCAATTCCAAGGAAAAGGTATTTAATGATGATTACATGGTTAAACCTTCAGTGGTATTTTCATCATGTAGCCCGAGAATCTCTTTCAAAACCATCAAGAGTTTAGGAAACAACCCCTTACGCCTATGATAACTTCACGTCACCTCTACACAATGAGCCAGAATGGAGAAACATTACCTTTTATCACAGGAGAATGAATTCACCGTGATAACCATTTTCAACCCAGACTCTCCATAATGGGAAATAAGACAGCTGCATTTCCCTGTCCTTGTAATATAGGTAAATAAATGTGCAAAAAATAAAAGGACAAAAATAATGTAAGGGGGCACAGTGATCTTCCAGAGCTTCTTTGTCACTCTCAGAAGCAATAAATCATGTTTAGTAGACATAAAGGACCCACTGAAGTGAATTTTCCAATTGAAGGGCATGTCGCTAAATATTAATTGTAATAGGAGTTTCAGATATGAACCCAGGATGGTGCGTTGCCAAGGTCTGATAATTTTTTTAAATGTCGGCATAAAAAGAGACAATCGCCCATTATTGTTCTACACTTGGAGGGCTGAGAGGCAGTCTAGAATTTACTCTTTTATTACCATTTTAATATGAAAAATGATCTCATTAACGAGGAACCTGAGCAAGGCTCCCCCACCCCCCCCACTCACTCTTTGTAGCCACCTTTCTCAGAGAACCCACTGTTTCAGTCCTAAAATATAAGAACTTTCTGGGACCATGATGTGTTGGTGTTGCCTGCCAGTTGACGTAAAAGCACCTGTCTCTTACTGAGTGAAGCCAAAGGAACAAAGGCAGAGGCAGATCTAGGTGTTTGGCTTATGAAGGTCATTCAATTTGGGGAGAAGGTTGGGGAGAAGGAGAGTGATTTAAAAAATAAGACATAATTATGAATATAAAACTGAATACACAATTTTGGAAGGGACCCATGCAAGTAAGGTCTCTAAAGCTTCACAGTCAACCCACCTCTGATAAAGAGGTAATGCCTTTGATAATGTACAGATGACAAATGGAGAAGCATCACTGTTCCCTGAGGACTAGCAGACTGATTGAGAACTAACACCTTACCCAAACAAGGTCACCCAAGGGAGGCCATGTTTGGTCAATGTCTGGTCATATATAGAAACACGCTGACCAGAGCCGTAGTCTCACCACTGATATGAAAAAGGGTGTCTGATGAAAAATGCTCTTTACAACTTAAAAAAAAAAAAAGGCAAGGATTAAATTGCTTCTTGCCTATCCCTTGGGTTTCTTTGCCCTTTAGTCACATTTAACCATTGAAGTACTTAAAAATCAGTTTTGAAATCAGGACAAAAATATCTGTAAATAAACATGAACTAACTCAATCTTGGATTCCTTTGATCATCATCTACCTACCAGTGACAAAAAAGGAAAAACTTAGGAACAAATCTCAAATTGTTTTCTTTTGGTAGAATGCATATCAGGGAGGTACATATTCTATAGGCTGAAGACCTACAATTAAAAAAAAAAAAGAAAAAGAGAGAGAGAAGAGGAAACGAAAGAAAACAATTCTCTCTATGAGGTGGGCTAACAATTTTTCTTAGGAAGAACAAACTTACAATTAATATGGAAATGCAAAAGTGCTATTTGGCGTCGGTAGAAATGATTCTTACCCATCTAAGGAGACTGCTTGTGATTCACAATTTAAGCCAAGTAAGAGAAATGAGGAGTTAAGTCATGAAGGGAGAAAAGAAATTGCTAACTACTCACCCTCCTGCGGCAGCAGCATGAAGGCACGTTCTTCCAAATTTATCTGGGGTGTCTATTTCAAAGCCTGCAGACAGCACGTGCTCATTACTAAACAAGGATACTATGCTATACTTTTGTCCTAGTTAAACCACAAGAAACATTGCAGAGACAGAAAAATCAGTTAGTAGAAAAACCAGAACGCAAGCAATTGTAGTCAGAAAGAGGTTGTCATGGAAACGAATGATAACTGCTCAAGCTTGGCAATTTTATAGGAAGAACCGTGAAGTCTAGAAGAATTTATTTTCACATTCAGCCCTGGGTGAACCACAGCCCCATATTTCAATCCCAGGATAGGAATTTATGAAATCAATTTGAGATAAGTAGGGCACTAGACAGGCAGACAGAACACATGGAGAAAACATGGACAGCAAAGGAGGAATCTTAACATGCTGGGGTAGATATTTTCTTATGTGTATTACTAGCTTTCGGTTGGTTTAAGATTTGAGAAACATGCTTTCATGCAGGGATGATTTTTAAACATGCCAAGAACAGTGAAGGCAGAATCAACCATAGGTAAAGCACTTAAAAGGAAAAAAAAATGCCTCTGGGATGTCTGTTGAATTAATTCATAAACAATCTTTGCCTTGCAGACCTCTATCACCTTTGAAAGCCAGGAACTTCTTTAATACAGGGAGGTTGGCAGAAGCAGTGATAAGAAAGATTAGCAAAGCTCCAAACCAGAAAAAATGTCTTGGTTCCAAACAGACCCACATTTAAAAAACTAAAAATTAAACCTAGTTGGAGGGGATCACACCATAGGGATTTATCAGAGCCCACCGAGGAGGAAGATAACACGATATTGCTACTGTCAAAACATGGCAGCTTTGGCCTTTTTCCTTTGTTGAAAATATTAACTGTTCAATCCACCCTTTTAAGCCTCAAAAAATTTTCCCTGATTCCGACAAACTTCCGGGAAGCTATGGCCACCCCTGCCTGTCTCTCACTCTGGATCACCCAAGCTTTAACTGGAAAAACAGGCAAGACTCTCATTTCGGGCCAGGAATACCTCCGCTCAAACAGCCGCAACACCAAGCACGCTGGGAGCTGTCCCTACACCAGGTGATGGATGACTCCAAGCACAGGCAGCCGCTTCCTCGGGCCAGACACCCAGAGCCAAGCGGCTCCTTACAGGACACGTTAAGCCTCGGCTGTGGGAAGGGGTTACTTACCCGACGATAAAAGCTTTCTGCAGCAGTCCGAGTGAGCGTTTAGGGCCGCTAAGTGTAAAGGGAACATACTATGGATTCCACACCTGAGGAGGGAAAAAAAGAAAAAAGAGCGGCTCAGGGGGACATCTCACAATAGACGCAGAAGGACAGTAACGTTTCTGGAAGTTCTTGGATGAAAACTAAATCCACAACATCTCGCTTCGAGGCCCTTGCCTGGAATAATTTCATGATCCCTCTACTCAGGAAATAATTATGTGATCATTTTCCACATTAACATGATAAAATCCTGAACCTGGACCAGAATGAAAAACCCCTGACAATAGGAAAGTATCTTTTTCAGATAATGTTTCCTATAAAGGGTGATGCTATATTTCAGATTAATTTACCTTTTTTTCTTTCAGCTAAGTAATTTTACGTCAGCAATCTGTTTTATTCAGTAACCTGTTCTATTCCTTGAATTGGTAAAGAAACACTATTGACCTATTATGTCCCAAGTACTTTGCTGAGAGTTAATAATGGCTGTACTATCGAAATCAAAATGTTGGATGCAAATAAAAAACGATGTTGACCTTTTGCAGATGCAACTTCATCTTCCTAACAGACTTTTATCCAGCATATTACCCACATCAGGACACTGGTCACGAAAATGCACTGCAGCAACAAACGTTACCTGGCATACACGTCATAAATCTAGCATACTTTCCCTAACAGTATTACAGAAAGAATCTAGAAAAGAACTTTTTAGACTGATACCCCTTCATAACACAGTCCCCAGGATGATCCCTTAAGGGACAGGTGCTTTTTGATAGCAGCGCTTTTTCCTTTAAAATCAAATCTTCCGGGCACCCAAGTGGCTCAGTGGGTTAAAGCCTCTGCCTTTAGCTCGGGTCATGATCTCAGGGTCCTGGGATCGAGCCCCGCATTGGGCTCTCTGCTCAGCAGGGAGCCTGCTTCCTCCTCTCTCTCTGCCTGCCTCTCTGCCTGCTTGTGATCTCTCTCTGTCAAATAAATAAATAAAATCTTAAAAAAAAAAAACCTAAAAATAAAATCAAATCTTCCTTGGGGTGCCTGGGTGGCTCAGTCTTTAAGTGTCTGCCTTCAGCTTAGGTCATGATCTCAGGGTCCTGGAATCGAGCCCCGCATCGGGCTCTCTGCTCAGTGGAAAGCCTGTTTCTCCCTCTCTCAACCCCCTGCCTATGTTCCCTCTCTTGCTGTGTCTCTCTCTGTCAAATACATAAATAAAATCTTAAAAAAAATCAAATCCCGTCTTCCTCTTGCCCATCACCTCTCCTCACACAAGGACCCAAAGCCGGGTTCTGAACTGTCATTCCTAACGAGCGGCATCATCGGGGGGTTCCGGTGTTCTCATAAGCATTTATAATGCTAGTGCTCATTTCTCAGAACATCCCGTTAGAGTCAAATAACGTATTTCAAAACTTTGCAAGCCTCCGCATAACACAAGTAAGTACGTGTACTTCCACGTGCAGCATCAATGACGTCAGTTCCTTCTCTCACACAAAGTCGCCCCTTTTCAGATCGCACGATGCATTAAGAAACACATACGGTTGGAGTGGGTTAGGTTTCAGATATGTGACTTGTATTTGCTATCTCAAAAGTTCCAATGATGGGTGTGAACGTGTCAAAGCATAAACATATTCCCAGCCATCTCATGGTGCTCAGCACTCTGCCAAGTCCTTGTCTGCCGACAATTTCTCTCTTTCTCTCTCTCTCTCTTTCTCTCTTTCCATGAAAACTTCTCTCTGTGTATTGGTGTTTTTGTTCAGTCTCTCCTCTGCTGGTTTTCCTTTCCCTATATGGAGATTTCCAACCCACTGTCTACAATAGCTGGCATCCATCAAGAGCCGCAATTTGCTTGTCTTCTGGGCAGCGTCACGCAGAGGGGAACTGCTTGTAATTGCCGCTCTCGTCATTGACAAAAAAAATTCTGAAAGGCAATTGCACCAGTGACAACCTTGATGTTCGTGGAAAGGAAGCGGCGTTGGGGGATGGGAGAGCAGCTTTCCCATCTATGCTGCATTTCCTTTGTCCTCTTGAAGCCAGGGAAACAGTGATTTTTAAAAAATGTATAGTGTGTTTTAAAAACACATTACTAAGTGGAATTTTAAGACAAGGAGTCTGTAACTTTATTTGTTTAGGGCAAGTAAGACAAAAACGTGATGATATTACTATCTCTGGACATTTGTAAGACAAAAACAGTATTTTCTAGGATGGCTTTAAGTTCTTGAAGGAATATGCCTGGAATTGGGTGGGATTTCCCAAGATTTCTTTGAGCCTTCCCCATTCTTTAACTATGACTTTAATAAAAATATATTTGTGTACAAATACATAATCTACAAAATATAAATATATGAAAACATTTTATATTATATACATATTATATATACATACATATACACACATATGTATATATACATAATATAATACATATTTCATAAAGATACAAAAAATACGTATCTTTCATACAATAATATAAGCAAAAGAATTAGAGAAAATAGCATTCAATTCTATAAGAAATCAATTAGGAAAAACATAAAAGGTGTAAGTTATAGTATAACAACAACAGCATGGTAACATAGTCTGTAAATTTCATATGCAAATTTCTAATAAACTTTGACACTTAACATCCTTGTCTTCAGATAATTCATCATACTCTACATTAGCTAATTCCTTCCTTTTTTTTCCTATTACTTACCTTGAGAAGCTAAGGGGGGTAGAACTATTCTAAAAGGTCTAGCAATAATTCTGTTTGATATATATATTTTATTCCATCGTTCATTAAAAAATCACTATCTCAGTGTAGGTTTGAAAATACATTAATTTAGACTCAAGTACCACTGATATTTGAACTTGAATATGATACTATGGCTCAAATATGAAAACTAAATATCAGGCCGAGATTGGAAATAAAAGTCAAATTCAGGATCTCTGAATCACTTCAGAAATGATTCACGCATTTCAAGATAAAATTACTCCTTTATTGTTATAAAGTAAGACTGCTTATAAAGGAAGAGCCATAAAACCTTTAGCAGGGAAATTAGGGTTTGGCTGTCCTAGGCAAATAAGAAGCGTCACTCTGACTTCGTCAGATATACATCAAAGAAGATCAAGAAATAAAGATGTCAGATAACACTAAACTTAACAGTGCATAAATTACAGGAAAGAGGAGACCAATTCCAGCTAAGATGCTACATTTATTTGACCAGCCATAAAATTAATGGGACACATTTGTATTAGCTATTTCTAATTTAGCTGTTAGCTGGCATCTCCTGGCCAGTTATTTCAGAATAAATGAGGTCAGAATAAATTGTAGACAGCGATCGGAGGTAGGGAAAGGGCTCATGCACTATCAGAACATCAGTCCATTGAAGCTCTCCCCTTGGCATCAGAGAGCTATGGCTGTTCCTTCCCACTTCCAGTGCTCTCCAGAGCCTTCCTTCAGGCGATACCCTAAAAACACACTGTAGTTACGGCGATGGAGTCAAAAACCTTGGGTCTGAGTCCTAATCCTGACACTTGCCAGCTGTTTGATCTTTGGCAAGTATATAATGCTTCCCTCACCCAGAAAACAAATATCATAACAGTGTTGATTTTATAGAGCAACTGTAACTAATTAATTAAACTAATTAATAATTAGCAATTAAACTAATTAGTAATGCACCCAAGTGCTAACAGAAGGTCTGGACCATGATAAGCCTTTACCATACAAGTTAGTATTATTATTGCCCTTGAAATTATTATTAGCTTAGTGGGATAATCAGCAGCCTGTGAGTTTTGAAGTCTTATCAGGCTGTGATTCCTTAAAATCAGGTTTGTGACTCTTAAAAAGCCAAGAAAAAATTGTGATCAACTAGCATTTCTGTTATCTTTCTACATCTCAGAATTCTTTTTTTTTTCTTTTTATTTATTTTTAAAATTTCTTTTCAGTGTTCCAGAATACACTGTTTATGCGCCATACTCAGAATTCTTTATGGTACTTATCTCACAAGTCTCCTAGGGAAGGTGGACTGGTTTAGTTCTGTCCACTCAGGAGTGAGATTTTATGCTTCTTACTTGATGGATCAACCCAAATCAAAAATCAGTTTCCTATTAATTTCATCTACGTCACTCTCAGTATTTATCAGACACCCGTAAGTTGGAGGCATTTGGGTACAGTTGGCAACAATGAGGCCTGGTCCTTGCTGTTTGCAACCTACTGACACTTCCAGTGGTTTCTTTCGAATCAAGACCAAACACTCTAACGCAGCTTACAAGCCGCTTCTGATCCAGCTGTTGCTTTATCGACCAGTACTCTAGAACTGCAGCGACTTCTGTCCCTTCCTCCTGGAGAAGCCAAGGCTCTATCCTGCCCGAGGCCTTTTTGGGCACACGTGGGTGTCTCGAGAAACTCATCTTTCTGCCCACCTTCTCGCAGTCTCTCTCAAGCTTGTTAGTGCATCTCTGGGGGCCACTGGCAGCACCTTTGGGCTCTCACGAGTTCTCTGTGGGGATCTTTAAACTGTCTTTTCCTTTTGATCATAACCTAAAGCGAGTGATCTAAGAGCACGTTTTGGCTCATCTCAACAACCACCTTCTCACAACAGACCTCGGCCGTATGCCAGCGCCCGTGTCTGTCCTCGGAACCACACCGGTGCCATGTGGAGCTACTGTACTCGGCAGGGGCCAATAACAACAGAAAAAAGGTGGACGTGACAGGCAAACGATGCCTGGAGCTGGGAAGGGCCAGTGACAACGCAGTAGGCTTAGTCTTCCAGACGCGCAGAATTTGGTGGCAGTTGGCATCTGTGCTGTGTGACCAGCCACTGGACCTGTACCGCATCGAAGCCTTTGCAAAACTTCCAGTCGCCCAGCATGTGCTAACCTCCTACGAGTCAGTGCCTTGGCCACCGGGACAATAACCCCAGGACAATGGCGATTTAATTTTGGCAAATGGTGCGCTGTCCCACCCTCCACTACGCAGAGAGGCAGCGAGCCTCTCGCCGAGGAGCCTCACCTCCAGATCCGGATGGCCGAGGACACAGTCTCATTTCCCCCCCCTCACGAGCTCTGTGACCTCAGGGAAGTAAGTGAACCTCTCTGTGTCCCATTTACGTCACTGATAAGATGGCGCTAATCGTGTCACTTACCCCCTGGGACCGCTGTGACAATTAAGTATAATTCCCGAGAGCCGGTGCCTAGCGTGGGTAAGCAAGGCCTCATGAACGTTTGCTGCTCCTGCTGACCCGTGAGCACTGAGTGCTGTTTGCACGGATGCTGTCGGGGTTTCTTTGGACTTACTGACAGAGTAGAGTCAAAGCCTAAGGAGTCTCTATCTAATTTTACATTTATCCACATTTGAGTAACGCTGTAATAAAAATAATATAATAACAAATATAAAATAATATATTTATTATAATATATCTTTATATTTATAAATAATATATGTATATTTATAAATTAATATATGTTTATACATGTAAATATTTATATATTTATATATAATAATGAATAATAAAAATAAACATAATTTAAGTCTACACCTGGGATCTGCAAGCCTGTCGGTGCCACGACCTAACCAACCTCTATCCGCCCTGCCGTCCCCATCAGCACGGCTCTTCCCGGAAGCCTCCCCCTGCCCCAGCCCCAGTAGGTCCCACATATGTTCTGTATCCGGTGGCACCCAGAGGTTGTTCTGGAATCACACTTTGCATGCCTGATTGTAACTGTTTGTTTAATTCCTGCCCCCTGTGAATTATGAATTCCGTGAGGGCAGGGACTCCTGCAAGGCCAGGAGCTGACCTTCCGCAAATACGCAGCGAATGAACAGATGGCAGAGCCCGTTACCTGCGTCTACTCGGATGCCCCTAATTTTGCTGCCATTGAGGCCGAATCAGTAAGGTAGAAGACAAACTAAAATCCCAGAGACAAGCGTCTCGAACCCAAAAATGTTAAAGAAGAAAAACCACCACATAAAGTTGCAGGAGCCCTGAGTCAAGCCGCACAAAGTGCTCTGACTTGAAGCCCAGAGAAGGAAAAAGAATATCAAAAACATTCCATCGGCCGAGAAGGAGAATCAAACAACTCCGTAAGAAAGTAATGACCATAGTACCTGTCATATAGAGAGCTTTAAAATACATTGGGTCATATTGTTTATGAGTGAGGATAGGTACTTTCATAAATGTTATCTGTTTGTCTGGGTATTAATAGAAGGAAGGTCCCACCTTTCTCCTCTTTAATAAGCTACTCCACATAGACTTACAAGGAACCCAGACAACAGTGATTTTCTGAGGGCTCTTTGCAAACTTAATCTTCTCCAATTTTCCTTCCCCTATCTTGACATTTCCCCTCAGGTGATTTCCCTCCCCATGCACCACACACACACACACACACACACACACACGAGTGCAGCCTAATGAACCACTGTTTACTGCAGGAAGCATTCTTATCCCCAGGTACGCTGTGACATAACCAGATGTGGCTCCCTGAGGCCGGGACAATGTTTGCCTCTGTGGCATCCCCAGGACACAGCACAGTCGGTGGAAGGAAAGGCTACTGGGCAACAACACCATCTCTAAGGCACTGTTGCCACATGGTGTGTGTTCCAGTAAACTGAGGGCAAAATAATTACAAAGAAACGAACCTTGTGCTTATAGAGGGAATGTGTTTGGGGAAATTTTGAGTAAGTAGTGGGCCCTGTCTCTCCCTCAGGTGGATCCAAGTCTGGAAGAAAATCAGAAATTCATGGTTGTTTGGTCAAAACACCCCAAGTAGCCCTGAGTGGAAAGAAAAATACCACTGTAAATGTTAACATATCACAGGTGAAGTGGGTGGGCCTAGATATCTGACTCCTGCTCAATGAACACGGAGCACTTTGGCTCTGGCTTTGGGTAGCCATGGTGTGGTAGGGAACTCAGAATCCAGTAAGAGCTCCCTGATCTTAGGACAGTGCTCTTTCCACAAGACTGAGCTGCTTCTTCCAACTTGCAGTAGCCCAGGCAAAAAGGTTCTTCGACTGTAAGTGGATTCCTTTCTTCTGCAAGGAGACAGCCCACTGCTCTCACTGTTTGTCAGCGTGGCCCTCTCTTCCTGCCCCCAGCCTCACCCGGAGCCCAAGACCTCATCTTCTCCTCCCTGGACGTGTGCAAAAGGCTGCCACATGTCCCTGGTCTGGACCACCTCCCCCATGTCTGGGCTATAGCTGGAGTGGTCTTTCTCACACACAAATGGGATCATGAGACACAACCTTCCCTACATCCACGTATAATTCTTTAACAGATTCCAAATGCCTCAGAACAGAACCCAACTCCTTCACAGGACACGCAAGGGCCTTCAAGATGGCGGCTCTTCCTGCCATCCCACCTCACTGCTTTCCATTTCTCCACACACATCAGGTAATCCAGGCTTGGCAATCTGCTTTCAACACATTGACATGTTTGTGCCTTTGTAAATACTGTTCTCCTTTCCTGGACTGTCCTTCCTTGTGTTTCCTTCACCTTTTTTTTCCTCACACAATTTTGTTTACCTGGCTAACTCCTACCCATCCTTCTTTTTGCTGAAATGTCCCCTCTTTTGTGAAACCCACAGTGTCAGCATCTCCCTGAATGTTCCCACAGCACGGTACAAACTTCACAAGACTTGAGCTGTCTGCTCTGGATCTTGTTCCTGCCACTAGACTGGACCCTTGGAGGTTGCTGGAAGCCACCAGTGCCTTCCATGGACCATTTAAATTTTGGCTTATTCTCAAGCAAGATTTTTAGTTCTGTTGCACAATACTTGGCAAATAAAACAGAACTCCCAATGCTACAGTGCCCTTATACTGCTCTCCTGAAAACTTGGTTTTTGTTACCCATGGTCTCTGCGGTCACAGCTACACTCTATTCAGTTCTTTAAGGCTCTCTTGAATTTGATTCTATGGCATATTATTAAATAATAAAATAATAGCTGTTGATAGCTTCCTCTGGGCTAGGCATTCTTCAAAGAGCTCTTAACATGGATTATCTTGTTTAATTATGTTAGGGAATATATTTATATAACTCATACTCACATTGATCTTAACCTATACCAGAGATCTTTACTGGTAATTAAATCCTTTAATCCTCGTAACACACCTGTGGGCAAGTACTGTCAAAACTCCCATTTTTGAAAAGAGGAAACGGAAGCACAGAGAGCTTAAGCAATAGGCACTAGGTCACACAGCCCCCAGGTAAGGTGGCTTGGATTGGCGCCCATGTGGTGCCCATGAAAGCCTGGGCTCCCAACCCGCACATGAGACTACCTCAGGGCAGCGATCCTGGAATTATACTCTTTCAACTCTTGTTCCTGCTTTCCTCCCTGCTCTGGATGTCTGCCACCCTCTGCTCCACTCAAGTCATTGCTACCCTTCAAAGCCTACTTATAACTCACCTTCTGCTTGAAGGCTTTTCTGAAAACTCTGGCCACCTTTGAGCTCTCTCCTGTCTACAGGCTATGGCATACACTGTCTGCACTGAACACTCTGCCACTTAAGTCCTATTTCATTTAGAACTTTATTATATACTCTCTTGCATGGCTCTTTGTCTTAAGAGGGCCTTGGCCTCTAACAAAATTATGAGCCCCTTAAAGGTACCAACCAGGTGATTTATTTCCGAAACTTCCCAGAGCACCCAGCACTATAGCTGACTTGTGTATCTGCTTATATTCTTGGGGAACGGAAGTATAAAATGAGGTCAGGTTCCCCCCTTCCCCATGTAGCAGATTTACTCAACGGTACTCCCTGAATTTGCCCAACCATGTCTTATTTTTCCTGCCTAACCAATGTTAAACACTGGAAGGAACAGAACGTGAGAAAGAGTTAGGAATAGAGTTCAAGTCTCCTTAATTAAAACCACTGGAATGTCCTCTTTCTGAAGTAGCTGAGCATAAAATTGGTTCTTTCTTGCATCCACCACTAAAAGTCACTTAATTTAGTTCAAATTTCACTTGTATTTAGCCCAATGGTAGAGATCTACCTTAACCTAGATAAATGGAAACTGTCCACTGCATGGCAGACCCCTTTGGCAGTGCTCCCACACGTGGCAATCATCCCACTGGGTTTTTGCAGTAACCTACTTGGCTGTGTCAGCTCCGCTGGTTATTAAGGTGTTAATCAAAAGCTCATGACCGTATCTTGCAGCCACATGGAGAGGAGTGTTGCCGTCCTTATCCACACAGTCAATTTCACCGCCTGGAAGAGAGGTTATAATACGGGCTGACATATGGATGCCGGCTGATTCAGATGCCACATTCTACGCTAGTCACTCGTGTTGTCCAAATGTTGACTTCTTTCCCCTCTGTGTCCATCTCTGATCTGAAGTACAAGAATGCCTTTCCAGGGGACACACCATCTTCTGAAATAATAGTATAATTAAATCTGCATCGAGCGAAGTCTATTAGAAATGCTTTCAAAATTCTTTCCGTATTGTCTTATTTAAGGATCCAAAATCTCACAACTAAATTCCTGCCCTGAAGGAACAAACTTATAAAATTCCATAAAATGTAATTCTGAAGATACAATTTTAATTTTATCTGCGTGATTAAAGACCTACATAGGCTGCATACTAAAACATCAGAACCAAAGAGAATAGAAAGTTCAAGAAAATACTTTATGTAGTTTGACCATTTGGTTTAAAATATGAAGAGTAAAATGAGTGAACATATAACTCTGAACTAGAAATATCTATATTTATAAAAGCTTTTACATTAATCATCAATGGCCCTTTTAATTATATAGTATTTTCATCTTATTTTGTCTTCTTTCTCCCAACTTTTTATTTTACTACATTTCTTTCTTTCTCTCCCCTTTTCATAAATATGTATGTTAATACAGTTGGTCTTTAAAAAAGATTTTACTTATTTGTCAGAGAGAGGGGGAGACAGACAGAGAGAGACAGAGAGCGAGCGAGCGAGAGAGCACAAGCAGGGGGAGCAGCAGGCAGAGGTAAGAGCAAGCTCCCTGGGACCATGACCTAGGCTGAAGGCAAACGCTTAACCAAATGAGCCACCCAGGAGCCCTGGTCTATTTAACCATTTAAAAGTTAGTCATGACATTTCACCCCTAAGAACAAAGAGATTCTTCCATATAACTATAATTCTATTAGTATACGCAAGAAATTTAATGTTGATACCATAATTTTATGTAACATATAATATATTCCAATTTCTCCCATTATCCCCCAAATGTGCACTATAGCTGTTAGTTTTTTAAATCCGAGATCCAACAGAAGATTCTGCTACCATTTGGTTGTCATGTGCCTTTAGTTTCCTTTAATCTAAAACAATCAATCTATCTATCTATCTATCTATCATCTCTCTCTCTCTCTTATGTCATTGATATCTTTGGAGGTCAAGCCAGGAATTGTGTGGCATGTTCTGCATTCTAAAGTTGTCTGATTATTTCCTCTATTCGACTCAGAACATTTTGGCACAACCACCCCAGAGCTGAAGTGCCCTTCCCACGGAATCTCCACAGCACGCACTAAGGTCGGGTGAGCCCGCCGGGTGATGCCAATTTTGATAATTGTAGTGCCTACAGTTTCAGTTTGGGAAGATGAAAAAGGTTCTAGAAAGGAACAACGGTGTTGGTTACACAAAATGAGAATGTACTTAGTGTCCATGAACTGCACACTTAAAAACAGTTAAAATGGTAACTTTTTATGTTATATATATTTTACCACAATAAGAAAAGGGGCTTGGTTATTTGGTTAAGGTGAGGCCTGTCAGCACTGGCCATTGTAAAATGTCTTTTCCCGCTTGTAATTAACAACCAGTTTGTGAGTGGTACTTTGAGAATGTGCAAATATCCTATTTCCCAACAAAATTCCCAGCAAGGATTTTAGCATTAACAGGTAGTACTTTGTTCAAAAGTTACCTGAATTCTTTATTCTGTATGCTTATATTATTAACTCGATATATAGTTTACACGCATTTGATTGTTTTCAAAATTTTTACCAGCTTTTAATTTTATTAGTATGTAAAAAATTCACATGTTTCAGAAGTCAAAATGATATTTTTAGTGTTTATTCATTTTTTTACTCTCTTATGTTAGTCACCATACAGTATACCATTAGGTTTTGATGTAGCATTCCATGACTCATTGTTTGTGTATAACACCCAGTGCTCCCTGCAATCCGTGCGCTCCTTAATACCCATCACCAGGCTCACGCATCCCCCACCCTCTCCCTTCTAAAGCCCTCAGTTTGTTGCCTGGAGTCCATAGTCCCTCATGGTTTGTCTCCCCTCTGATTAAAACCCCCCCCCCTTCATTTTTCCTTTCCTTCTCCTAATGTCTTCCATGTTATTCCTTATGTTCCACAAATAAATGAAACCTTATGATAATTGACTTTTTCTGCTTGACTTATTTCACTCAGCATAATCTCTTGCATCAACATGGATGGGACTGGAGGAGATTATGCTAAAATTATATTTTTTTAAAGACTCATTCTCATTTCCATCCCTTCTGCTTCATTCTCAACCACATCCTACAGTAATCATTTTCATTAGTTTTGGTTTATGCTTTCTGTGTTTCTCTTTGTAAAAATAAACACACAGTGGGATGCCTGGGTGGCTCAGTCAGTTAAGAGGCTCCCTTCAACTCAGGTCATGATCCCAGGGTCCTGGGATCGAGTCCTGCATCGGGCTCCTTGCTCAACGGGAAGCCTGCTTCTCTCTCTACCTCTGCCTCTCACTCCCCCTGCTGTGCATGCTCTCTCTCTCTCTCTCTCTCTCTCTCTCTGACAAATAAATATATAATCTTTAAAAAATAAATAAACACACGGACTCTTTATACCTTGCTTTCTTTTTCCTTTTCCGTTTCTTTTTTACTTAACAATATATCCTGGAATTCATTCCTAAAAATCACTTCTTGGAGGTCTTCCTCGTTTTTGTACAACTTTATTGTTTTCTATTGCATGGAGATACTCGTTATGTCACAGGTCTGGTATGGATAAGCCTTTGGGTAGTAAGTACCATTTTGTTATCATCGGGAGTCCTGCAGTGAACAACCTCACGCATATACTGTTTCCTGTCTGTTGGGGGGTCTCTTCAGGGTAAATTCCTAAAAAGGGGATTTCTAGGTCAAAGAAATGAATATGTGGTTTTGTTTGATGTTGCCACATTTCCTCCTATAGGTCCTGTGCCATTTTGCTACTCACATAAGCAATGTCTGAGTGCGTTTTCCCCACAGCCTAGTCAAGCCTTTGAACACCTGCCATGTGACAGGCGAGAAGTAATATTTCAGTACAGTGTTCATTTGCATTCCTCATATTAAGGAAATTGAGCATCTTTTCATGTACTGAAGGACTATTTATCTTTTTCCATGAACTATTTGTCATGACTTTTGATCATTTTTCTTTGTGTGCTGGGGGGGGGGAGGTCTTTCATTCCTTGATTTTCAAGAGCTTTTAAAATATTTAGGAGATTCACCATTGATCAGTAATACATATTGCCAATATTTCCGCCCTTTGATTTTCATTTTTCTTTGTTATTTTATTCTGAAAAAGAACCCCTATTTTTGGAATTCATGTCTTTTCTATTATTAGATTTAGAGTTTTGCACTGAGGTGAGAAAGCCTTCCCCCACATCCTGACAATAAAGAAACTGACACATGTGACGATATTTGCAATATCTGTCTCCATGGATACTGCACAACAGTCCAGGGTCCGTGTACCTATGAACTGGCCACAGTGGTCGGCTTGAATGGTCCATGCCCCGAACTGATCCTGGGAGAGAGGGGAGGCAGATTCCAGACTCCAGAGGAACCTCTGTCCTGGACAAACACTGAAGCGCTCCACGTCCTTCCCAGCTAAGAGGCACCAAACCATCTTAAGACGTGTTAGAGCCCCCATGTTGATCAGCCCCAAATATGCCAAAAATTGGGTAGGGAAAGGAAAGAGTAAAAAATATTGAAAAGGGTGAGGGGCTGAGCTGATAGAGTTTCTTCTTGTTGTTACTACTCTTTCATGAGTCAGTTCAACATTTTACTTATTTGTTATTTATTTATTGATGTATTTACTTGTTCATTTATTTTTAGAGAGAGCGAGAGAAAGAAGCAGAGCATGCAAATGGAGAGAGGGACAGAGAGTGAGGGAGAGAAAGAATCATAAGCAGGCTCAATGCCCAGTGCAGAGTCTAATGTAGGGCTTCCCTGCAACAGGGGCTTAAGCCCATGACCCTGAGATCACGACCTGAGCTGAAATTAACAGTCAGACGCTGAACTGACTGAGCCACCCAGGTGCCCCTCATAAGTCCATTTAAAACTGTAAAAATATATTTAATTATCTTGCACATATGTTTTTGTCAACATTTAAAATATGTTTCAGAGAAACATCATAACAAGTGGACAAATAAGAGAGAGACAGTATTTGTTATTCAGAAATATGTTTTATATTAGAGTAGGACCTCCAGATGAATGAATTTCTATTTTACAGTCATTCCTTAAACCTTTCCATTTTCACTTGAAAATCTTTAAGATTTGCCTGACAAGCAAATTAAGTATCTTTACTGCTCATTTGCAGCTTGCAAGTTAAACTTCGGTACTTGATTATTGGCAACTAGTGAGGAAAATCAACATTTATGAGTTTACAAGTATGCAAAGCATGTCGGAAGGTGTAATTTATGCAGCATTATCTAAACATTCATCTGAAGTTAGTTTTCCCCGCACAGACAAAAATGGTCATCTTATTAAACTGCTTTGGAAACACTCTGAGCCAAAAGGTCGAAAATCTCGCAATGAATCATCCTAGCCTATCACTGGACTCTTCCTTTTCAAACTCTATTTTTAAAGCTTCTGTGAAACATCATTTTTGAACTCCAGTAACCTGCTGGACAGCATCGGAGGCAGCGGCCGAGGGGGGAGGGCTGGATCAAAGGCCTGAAGCCATCACATTTTCAGCTCTTTCCCACTCTGGCTGCCACAAGCCAGCTTCAGACAACAAACAACGTGAATGAACACAGAGGTGGTCTTTGCTCACTATCTTCAAAAATAAAAGAGGTGTGTGTGTGTGTCTGGGGTTTTTGTTGTTGTTGTTGTTTGTTTATTTGTTTGTTTGTCTGTTTCTTTTCTTGTTCTTTTTTGGCAATTGTCTTACCCACACTAAATGACTCTGGAAAAAGTTATTATGAAGACCTAGTAACCCTGAATAGAGAACAGTCAGGGAAGCAGAGAAATGTCATACAAAGTCCTAACACCAGGGTGATTTCACAAAACAAATAAACACAAAGAATGTTCCTCAGTAGCGTGCTCTGTCGGTTCAGGGAGCCAACCGATGTCCCCACGTGGGACCGGCTTTCACAGTCCTGTTGTGCACTGACCCACTCTGGAGGACAGACACCAGGTCCGGGGGTGTGAGCCTCTGGGTTTTTCCCAGAAGGAAGCTAACAAATAGGAGGAAAGAAAAGAGCTTCCCACTCTTCTCCCTAAGGGTGTTTTTTAAAATGTCAAATGGAAGAACTCACAGTTCTCACATGTAATGAATGTAAAGAACTGTCAGCTGAGAGAAGAGAATGGCAGGTCATCCTTCTACAGGGATGACTCTAGTCTACATATAAATGACTCGTAAAGTAAATAAAACCCAGGTTAAAAAAACTTTTTTATCAGTGCCTGCGTGGCTCAGTCAGTTAAGCGTTTGCCTTCAGCTCAGATCATGATGCCAGGATCCTGGGATGGAGCCCCGCACCCCGCTTCTCCCTCTCCCTCTGCCTGACACTTCCCCTGCTTGTGTGTGCACACACTCTCTCTCTGACCAATACATAAATAAAATCTTTTGAAAAAAAATTTGTTTAAACATGCCGTTGTTCACTCAGAGAACGCATTTGTAAGTGTGGTGGTTGAAAGTTCAGTCTCTGAGGTTAGACTGTTTCAATTCCTGTTCCTCCACATACCTGCCATGTATCCTGATGGAAGCAACCGCCTCCCTGCCTCAGTTTCCCTCCCTTTGAAATGGAGATGACAATAGCACCTCTTTCTCATGCATTTACGGGGAGCGCTTACCCAAATGCCTGGCACAGGGTGGACCCTCAATGAATGTTAGCTTCATCATTACATATAAGGGGCTGCACGGTACAGCCACTGTGTCTCGTCATTTTGGGCCCCTGGACTCCACCTGACCCCCAAGGAAGGTGCCAGGGCATCCAAGAATGAAGCTCTGAAATAAGCCGCTTGATCGCCGAGGACAAGAGGTGGTTCTCTTTCAGATCTCATCTCAACTCAAAAGCCTGTAACGGTGTCCGGAGAGGGCAAGGGAGTCTTTCGGGTCCACAGGAATGGCTTTTGGAGAGGTCAAAGCAGCCAGCATCATCCCCAGACCGTTATCACACACTAGCCTCACACGGGGAGACGGGTCATGGCCTTGATTCAGGGGAGGTGGCCAGGGTGGTCCGGCCAGAGGGAGGCACTGTTTACAAGCAGAAACTTGCTCTTTCTCTGATCTGACCGCTGGTGCTCGAATATGCTTTAGGAGGGGGCAAAGCTTTTATACCACAGAGGTAAGCCCACTGACTACATTCACACTAAATTTTTAAAAAATAGATACCAACTATCTCCCTAGTTTTATTGATTTTTTTAGCCAGTGGACACTGTTTCTGAAAACAAAACAGTTGAGAATTATATGGGACGAGGAAAGTGTGAGGAGGAGAGCCTCTAAGGTCGCTCCCCATCTCCCTTTGTTTACTTCAAGCAAAACAAAACAATTAGAGGAGCCCCTTCAATAAAGTGAATGTCAAACACTTTCCATGTATTTCAAATTAGAATTAATGGGTGTTGTGCAGTTAATTTTCATTTTACCTTCCTTTGCTCATTGGAAACTGGTCAGGATTGATTGTCCCCTACAGTTGCACTGAAATGCCTATAAATTTCCTTCGCTTTGCTGCAGATGTTCTGCTTCCTAAGCATAATTTCCCTGGTGGATCTTCCATCAAATGTCAAGTAACTTTTTGGTTTTATGACTTGAGTGCCGAGGACGTAACACAGTATCACTAACAATTTGTCCAAAATCCTTATAAAAGAGAAAAAGGCAGGTCCAAGAAATTGACTAACGCCAGAATTTTGAGAAGTACAAATGAGGGTCAACTAAAGATAGTTCAGAAATTGCTGAACTTGGAATGTCAGCATAAAATCTGGATTAACCTACGTGTTTTTCTATTTTGTTTTGTTCTTGCTTTTAATTGTCTCTAAGATTTGCTAAGAAAGCAGTAGCTGTGTGGTCAAGGTCAATCCACTCACAGATGCTGGCGATGACCCATAACAGCCTTCGGAAGCATCATGTGAAGTGACACTCCCTAGTTCTGTAGCTATAGAGACAACCCAGTGGCTCAAGCATACCCTTGTCATCAGCCTGGAAAATTACTAGATTATGTGGCTTTCCAAGGTCTCTATCAAGCCTGTGACTTTATCATCTTTTATATCATGCACTTAACTCCTTTTCCTCTGACTCACCTCGTTTTCTCTACCTTTGCCTAAGTAGCTTAAAGAGTTTTAACTTAGAAAACAATGGTGAATTGTAGAACTTAGAAATAATTCAGATTTGCTGCTAGCAAATGTATGATAATTATTTGTATTAGTTTCAGAGTGAAAAGTGCAGGACCTTGAGCCCATAGAAGTGCATCATTTCCAGTTTCAAAATCATATGTTCTTTGACCGACTAGGAATTAACCGAGAAACAGTGGCTTTATGTTCTCACTTCTAAGCTGGATAGGGATGATGTCTGATAAAGAACTTTTAGCAAAGTGCATCAAAGGATGGTGTAAATCTCAGCTTAATAAATCCGACCATCATCTAATATAGAGCACCATCTTTGATGTTCAGATAACTGACAGCCCCACTCAGATCAGGATACTGTCCAACAAAGAACAATGCTGCGGAAGGGTCTCTCTTACCATTCTGAATGAGGGTTTGCGACCGTGTGAACCTTCCATGGACAGCTGTCATGTGCAGTGGACTTTTGCCATCTTTACTCTAAAAAATGAGGGGGAGAAAAACAATGGATCAGTGACGTCAGTCTATAACGTCCCTATGGATACTACTGCTGATGCTCTGGGGGAAAAAAAAAAAAAGGTCAATTCAGATTTTTTTAAAAAGTCTAATAGAAACTGACAAAAGGCAAAAAGATAATTTTGAAAGCAAAACAAAAAGCATATATATTATCTCAAGTTACTGCATAACATCTCATTGTAAAGAAGCTTAGAGAAGTGAAAATTACTTTAGAGAAGAGATGTGAAATTTCTCGTTACACCGACAATTTTTAAACTATCCTGTTTCAAATGGAAGCAATCATCCAAAACGCTTTTTTCTCTCTTGCGATCTACCAATGAAGATGGTTTCAAGGCATTTTTTTTTTCAAATTTTGTCTAAAGTACATGAGAAAAGACAA
This sequence comes from Enhydra lutris kenyoni, assembly GCF_002288905.1. NCBI lineage: Eukaryota > Metazoa > Chordata > Mammalia > Carnivora > Mustelidae > Enhydra > Enhydra lutris. The sequence goes on from NW_019154085.1 coordinate 9,311,929, forward strand.
ATGATGTGCTACCTGGCTTGGCCCTGTCTGACCTACAGTTGACTGAGCTGCTGTGAATGACTGCAGCCCTCAGAACCGACCTGGAATATTCCACCACTCCCTACGTTCTGATTCCAAAGAAAACGACACTTCTGGTTGTTCCAAAACAGAAATGTTTGCTTCAATTAAGTCATTAGAAATCATAAGATTAAGACATACAATGGTTTAGCAAATGGCCATTTTAATGATCACCTGGGAATGCGCTGAATTTATACATCTCTTTATTATCTAAAACATAAATGATAGAACTCCCTGATACAGATTAAGCCAAAACGTGAAAAATGAATGGAATCTATAGACTGATCATCATTATACCAAATACTAAAGTCTTACACATTTGTTAAGAAAGTTATTTACAGAATTGCGTCTAAAAATAGTAATACCCAAAAGAAAGTATTAAGTATCCCCCATAGACAGAATGTATCCTTTCATTCAGATACTGTTAATGGAAGGGGAAAAAAAAAAGAAATAGATGTAGCTATTCTTTTTATAACTCGCAGGAGAAACATTTTCCAAAGTCTAAGGTTAGACATGAGATTTCAAAAAGGCAAGTTTATTTTTGTAATGAAACCCATATACCTGTGCTTTAAAATGCACCGTTCGTGGGGACATAAACTGTTACAGCCGCTGTGGAAAAGAGGGTGGAAATTCCTCAAAAATTCAAAAATAGAAATACCATATGATGTAGTAATTCCAAGACTGGGTATCTACCCAAAGAAAATGAAAACACAAATTCAAAAACATACATGCAACCCTATGTTTAGTGTAGTGTTGTTCATAATAGCCGAGACATGGGAGCAAACTGCGTGTCCACCGACAGATGAATGGATAAGGAAGATGTAGTGTGCAGACACACACACACACACAGAGGAGTATTATGCAGCCATACAAAGGATGAGATCTTGCCATTTGTGACAACATGGATGGACCTGGAGGGTGAAATAAGTCCGACAAAGAAAGACAAATACCATAGGATTTCACTCATATGCATAATCTAAAAAACAAAACAAATGAATAAACAAATAAAATAAAAAACAGAAACAGACTCATAAATACAGAGAACAAACTGACAGTTGCCAGAGGAAAGAGGGTAGGGAGTTGGGCAACATGGGTGAAGGGGAGTGGGAGACACAAGCTTCCAGTTAGGGAATAAGTCATGGGTATAAAAGGCACAGCACAGGGAATGGAGGCAACAACATTGCAACAGTGTTGTGTGGTGACGGGTGGGAGCTACACTTGCGGTGAGCTGAGCACAACATCTAGAGAAAGTGAACCACTACGTTATACACCTGAAACTACGTACTGTACACCGAAAACATTGTATGTCAACTAGACTCAAATAAGACAATACTTTAATTTAAAAAAGGAAAACATAGCAACCTGCAAATACATTTAAAAAATGACTCTTTCTTTTAAAAACTTCACAATGGGAACAAAGAATCATTTGAATCGGTATTTCTCAGAGTGAACCAAAGACTGACTGTGTCTAAACCACCTGGGGTTCTTGCCAGAGATGTGAGTTCTGTGCCCTGACCCAGACCACTGAGTCCAAGCGGGGACAAAGGGATCCCCATTTCTAACCTGCACAGCACGTTACAGTTTAGGAGCCACTGCTAGACGGAGGGGGCCTGAATAGCTTATAAAACCACAAGGGTGTAGCAGAAGAATTTTTATTACAGCCTGTAAGTCTGTTCCTTAGAAAGGAAGAAAGGAAACATGCACAATCTTTGCCAAAGAAAGAGTTCATCAGAACGGTAAGTGCATTGATTGAAAAATAATCTTTACAATGAAAAGGCACCAGGTAGATGGGGGGAAAACAGGATCTTTTCTCATCTACTATGATTATAACCAGAGTCAGAAAAGATTGAAAAAGGAAGATGGAAGTAAGCTTGAAGCTTTACCGAAAGGGTATTTTTAGAGAGAAAGGAGCAGCAACAAGAGGACAGGGACACAATTACAGAAATCGCCGAGTTGATGTTAATCTGTCCCTAGGTGGTGCTATTTCTTTAAATTTTGCTCCAATATTTTCCCTTAAATTTAATCGAAAAACATCACTAATTAGCTCTTAGTTAAATACATATACAAAGCCATAAATATTTCAGTGCTTAGGTAATATCTTTATAAATATTCAGCTAAGAAGTTTTCCATGACTGGAAAATGGCTTAAAGGCTTTTCCGGGGAATAACCACCAGCTTGGTGGTAACTCCCTAAATTGCAGCCCGAAAGCCACAGAAGCAACCAGGTTCCGTGGTGCGCAGTTGACAAAGCTGGTTCCATCTCGGGGGTAGCAACACCGTGCCCTTGTCTCCTGTGGAGTGCCTGTGCCTTTGGTAAAGGGACAAATAAACAGACGACCAAATTTTGGTAAAATACAAAGAACAGCTATATCAGATGTACCTTTGCCTGGGTTCATCTACCGCGGAGTCCAGCCCTGAGCTGATTTTTTTCCCCGAGGGATATGGTGACAGAAGGTGGGGGAGGTGGGGACAGAAAGCGTTGAGAATATCACGGAGGCATTTTGGAACAATTGTGCTTACATGGTTTGAATGTAAAAAGCCACTGGAAACTAATGAAGGTCAAAGGATAATACTTTTCATTTAGTCTTTACAAGTTAGAACTCAGGATATTCAGGGTGAGACTAGGGATACTACAGAGTTTCATTATCTGCCTGAGAAATTTGTCACATGGAGGGGGGGACCTGCTGTTAGTGCTATTTTAAGAACTCCAGACAAGGATAAGATATCCCTTGCATTGTCAAAGGAGAGGATATGCTCAGTTCTTCCACTCAATCAAAGCTTTGCTGTTATAAGATTCTTTTCTTAATTTCTAGTCTCTTTCCTATTTTTGGACTCATTTTCCCATCAGAGTTAGGGCTCGGAAAATTTTGGTTTTTTGAGATTTTTTTTTTTAATTATGCAAGAAGCCCTTCTATTGATTTAGGCACAGCTCAGCCATGGTCATGAAAGAAAACTAAAAAAGACTGAGAATATTTTATGAATATCAGTAGTCTTTCAGGGCAAATTTCAGCAGGAAGATTAATCCTTGAACTAAATGGAGTGTTTCAATTTCCTTGACCACCATTCTCCTCAGAAATCCATCACGTCTTCCACACCAAATATCTTCTTTCCCCATCCTCCAACATCCCCCAAACCTTCCCTAAACTCATACACGTTGCTACCACCCAGGAACTTGAAGCATCGTGTTGTCTGTGGCACGTGTCTCTGGGAGTCACACAGCTCAATGGCCCGACTAGAAGGCAACAGAGCCTCTATAAAACAACATCAAGGCCAGCTGGCAGGCTAAGTCAGGGGGAATGTGCCAGAAACCCAAAAGGGCTTCCTAATTCAAGGGAAGAGCAATCTAAAACCCTAATTTTCAAAAAGCCATACACAGTTTAATTTTTTAAATGGCTCTAAAGGCCATAGATGGTACTGGTTGGTTCTCATTCATTCCTCTCCCGTTCCCTCACAAGCTCTCCAAAGTTCCAATCATAATGTCCTTATCATTGCTTTCTTCTCTTGCCTGTTCTAGTTCTCACCTTTGAGCTCTGCAGTGCAAGTCATTCTATAGTTTGGACCTGGTACATATAAAGAAGGGAGCTGGTTCACTCCAGGAGATGTGCGACAGACTTCAGCCCCAGTGTCTGAGGACTACACAGCCTACGGGCCCAGAGGCAGGAAAGAATTCAGACCATGGGCGGTCTGAAATGTTGGAGGTAGGCAACCAGGTAAGGGTAATTCTGAATCCATCTAAGTAGTATTTGGAATAGCTATGTATGTAGTGCCTTCTTTAACATTTTGAATGCTTCTAAAAAGAGCTTTGGGATGCTACTGGAATTACAACGTAGTCTGTAATGGAGGAGAAAAATTATTTTGTATCTTCTCATGCTCTTTCTATTTGTGAAATACAAGTGAACCTTCAATGGATTATTGTCTGAAGTATTGTGTCTTTATTATTTATTACAATTAAACCACCATTACTACAAAGACAGACAGGGCCATGGCCAGTCTAAGGAAAACAGAGGATTGTAAAATGTGCTCAGGACATAGTATCCTTCCTTTTCTCTCCATCATCTTGTACTTGTCCATGAAGACATCGCTTTTAGTATTTTGTGAGGATGGAGGAAAATAAAGCAAATATGTGGGTGGCTACTGGCTACGTTTCAAAATGTTATTTCCCCCAAACTTCAGAAAATCTAAACAAATACAAATCGTCTTGCAATCTACAAACACTTTCAAAATCCAAGGAGCAATGTGGTCCAGAGAGATAACAACTTCAATTAGAAAACTACCTCCAGAGTCAGACAAAATGGCTCTACGGAAATGTTAGACGATCCATGCCTCCAGAGTGAATCGTGAAGGAGGATTCGAGAGAAGGAAGCCGGAGGATGTAAACAGAGGAGATGAAAGGAGACCGAGGGAGAAGGCTCGATTTTAACCAAAGCCCCATTCATTCAGATCAGATAATACATAAACCTAAGTCTCAGATTTTTAAAAAGGTATTTCTCATATTCTATTGATGATTAGCAGTCTACGGGGGGAATTAATTACTAAAATTAAGGAGTCATGCTTTCCAGGTCCATTTTATAGAGGACAAGGCTGCCATAAACTGCCATAAACTCCATATAGCGTTGGAGTCCCTGAACTACTCTGAACTGAGCACCAGTCAGTTAACTGGGGAGAGTGGGCAGGTGCTCCAGAGGTGGCCTTCTAGCCTTGCTGGCAGGCACACTGAGCACATCAGTTGGCATGCTTTAAAAGGGGAATGGAGAGCATCGGACAACCCCCTGAATTAATTTAGTGAAGTTTGGTGACAAGAGCTACTTTATTTAACTTCAGTAATAATTTTCCTTTCTTTGGAGAATTGAAGGATGTCATTCAGATACCAGAACAGCAATACAAGTGTCACAAGTTTTGGGAACATCGCCAGTTCAGCCACCTGTTAACCTCCTGCCTTCTCACCACTGTCCTCCATGACTTCAATACCATACGATGACTCTTCCCACCTTGGGTTACAGTTCCTGGTCTCTTTCATGTCCTCTTAGGCCTTCCCTTACCCCCATTTAGGACCTGGATGGGCTCCACTTACAAGATATGGAACTCAAATTCTCTTTAAATATTCTATTTCTTCATTTCTGTCTGTTCTCTACCTCCATGAAGACATCATGCTCCCCTCCAACTCTTTTCTATTTTCTCTAACTCTTCTTTTTTCATCCGTTTCTGGCTCTGCCTCCTCCTCCCGATCCTAAGACTAAAGGGATCCTGGCATCCTCCATCCCTTTCTCTACTCATGCTATGATGTACTATCTCCTTGGGTGACCTCACCCTTTTCCAGCCTCCAAGATCCATCACCTCTATGTGAACAAGGGAGCCTAAGTTTTTTCTTCTATTATCTTCTGCTGTCCCAACGCGGGAGGATCGCATGCTCCATCACTGGTTTTCTCAGACTGGTGGCACCAAAGGCTCAAAATCACCTTCTCAACAACTTAACTGTTTAACCTAGTAAGCCGAGTCCTTCTCCTGATGTCCCTCATAACAACAATAATCATTTCCTGAGTGCTTGCCACATGGCAGGAACCATTCTAAGTAATTTATATGAGATAACTGGTTTAATCCTCACTGCTGTTCCATGAAGATGCTACTGTTTCCCAAATTTTACAGATAAACAGGCACCCAGAGAGGTTGCTTCTGATTATATAATTCCTGAAAGCCAAGGCTAGGATTGCCATCCAGGCACCCTAGCCTCAGAACCGAATCCTTAGGGATGCTCTGTCACCTCTGAACCAGGTTTCAGTTCTTACCCTTGTCTTCAACTCTTCCAACTCCCACCCAACCAAATTTCATTGATTTTCTTTCTACAATGCCTGTCTCTTCTGTTGGCTGTCCCCCTCCCCTGTCCTCTGTACCTCTTATCTAGTTTTACTAACTTCCCAGTTATTCTCTAATTGTCCTCTGTCTAGGTCCACTCTACCTGAATTTTCTTTTTATAAAAATAAAATGTTTTTTCTTCATCTGGATATAAAAATAACACATCTTATGTATCACTATCAGAAGATTAAAACAAATACATAAAAATGAAACAAAAAATTCAAATCATAATTTTGCCTCCCCACAATGATCATATATTGGTATATATTCCAAGTACTTTTTTCTTTCTATGTGTATAACCCAGACACATAACTTTTTCAAAATTAAAAAATTAGATATTTACTTGTTGCATATTAATTTTTTCAATGATAACAGTAGGTATTACTAGTCTTTTTCATATTTGCAAATCTTAAAAGTACATATACTTGTGCATTAGTTTGCATTTTTCCTAATTACTAATGATACAGAATATTTTTCATAGGTTTAATGGATATTGTTTTCTCCTTCACGACCTGCCTTTACACACATTTTCTAGTATGTTATCAGATTTTATCTTACTGGCTTTTATGAGCTCTTTACATATTAAATACATGAACTCTTTGCTCATCATGTATAATGTAGAAAAATTTCTCTGAATTGTTTCTCTTTCAATTTTGTATATGTTAGGGTTTGTTATTTTTAGTTTGTTTTGTTTTGTTTTGCCACATAAACATTTAAAATGTTTATGTCATCATATATATAATTTTTTTCCTTCCTGTTTTCCGTCTCTGGTGTTCTGTGACCAGATTACTATTTCTAATGCTCAGTTTGGATCACATGACCACTACAGTGACTAGTGGTCCCTGTAGCTTATAGAAGCCCAAACTCCTCAGCCAGCTGGCAAGCCTTCTTCCTTGGTCTGGTCACATTTCAGCTTGTTCCTGGCTCCTTTCTTTCATACAATTTCTGCTCCCTTCAAGCTCAATAAATCATCATTCTGAATATTTGTCTCCTATTTCCCCACTATTAGAAATTATAAGAAAAAATGTAAAAAGATTTTAGTAGTGAATAGGGAAGGTCCTTAAAATGGATTGATCCAATATTCTTAAAATTAAATCTCAGGAAGAATCATTTTTCAAAAACAGAGGCAGAATACACCGGGACCTGGATTCCTGTGTGCCGGGGAGAAGGGAAGCTGCGGATGAGTACAAAGTCCTTTGAGCACATGCGGAGATCCCATTACAATCTAAATGTGCTCAAAGTGATGGAACCTGGATGGTGAGGGCCGTGCGTAAGTTCCTCTCGGTTATCTGTTACACGGAGCTAACTACGAGCCTAGAGTCGACCCAGAGTGTTTCCTATCTGGAACTCCCAAACCCTTTGTTCATGTGGTTCTCTCTATCTGGAATGCCCTCTCTCAGATTCTCTCTCTCTCTCCTCATCTCAACTGGTATCAATCTCCTGACTCTTACCTCAAAAGCAATCTTCGTTTTTGAGCCCCAAGCAGGAAGCGCTTGCAATATTCTGTTACTCTCTCGTGCCACTCATCATGTTCTCTCTCATTGCATGAGAATCTGAGTTCACTATTTCCTTACCATACGGTAAACTCCTTGAGAGCAGAGCTCATACCTCATCTTGGAGTTCTCCCTCAGAACCAAACAGAGGGTGCTAGATAGTCCTCGGTCAGTTTGCTGCATAAAGACTATCAGGACCAGTTGACCACTATTAGGTCAATGTTACACTACCACAGTCACTACCTACGGTTTACTATTGCAAAGTATCTGAGAAACTCCTTGGTGGGCCGTGCCACAGCTGGAACAGACCTGACATTGTCGGATTAGGCTTTTCTTTGTATTCTCAGCAGCTCTGCCATATCAGCTCAACATCCACCTCAGTGTTAGAAACTAGGTCACATCAACATCCCCGGGAACCTGTATTTGCTCCAGAACATTCACTAAGCTACCAAAGCATGTGGCTAGAACCTCCCAGGGCCTTCCAGCAGGTCGTACTACTTCTGCAGTAACAACACAGCTCCGTCTCCATAGCATGCCAATATAGGACAAGGCTATGGAGGTCAAGGTACTAAGAGTTCCGATTCTAAAATAGGACCCCATTTATAAGAGTTCATTTTGCTCAAACGGAGGCTCAATGCAGAGGTATCTAGCAGAGAGAGAGCCAAAGAGTGTCGTACCTGGATGTTAACATCTGCCCCGTTGTTTACTAATAGTTCAAGACACAAAGCACCGTGTGTGGAGGCAGCAGCAAAATGCAAAGGGGTGAACCCGCTGTGGTTGGGCTGGTTCACGTTAGCACCGTAGTCCGTCAGCTCGTTCACCACTGCATCCTGCCCATTGTAGCAGGCCAGGTGGAGGGCCGTGTTCCCGTAGACGTTGATTTCATCGATCTGCAAATGAGTCCGACACAGGGCAGGTAAAAGCACTGGAGTTTCCTTATTGCATTTGTGGTTGGGGCTGGAGGGGCAGAGGGAGAGGGAGAAAGAGAATCTTAAGCAGACTTCCTGCTCAGCACGAAGCCTGATGCAAGGCTCCATCCTAGGACCCTGAGATCATGACCTGAGCCAAAATCAAGAGCCAGATGCTTAACTAAGTCACCCAGGCACCTCATACACCACAATTTAGAAGCCTAAATGCTGAAGGTAGGATGAAGAACCCTAGCTTGTCTAAAAAATGATAACTATGTATTACATGCAATATATACGTTTAAATATTTCTCTGTGTTGATATAGAAACTTAAAAAAAACTTAAAAACTGATAATGCTTGCAAAATCTTAAGATTCTGATTCTTTAAGCCCAAGTTTCTGATTTTTCGTTACTTGCTGTATGCCCCCATTGCCCTCCATCAGTTACCCCTGGAAACTCAAAAAGACAGGATGCTAGTAAACAAGGTGGTTTTTACCCTCTTGAATTAAAATGCAACCAGGATTTAATCTCAGAACAACAGAAAACCCACAGGGGCACCTGGGTGGCTCAGTTGGTTAAGCAACTGCCTTCAGCTCAAGTCATGATCCCAGGGTCCTGGGATCGAGCCCCGCATTGGGCTCCCTGCTTAGCGGGGGGTCTGCCGGTGGCCCTGCTTGTGCGCTTTCTCTCTTGTACTCTCTTTCAAATAAATAAATAAAATCTTTAAAAATCCAACCCAACATTATAAAAGCCACAAATACACCATGAGTTGATGCACTCATCACAGCTCACCTCCACCCCCAGATTCAGGAGATGTTTGACCACATTGATCTGTCCATTGGAGGCTGCAGCGTGCAGGGGGGTGTAACCCTTCTTATCCTTACACGTCACTTCCGCTCCATGGCTGACGAGCAGGGCCACGACATCCAGGTGGCCTTCACAGACAAAGCAGCAGAAAACACCAGTAACCTTGTTAGGATAATTTGATGATCTAGTCCACCTACATCACAACCATTAACGTTTACTACCACCAACATTTTAAATAACAAGGTCCTGCCAATATGTTAGTACCACAGCCTAAAAAAGAATTATGTTAAAATGATAGCAATGTTTTTAAAAGCAGCTCCCATTCCTTACTGTAAAGTCCAACAGGGACAATTTGGTTTGGAAAAATTCATGAAAAAAAATCAAGTAATCAGAATAACACCATATTATTGTTAAATCATATGAAATTGTTGCTGCTTGACTTTTTTTTTTCTTTTTGGGCCACAAAAATGACAATTTCATATGGTTCAACTTAAAAGTGTTCTTGTGAATTACTGGCTAAACAGAAACCCTTCCGGTTTCAACTGCTGTTGGCATATTTTCTAGAACACTTTCCTTTGTACCCCATCTTACTATATATAGTACGATAAATGTATTTGACCTCTATATTGTGACTGAAGGTTGCTTGATGCTTTGGTTCATTGCTGTGAATGTGGTTGATAACTGAGGCGTAGAAGATAAGTACTGATTCCAAGGGTCTAAGATGTGCACAGGGGTGGGTATGAGTGTGTGTGTGAGAGAGAAAAAGAAAGACATGGAGACAGAGCTGTGCTTGGTTGGGGAGGTGGGAGTTGGGTGAGTCTGTGTGAGATAGAGACAGACAGAAAGAGGGAGAGATAACATGCTTGGTCATGGCTCATTTTATTAAAATTTGACATTCTTCCCCCTAAGACTTGTACATAGAAAAATTATTTTCAATGACTAGTGGTGCTATCTTAGCTTAACCAGTGCTATCTTTTGTCTTTTGTCCTGGTATTGTCTTTTATTCCTTAAAGATAGTCACCTACGTATTTTTTCCTATTTATATCCTGATGACATGCAAAATAAGGACTTGACTTCTTTAAAGCAATTCTACGTAAATGTTTTAAACGTCCATCAGCAAAGAACAAACTTGAGCCCCAGGTTCTTTGAGTCCCATCACACATGAGTCTAGTGTGTGCTCTGCCTAAACAGCAGTTTGGCCAATGTCCCCTGGCTCCAGTCCCGTAGGTACCATGCAAACATCCAATCTGCTTCCATCAGCTGAAAAGCCCACGTTGTCTTTAAAAAAAAAAAATGATAATGCTTGCAAAATCTTAAGATTCTGGTTTTTTAAGCCCAAATACCCATTCAGACTCAACCACCACACATAATTTATTTCATCCCTACCCAACCCATTCTCTTTCTTCTCTCCATCATTAACGTTATTGTTGTTTATGATAATAAAAGGCCTGCAGGTTTGTTAGAAAGGATTCGGAAAAGGCAAAAGGTGTTAAAAGGAAACCAAAACCACCCATAATCGCCAATCCCTTGAGATACTCAGCTAACATTTCAGCATATGATATATTCCAGATTGCTGATATTGCAGATTTTTTTACAAAAATGAGGATCATATTATCCACACTGTGCTATGATCTGTTCTTATTTAACACAGAATCATTCGATGTTAATAAATACTAATGACGTCATCACGGTAGTCAGTGCACAGTGTCCCACTGGGCAGCTCGTTATCATCCACCGACACAGTCGCCGGTGGATGGGCACCCAGGTGGTTTAGAACTTGGGGCTGACACAATCCCACCTGCTTTTCCAATTGCCGGACATTCTCCAGTTAGAAATACAGAGGAAGGACCTCAGTTCTTCATTTCTCACAAGTCTACGCTGAGAATAAACTCAACGAGGCCTATCATTTGTCAGTGGCACCTGCGCCGACAGAAGTGAAAAAGAAAAACCACAGACGCGGTACTCCTTCCTTCGTCTCTCCCAGCCGGCTGGCAGAAGCGAGGCCCGCAAGGCCAGGTTCATGGGCAGGAGGGCAGCGGCAGAGGGGGCTCTACGCACGCCGGGAAAGCGGACCGAATCTTAACTCAGCGGATTGCGAGCTGGGAAAGACGTGAGGCTGGCCCACGAGAAAGCCGACGTGCTCAGGGCCAGCCCGGCCTCTGCAGTTACCGCCGTCCGCGCTCCCCTGCCCGCTCGGGGACCGCTCACCCATGTAGGCCGCCCAGTGCAGAGCACGCCGGTCCTTCTTGTCAAACGCGTTGATGTTCGCTCCTTTGGCCAAGAGTAAGTTGACCATCTGAAAGAAAACCAACGTGCAGGTGTGCGTCAGGGCCGCATCCAGTCGAAAGGCGGGGCCGCGACCTGCAGCTCAAGCGCGGGAGGAGGCTGGCGTCCTCGACAACCCCGTGGCTCGTGTGGCAGAGGACAGGACCGAGCTGGCGGCTACTCTTTCAACCCACGGGCCGTACACTGAGCACCAGCTGCCGCTGCCCAAGGTCTGGCGTGCAGCCAGGAGCATCACACCCTCTAAGAGCCTCGGCAGCATGATCGGGTTCCACGTGGGGCCGAGAGGGGCTCTGGGGAGATTTCGTGGGCCCAGTGGGGAGGGCGCTCACCTCCACGTGGCCGTTCAGAGCGGCGTGGTGCAAGGCTGTGCGGCCCCCTCGGTCGGAGACGTTGACGCTGCTCAGCAGGGGAATGATCACTTCCGCACACTTCACAGCCTTGTTGGCCGCCGCCACGTGGAGCGGGGTCTGCCAGTTCTTGTCCCTCGCGTTGACATCGGCCGAGTGCTTGATCAGTACTTGCACGGCTTCCTGCAACACAGGTGGAGTTTGCAGGCGTCACCGACAAACGCTCAGGCGATACTTACTGGAGAGAAGATGCTTCGCCAGGCTCCGGAATTACGGGGAGGGAAGGCTCCGTGGCCTCACGGGCTGGCTCGAGCTGTATGTCCTTCTGAGAAAAGCAAGGCGATATGGGATAAAAACCAAAAGAGTGGTACAGAGGAGAACAGATTTGCTTTATCTTTCTTTTTTAGGCCAAGAGCCCTGGCACATCTTCAAAACCAAATAAGCCTTCTAAGTGTAAGTTTCTTAACACAGTGTAGAGTAGCCCTAGGCCAAAGGAGAGTGCTCGTGTGCAGGTGCACACACCAGGGCAAAATATGAACAGATCAAAAGACGTCCAAGGAATTTCTAAACTTGGAATGTTTGTCAATAAACTTCCACCCTCCAAAGCCAAAGGCCTCAAAGCCCTTCAGACATTCTTGGATCAGATTATAAATTGTTGGTTCTCACAGCCAACACCTTAACCCTCCCTGTGTGATCAACGGCAGTCAGGGAAGGTCTATTCCTACCTCAGCTGGAAGCTACGAGACTGTTTCATCTTTTCCAACCGTGTATAGTGGGGTAACTTCTTTTCTACTGTCGAGTCCCTTTATCCCTACTGAGACCTACATCTTTTGTTTTCCTTCTATTGACCTAATCAGCTTATTTGCCCCTTGAACTATTACTCTCAACCTTGGCCAGGCAATGGAATCACCTGGGGGGCTCTTAAAATTACAGATGGCTGGGGCTCCTGGGTGGCTCAGTTGGTTAAGCGTCTGAGTCTTGATCACAGCTCAGGTCTTGATCTCAGGGTCACAAGTTCAAATCCTCAACTGGGCTCCACATTGGGCGTGGAGCCTACTTAAAAAAATACAGGTAGCTGGTGTCACGCAAGAGAGTCCAACTGTCCTCAGCGTTTCTGTAAAGGGGACTTTGTTGTACAGCGAGGACTGAGGATACTCTTCTGTTCCACCAAGAAAACGGCAGAGCTTCTCTCAAGATGGGAATGACTGTTGGTTATTTCTCTTTATTTCTGGAGACATCCCTAGAACCCGTTAGAGGGACTCCTGTATGAACATCTCAGTGCGGCATCAATAAACCAATGAAAGGCAGTGAAAGGGGCCACACTCCTGCACCCTTCATGGACTGAGAGCTCACCCCTGTCCACCTTATTCCTCACAGCCCAGAACTATCCAACCCACTTTATCATGCAGGTACATAAAAGTGCTCAGTGAGTAGACTGTTTGAACTCTTAAAATTGAAGTTTTTATCAGGGACATACATAATGAAGGAAAAAGGATATTCTATGGGATCTGTCACAGGAAGATATTGAGATAAACAGCTAATGTGGACAGTAGAATGAGAGCGCAAAAAATTCCGCTCTTCAAATTAGAGAATACAGTTTAAATGCACAGTATGACTCCATTTAGATGCTATAAACAAGAAATCCATCGGGCCCAGGCAAACAAGCAATTTGTTCAAATTACCAAAAAGGAAAAAAAAAAAAGATATATGCCCCCCATCCTCAGCAAGACAATAAAGTAATGACACTAAACATTCCTGGGGCTCCCTTTAGAGTGAAATGGGCATTTGTATGTTAATGCTCAGCTACTACACGCAAAACACTGTGGAAGACTGAAAGAAACACAAGCCAGACTCCGTTCTAAAAGCCACAGCTGGGTGAACAAAAAACTAGAGAAAAGCAAAGCCACAATATAAAATTTAGATTTAAATAAGAAAAAAATGATACTTTTGTCAACTTTGGTCTCAAAAATTGTGAGGTTTATGCAGACACGTACATACAATCTATTTTGACATGGGACGAAATGACTGGGACCTCCGTTTATGTTTATTTTCTTTACAAAGGAAAGCACTGTAGCTGGTATTTAACTCTGGGTTGGCCCTGTGCCCTCAGTCAGCTCCACAGAGGATCTTGCCTCGCAGGATCCGAGACGCCCTCCATGAAGAGGGGGTTCCACATGCAGAAGGGTGATGCTTGTCCTCCTCATTCCTTCACTCTGAGTGCACTGAAACGCGCAGTGACGGGCTGACAGATCTGTCTACAGATTGCGACATACACGCTTAGACTAAAACATCCCAAGTGGGCAGGATGTTTGCAAGGAACCTGATAATACAAACTCCGATGTAAATACCGTGGAGTCACAGAGCTGATGCTTCTACTCTGAGTAAAAGCTTTCTATCATTACCAGGTAAAAATAATGACAAATTTAATCAGATCTGACTAGAGCTTGGCCAAAACAGAGGAAAATCATCAGAAAGTCTATTAGTTACATGGTTATATAAGACTATGATAAATGAAAAGCCTCACACAAGTATATTGTGATACACCTGAAATATTAGCTAATAACAATAGTTTCTACATGTAATTCATAAATAAATGAGATGCACATTTGAAGATGTCTGCTGAAAAGGTTTTGCAAAAATATAGCCAAAAAGTCTGGAGATAACCGTCATAAACCAATGCTAAAAAAGTGGTATCATATCCTTTTCGCATATTCACAGCAAATGCCAATATATACTATCATTTTTAATACCTTTGCCTTGTATATTATGTTACTGTACTCATACAGATGCTTGCTTGGCATTACATATTAAGTAAATTCAGACTATACTAACGAAACCAGAAATACACAGGAATATTTCACAAATTTATCTATTTGGATATAAGACCAGTGAGTTTGTGAAAAACTTTTTCTTCTAAGGTAATAAAATATGATTACTTTTAGAGTAACTCAGACTAGGTGAATCAGATATTACCTAGGAGAGGCCCTACTTTTATTTTATTTCATTTTTATTTTTATTTTTTTTAAGATTTTGTTTATTTATTTGACAGACCGAGATCACAAGTAGGCAGAGAGGCAGGCAGAGAGAGAGAGGAGGAAGCAGGCTTCCTGCTGAGCAGAGAGCCTGATGTAGGGCTCGATCCCAGGACCTTGGGATCATGACCTGAGCCGAAGGCAGAGGTTTTAACCCACTGAGCCACCCAGGCACCCCAAGGCCCTACTTATTTAAATGAGTATTTAAGGATGATTTGCATTTCACACAAAGTAACAAGTTAAGCAAAGAAAATACATATTTACATGCCCGTTGCAGTTTATATATAGATAAGTAATATCAGAGTTTGAGAGGGAGACTACCTGTGTTCTTAAATATGCACTACCTCTAAAGATAGTTTAATCCCAGATAAATTTTTGTCTGTTTTTGTAAATAAAGCTTTATTGGAACATAGCTCCATTTATTGGTTTACATGTTATCTATGGCTACGTTTGGATCGTAACAGCGGAGTATCTGCGACAGATGATACCACATGCGGCCATCAGAACCTAAAATTCTTACTATCCGGCCCTTGATAGAAAAAGTTTGCAGACTACCCGGGTCTAGCTCCTTGTCTGAATTACCACAAGCTGCAAATGATCAAATCTGGTTAAAATAAAATTTTGCTCTTTTCCAGCAAGGAAAAAGACAGTTTTAAGTCCAAACAGTCTTGAAGGAGGGCAGGTCTTCTTAAGAGAATCGGAGGCCTCTGTGTTCGGCTCCTGCTCTGCCATGGTGGGTCTACGGTGAATTTGGGAGCAGGAGGTACTCAGCTGCATTTCTCGGCATAAGAGAGTGAGCGGCATCTGGAACTCCACGGGAAGGAAGGGGTGAGGACAGAGAGAGAGCGGTGAGAGGGCTAGGGCCCTGCATCCCAGGGCAAAGGTGCACCTCTGAGGGAGAAGAGAGGCAGCTCGCTGCCAGGGAAGGGCAAGCTGATGCATCAGCCGACCAGCACGAGCAGGCTGGTGGTTAGGCAACCTGCATGCGAGTCTCCAGGAATTCTCCGGAATCACCGGGAGAATACTAGACTTTGCACATGGTTTCCAGCCAGTTATTTCTGTTTAGAAGGCAAGGTGCCCCCGACCAACATCTGAGTCACACCTAAAAAATTAGCCAAGGAAAAGGTTCAAGTTTGCTGATCAGAAGGCGACAAAAAGATGTGGACAGGATCTCTAATACATCTCTCTTCATGGGACCGTGAAGCAAATGCCATTGCCAGGGCCAGCTTTACCACCTTTGTCTCTCCTGCCCACACTCACTGTCATAGCTCAAAGAGGCCGAGAATAACCACTATTTCTACCTGCCTACTTTTATAAAATGTTTTAACTGTGGCATTCCTCATTTTTATTTCTATATCTGCTTAGGAAATGAATTGCGTTGTTTTCATCTTACTTGACAAGAAAGGGCTATATCAAGAAATACTTATACAAAGGAGGGTATCTTACTTAGTTTCCAAAAATTAACGTGTTTTTTTTTTTAATGAAAATACAAGCAGTCTAAAATGATCACGGAATCAATTCACAGACATAAGGGATATTAGAAGTAACAGGGGTCATCTGCTCTGACCCCTTTATTTGATGGGCAGCATCATGTTATAGGCAAAACAGTGATCTGTCAGCCACACTGCTTAAGAGCCCGGCTCCCGTGTTTTCTGCTAGGCCACAGCTCACTCGATGGATAGTACCAGCCAAGCATGCTGACATATTTTTAAATGTTAACTCTCCTTAT
Source organism: Enhydra lutris kenyoni (assembly GCF_002288905.1). Taxonomy (NCBI): domain Eukaryota; kingdom Metazoa; phylum Chordata; class Mammalia; order Carnivora; family Mustelidae; genus Enhydra; species Enhydra lutris. The sequence goes on from NW_019154085.1 coordinate 9,328,435, forward strand.
TTAAATTTTTTAATTCTGAAGTTTCACCCTGCCAAACCTGTTTAACACACTAATAGAGATTTAATATATTACTTAGGGAAAAACAAAGCTTTGCTTTAAAAAGATCATTTCCTCTTCTAAAATTGCCTCTTTCACAAATTTTAATCTTGGAAACACTTTAACTTGGTTTCAAGAGAGTGTGATTTTATGGCTATTTAGGAAATTCATGATTTTTGTAATCAAAAGAAGTCTCTCTTTTCCAGGAGCACACACTGGCTAAAAATTTAATGTCTAGGGGCTACTCTGACAGAAATTTGCAGGATAAAAAGAAAACAAGTATGGGGGAAAGGAAGCCGAACGCTTTCTGAATCAAGAAAAGATACTTAAATAGTGCTTCTCAAACTATCTGCGGTGAAGGACCAGTTTTTAAAAAATTATTTCAAACCCATCATGAGTCAATACTTTTGTAAAATACAATAAAAAGTGGGGCACCCGGGTGGTGCCGTCAGTTAAGCGGCCGCCTCTTGGTTTTGGCTCAGGTCGTGATCTTAGGGTCTTGAGATCAAGCCCCGCTTTGGGCTCTGAGCTCCACGCAGAATCTGCTTGAGATTTTCTCTCCATCTCCCTCTGACCCTCCCGCTCGTGCTCGCTCTCTCTCAGATAAATAAGTAAAACTTTTTAAAAATACAATAAAATGTAATTAGTAGAAGAGACAAAGGGAAATTATGAACTCAATTTTTTATTATTAATTAAATTTGGCAGGCATGAAACGACTCTGTCCAAGTGCTCTAAAAGTTTCTGAATGCTTGCTCTTTTCATTACAGTCTTAAGACAAAAGCTCACAGGCTGAGAAGGATACACACACCGCACTATGACACTGTGAGTAATGCCCCTTCAAAGCCTTTGCTTCTCTTTTAGTGAATAAACACATGTGGGAGTCCAGCATTTCTCCCGAATGGAGGCATCAGCCCAGTCAGCATTCAGCGTTCGCACTGCCCACCTTCTTGGATTACACCCCACAAAAGGCTGCGCTGTATCAATCAAGGGAATAATAGGCAGAGAAACTGTAATGGGATGTCACACGGAAGGGAACTGGGGACAGCATTCACAGTCAGCTTATTTCTACTTTTTATGACCTTCTCTTTTCACAAAAGGCCATTCCAACCCTGTAATAAGAAGTAGAAACAGACCCCGTGGCACATGGAAAAGACGAGAAGAAACAGGATGCATGTGTCTTAAAAACCGTTGCCCTTAATACTTGTTTTTTCCCTCTCGAATGTACATCGTATTTAAGTGGTCACAAATTACTCATGGAAAAGTAACTGTTTATGACTATCCAGAGTCCTTGCAGGCATAGACAATGTCAAATTCTATAAACTGTAAGTGGCTTTAGACTGGGGTCTGAGTCTTAAACAATTTTCTGTACTCTCCCCAAAGCCTGGCAGGTGCCTTACGCATACCATATACTCAATAATTTGGATAGAATAAATATATTGGTATAATCATTAGCAAACTCTCTTAGTAATAATATGCAAGTATTAACAAGACATTTACCATGGGCTGATGTCCCGGAGGCTACACTCATGTCCTGAAGGCATTTACTCTATTACTGAGATCATCTGGGGCTTTTATCCTCTATTGATTAGAGAAATTTCATATTCTGTAGGAACTGCATGAATTGGTACCCAATTAATTCATTCAATTAATTGAAAATTCCTCCAAAAGTACTCATTATTAAATTAAACTCACCCTTTATTATTAGAATTATTATTAGAGTACAATTACTCTAACGATTAGCAGTACAAAGGGGACTCACTTTGGGATATGAAAGAACTCAGAGGGAACTATTCAAGAAGTGCTGGCTTTCAGAGGAAAAAAATGAAACACGGTGAAACCAGAGAGAGAGACAATCCCTAAGAGACTCTTAATCTCAGAAAACAAACTGAGGGTTGCTAAAGGTGGGGGGGGGGTCTGAGGGATGGGGTGGCTGGGTGATGGATATTGGGGAGGGTATGTGCTATGGGGAGTGCTGTGAATTGTGTACGACTGATGATTCACAGACCTGTACCCCTGAAACAAATAATACATTATATGTTAGATAGTTGGATTCAAATAAATAAATACATAAATAAATCTCAAAAAAAAAAAAAAAAGGAAGAAGAAGAAGAAGTACTGGTTTTCAACACTGGGAAGGCCAGACACTGAAGTATTCCCAGTCTTCAATCTCAGCTCTCAGAGTGTGGTATATAGACCACCTGTGTCAGAATCTTTTTTTAAAAAAATGCAGATTTCTGGGCACAACCCTAAGCTTCATCAAAATCTCCCGAGATGAGGTTCTAGAATAGGTACTTGTGACAAGCACCTCAGATGACTCGACTCCACAGTAAATCTGAGTATCACTCATCTACAGTCCAACTAATAGGTCCTAAAATGCTTACTTTCTTCCCATTCCAGGTACTATCTTCTCTATGTGATCACCTTTTTATAACCCTAAAGATAATTTAGGGAAAGCAGTAACATTCTAGTCTCCCATATAATTTTCCTAATCCTCCTGTCTACTGGCATTTAGCTCACAGTAATGACAATGTTTTTTTAGAGAAGGGGGGAAACATGAGTTTTAAAATTTAAACTGTAAGATAAAATGCTTATCCCGCTCGGCTCTGGGAACTGTTTCTATGCTTGTCAGGACTATTGTCTGCACAGACAAAAAGTAGACCCATTTTAGCGGTTGGCACAGTTTCCGTCAGGGCGCTCATGGGATCTGAGCGAAGCCGCCGAGCATGGGGGTTAAGAGAGCAGTGTCTCAAGTTACATTCTCCTCCGCTTACTGCCTGCGTGAGTGAGGCTCGTTCCCGGACTCCTCTGAGGTTACGATTCCTAAATTAGGATGAAGAGCGCTATCAGTCTCTCAAAGAGTGGCTGAGAGGTTAAAACGGAAGCGTGCGCAGAAAGAGCACACACTCAGTGCTCCATAAATGCTCACTGTGACAATAGATATTTGGACACAACATCCCCAATTCTATAGCCTAAAGACAGGATACAATCATTTTTAACTCCGCTAGCCAAAAGGCAGCCACCAGAGCAGGAAAGGGAAAAGTTCACCAAAGGAGCTACTCCCCGGTCACTCTAGAAGAAAATGCATGTGTGAAAGGCCGGCTGCATTTGGGCGTAGGCCACAGCAGGCTGTGTGCCTGGTTGTCTGCCCTAAATACCGTGTCCTAGAAGACACACTTTGCACCCTTTCCGGCCCGTGTAGCACATGTAACTGTGCCTTGCATCGAGCGGCCTTCAACAAACATGTATTACACTGGCCGGGTTCGCATGGATTTAATTCCTGTCCCCAGGGCTGCTCTTTTCCAAGAAAGAAAACCAAAAAGCAGCAAGAATAAGCTAAACAGGAGAAATGATATGAAATAACTCACAATGCTTCAGAAAACTCTCCCTGTAAGGCCCAAATCTTGTTCGTCTATGTTATCTAGAACTGCACAACTTGTTCCCCTCATATTCTGGCAAGAGACACTCTTCATGTCTTCTCACAGTGGGAGCAGTCGGTGGGGGGGTTGGTGAGTCAACGGACGGTGCTGTTTGGCTCCACTACTTGTTTGGCTGTGTCCTCCCTGGGCACCCCAGACATGGGCAGGGGTGGGTTCCAGATCAGGAGGATTGGGACTGGGTCGGAAGGAAGCACACTGCACAGCCTGGTCAGTACCAGGAAAAGGCCTGAAGGTTTATCTCCAGAACCCAATCCACGTTGGATCATTTTCAGTGGGTATGACCCTGCCTTGTTCCGCTTTCCGGTCTGTGTAGGTGCTTTTCTGTCAGGCATGGGTGGATGTTTAATCAGTAAGATGATCTGATATGCCCATTGCTATTACAAGCTCAGGAAGTAAATTTAGCAATGAACATGATTTTTCCAGACATAGAAATTGGGCCATAAAATTTGCCTGGATGGAAAGAAAGCTCAGAACTCTTGACTTATACTGATATCTCTGACTTCCACGGGTACCTGTGCTGAATACAATTTTGACATTCACCCTGATGGCGCAGGTTCCAGTGGCTGAAATGGCTCCCAGGGCTACACTTCAGAAACAAGCTTTGGATGGGTTTCCTTGCACACAGGCAAGATGACTACCACTGGCCTTCTCTGTGGTGCAGACTAGTTCTACGTTAGCGGTTGTACAGAGACTCAAGTTAACCTAGTTTATGTTATTAGAACGACAGTCTTTAATGAATCACTCAGAAAACAATTGTTTAGGGGCACCTGGGTGGCTCAGTCGGTGCAGCATCTGCCTTCGGCTCAGGTCATGACCCCAGGGTCCTGAGATCAAGCCCCGCATCAGGCCCCTTGCTTGGCAGGGAGCCTGCTTCTCTCTCTTCCTCTGCAGCTCCCCCTGCTTATGCTCTCTCTCTCTCAAATAAATGAAATCCTTTTTAAATTATTAAAAAAAAAAAAACACTGTAAACAAAACAATTGTTTACCCAGCAGCCAAGATCCTAGAAACACAATGACAAGCAATGCAGGCGGCACTCATTTCAAGGAACTTCCTATCGAGAAGGTCTTTTTAATTAGAATAGGACAACAATTTCAGGGGTAGTTTTATATAGTTCCAACTTAGCCTATGTTGGAACTATGTTGCTCGGGATCTCCACCCCGGTCCTGTTGGCTACAAGAGCACTCTTCATGCGTTCTGGAAGGCACGACGAAAACACAGGCTGACCGCTGTGCTGGGCGTCTGTGCTGGGGCAGCTTGCCTACGTCGTCACCGACCAGCCGGGGCCACGTGCTGGCACAAGGCATCTCCGGTGCATCTTCAGGACTTGCAGTATCTCCCTCAGTTTCTCCCACCCTTGAGCCACGTGCCTGCAAGCTCTAAGCTGAAGCCCGCAGCAGTTTTTATCCTCCCCCAGCAGCAGACCCTGCCGGCGGACAGTGACTTCACGATCACACAGAACCCAGGGGGACAGCCTGACACAAACTTCTGCAGCAGCTCACACAATCATGGAAGGTCTAATTACTATAATAAATATCTTATCTTGGATTTCCCTCGGTGGTTCTGGTACCCTGATTGAACCTGGAACCATCAATTACCTACAATTTAGAAGCAAAGGGCTTTGAGGACAGTACAGAGTTTATAAGCCTTTCAATGAAGAAAGGGTTTTTAATTCATATTCATATAAGTGATACCGGTGTTTGCCAATCCAAGCAATGGACCGACGTGCCAGCTCTCACCTGAGCACACAGGTCCCCTTCGGCAGCCAGCTCTCAAAACACTAACCCAAACCTTCTCTGCTGTTTCCCCATCAAGCCCATTTCTCTTGCCTCAGCTGTGACTTAGGGGAGGCACAATGTATAGGCAGTAGCATCCGATTCAAAGGAAGCAAGAAATCTGAATTTAGAACCGCCAGGCACAGCGACGTGCTCACAGTCAGTTCCAGCGATGGTTACAAAGACCCAATATTCATAAGAAACTTTTCAACTTGTTGTAGTAGATATTAATAGGAAGACATCCTCTTTCACGAGTTTATATATGACCCTGATTATTTACAACTCAGGGTCTGTGTTTAATTCCTTCCAGGCCAAGAGACACCTGAAAGGGATTTTTTTCCCCCAGCAAACCTGCAGAGGGAGCTGGTTCCTTAGAGAAGCAACAAACGCCTTTCTCAGATAGACTGATCCGTCACTGGGTTGATGGAACTCACCCTAAAGACCCGTAAAGAAGGCAAGTGGATGGTTGCTGCTATGGACGTTTCGGGGACTGAAGCAAGTAGTGGACCTAACAAAGGGAGCGAGCACTTAGGAAAGATCCCATCGTTCTGAAATCATCTAGTCTTCTGTCTTTCTGGCCCACTAGACTACGTGCCTCCTAAGCACAAGGCCTGGAATATAGGAAGTGCTTAGTGAATTTTTGTTTCTTAACTTAAAAGACCTGGCTCTTGTAAAAAGAGGAAACAAACCCATATTTTTCAGAAGATCCTTAAAAAGAAATTTGCTGAAGATCACATGGTCTTAAAAGACCAGGAAATACTTCTCTGAAGGAGATGGTCTCATGAAGCTGGTCATACCAACGCAAGCAGCCACTGTCCCTGCTTTCCCAGGTAAAACAGAGATGACCATAAGAAGGTTCTGGATTCCCCAGAGTATAAGCCTGGCAACTTAGGATCATTTACCTTCCTCATTCCCTGGGGCCCTCAGAAAAGAGAACACAACCCACACCTTCTCTTTTTTAAGATTTTATTTATTCATTTGAGAGATCATGAGAGCTAGAGAGAGAGCACATATAGAGGAAGAGGAAGAGAGATAAGCAGGCTCCCCGCTGAGCAGGGACCCCGATGTGGGCCTCAATCCCAGGCCCCCAGGATCACAACCTGAGCCGAAGGCAGACGCCCAACCGACTGAGCCACCCAGGCGTCCCAACACAAACCTCACCGTATAAAAACTGCTCAACTCACACAGCACAGCAAGGAAGATTATGAGCACTGAGAAAAGTGTCAGGTACCAAGTATTTTGTGAAATTTCCAGACAGTTGCCAAAGAGGAAAAGCTGACACTGGTGAGAGGCACCGACCCCTGAGACATTAGCAGGCACCCTCGGCGACAGCACTTGTTGCCAGACAGATGGGGAGCCCAGCACCTTCTCCAGCAGCAGAGGAGTCATCTGGTCAAATCCGCCACAAAGACTAGTCATCCAATGACAAGTGCCTCCTGGGTAAGAGCCTCTGGTCTCCCGGGACGGTGAGCGACCCCTCTGACCGGGCTTCAGGGCTCACAGTGACCAGCATTCCCCGCCTCTCCTCACCCACACTGGTTCTCTTTTCACCACTTTTACTTTCCCTGAACCAGCTGATCCGTCTGTTGTAGCATCAACGACCCTCCTCTCAGTTCCGAAGTGCTAGACCGGACTGTATGAATCATGATCATCTAAAACCATCTTCACCAGCATTTCCAGAATTCAGAATAAATTCTTGCTTGAGCACCTATCGTGGACCAGGCTTGGGATACACCAGGGAACAAAACACAGGTCCCTGCCCTTACGGAGCTTCCATTCTGGTGACATGTTTGCAGAACTTGGGATGTTCATACGAGACTGACAAGCTTTCTTTCCCTGCTGCTCCGCCTCGGCCTTCTCAGTTAATGGCCCCACCATTCACCCAGGGACCTCTCTTCTGCCTCACCCTCCCGAGGTCCCAAATGCTGTCAGGTTCATACTTATCCCTGTGACCACACCCAGCGCTCAGAGGACCTCCAGTCCTCTGCCATGTGACCCAGCCTCTGCCATCAGACTTACCTCCACGACACCCCTTGTTCCATCTACATCCAGCTGAACCCGCCATTCATTCATTTCCATGTCCCTTGTCCTCTAGCATGTTTATCCCCCTGCCTCCCTCCTTCCCCTGGCCTGGTAAGTGCCTACTCTCTGGGGCTTGGAGGTACTAGATTATATAAGATAATCACTCACTTCACTTCTGGAGGCAACAGCCCGGTGCAGTGGGGTCAGCCACATGTTGTCCTTGGCATTGACACGAGCTCCTGGAAGCAAAAGCACAAGTTAGAGGCGTAATGCAGTCAGGGGAAATTCTACTCATGTTAAGTCAAATGGGGTATCTTGTGCTCTCATCTGCCTTGTACACCCACCCTATTTCATTTTTTTTTCTTTTGTATCAGTCATGTACTTTCTAGCCACCAGACAGAAGGAGAGACCCAGTACAGTAGAAAAATTGAAATCAGGAGCTGAAAATGGCACTAGAATTGGGAAAAGACTAGACGAGAAGTGCGATATCTCATTGGATAGGAGACACAGTGCTAAAAAGGCTGAGCTTTTCCAGGAATAGGGTCATGTAGATCCTGAAGAATGAAGAACTTTGCAGGTATGTGTGTAATGTAAATATATATGCATACATACATACAAAATATATGATTATATACAAATATAAAATTTTATCTATAAAATACATAGTCACATACATTATTTTTAGTCACTAAGTAGACTTAATCTCATGGGGCACACAATGGCCTTCTTGGCAAGCTGTCAAAGATGAGCTGCATTCCAACAAAGGTATACTAGAGGTCAGCTGGATTTTAAACCAATCTTATAAAGTTGAGTTTGATGAGACTTGATCTGGGCTAAGGGAATTCGCAGAAATCTGTTCTATCCAAGACTCTCGATGATTTCCCTGGCACAAGCCAGATATCTTGGGAGCAAGCAGCCGGCTTCCATGGAGCTTTGGACAGACGTAACATGAAGCATATGTAAGTTGCTCAGAGCAACTTCCACTTGGGGGGGGGCAGGCAGACAGGTTCACACGGGCCAGAACCAACTGGGCTGAGGGGAGGTGCGCACGGGATGCCTCTGGAACAAGGGCCAAGAAAATGAGGCCAGTGGAAGCAGGACTGATTCATCTCTGTGAGCCCAAGGACAGCTGAGAGCTGAAAAGTAGAAACTTATTTTTAAAAACTGAAAGAAAAAGGCAACAGGAGACTTTCATGGGTCAAAGTGAGCTAGAGGGGCAACTGGGTGGCTCAGTCGGTTAAGTGTCAGACTCTTGGTTTCCACCCAGGTCGTGATCTCAGGGTCTTGACATCAAGCCCTGCATTAGGCTCCACCTGGACATGGAGTCTGCTTAATACTCTCTCTCTCCCTCTTCCTCTGCCCCTCCCCCCACTCACTCTCTCAAAATTAAAAAAAAAAAAGTGAGCTCAAAATTCAGTTTAAGCCATCAGCTAAAAAATAAATACCAAATCATAGACCTTATAATATTTTTCTGTTTAACTGAAGAACAAATACCATCAACAATATCAATTCTAGAAAACAAGAACATAATACTCCCTAAAGCAAAGAAAAAATGTCTCCCCCCACCCCCGCCATTCTGATTTCATTGGTTTGAGATGAGGCCAGGCACAAATAGTTTTTAAAAGCTCCCCAAGACCCAAGGTTATTTTAATATGCTGTCAGAGTTGAAAGCCACTGAAAAATTGTTGTTTAGTTTATCAAGCTTCAAATCCTACTTCTACTAACTCCATCCAGGCAGCTCACCTAGGAGGCTCAAGCCCTTAGTCTCAATGAAATTAGGCTCAAATGAGATCAGCGTGGGGATGTTAGGAATCAAAGCAGTAGGTATCTCCCTCCCCTGGAGCAGGAAGTCCCGGGTTAACTGCTCCGGAGTGGACACCCTAAAGGGCTGGGGGCAAGTCTCCTCCCCCGGGGAAGCCTGCCTCAAGCTTCCCTTCGCTCGCCCTGTCCATTTTTAAGGAACTTCCTGTCACAAAGTAGAACCAGTCATCTGAGAGGGACAACACCTGGGCCACAGCACACTCTGGGTCTGGGCTGCCACCTACCCATCCACACGATGTCCTTCTCCCCACTCTAGTCATCCCTTCCTTCAGCACGTTTGGAGGAAGGAACATGATGTGGAGGAAGGAACAGATGCGACACCTGCTACAGGTACCAAGTCCGTTCAGACTCAGAGCCTCAAAGTCATCGCTGTCCAGTGGGAATGTGATGGGAGTCAGCGATGCGATTTTAAGTTTTCTAGTAGCCACATTAAGAAGGGGATAAAGAAAACAAGTAAAATTAATTTTAATTATATATTTTACTTAACTCAATATATCCAAAACATCATGCAATCGAGTTTAAAAGTTATTGAGGGTGGGGCGCCTGGGTGGCTCAGTGGGTTAAAGCCTCTGCCTTCGGCTCAGGTCATGATCCCAGGGTCCTGGGATGGAGCCCCGCATCGGGCTCTCTGCTCAGCAGGGAGCCTGCTTCCCCTCCTCTCTCTGCCTACTTGTGATCTCTGTCAAATAAATAAATAAAATCTTTTAAAAAAATTATTGAGGGAATTTACATTCCTTTTTTTTCATGCAGATGAAAAATGTGTATTCAAAAATTCAAAAAATTCAAGAAAAGTATGTATTCAAAATCCAATGTGCGTTTCATCCTTACAGCACATCTGCACTGAACCTGGCCACACATCACGTGCTCAGGAGCCACAGCTGGTTTGTGACTACCGTGTTCGACAGTGCAGATCCAAATGCTACGCAGTAGAGGCCAGACTTGGAGACTCATTGGCTGAGGAGCTCCCTTAAGTTCTAAAGAGCTACAGTTCAGGGCGCCTGGGTGGCTTAGCGGGTTGGGCCTCTGCCTTCAGCTCAGGTCATGATCTCAGGGTCCTGGGATCGAGCCCCGCATCGAGCCCCACATCAGGCTCTCTGCACAGTGGGGAGCCTGCTTCCTCCTCTCTCTCTCTGCCTGCCTCTCTGCCTACTTGTGAATACAGAAAAATCTTTAAAAAATAAAAAAAAAAAATAAAGAGCTACAATTCTATTATTACAGCTCAGCGACAGCTAGGAGCCTTGGTCAAAGTTGCTAACATAATCTGAGCTCTTACTCTGTACGCTAACACACGTGTAGTCCATTCAATAGGGAGATGCTATTACAATGCCAATTTTGTAGATGAAGGAACAAAGGCCATGAGAATTAACAGTCTCCAGGCAGCCAGCAGACTTGAACCCAGGCAGTCTGACTTCAATGCCCAAGCTCCTGGGCACTGTGCTTCACTCCATCACTAGCCATTCAACCAAACACTGATTAAGCTTCCCTTTCACTGTCCCCATCTTTCTCTCCATTCCTTACACTCATTCCTCTCTCCCTCTGTCCATCTCTCTCTCTTCCTCCATTTTCGTATATCTATTTTCAAATATATATGTATATATATTCCCTCTTGATTTCATTTCCTTCTTTCCCACCTTTCTCCTTTTAGCGCCAAGCACTGGTTATAATAATATGAAACAGAAATACACATTTTATTATTCATAGTCTTTAAGAGAGTAAATTTTGCATTGCATGTGCATAAACTTCAAAAACTAATGCAAGAAGAACCCCAAATGGCAAGATGCCTAGAAAAATAGACTTCTCAAAATTCAAGAAGGAGAGGCATATGAAAGCAACATTAACAAACCATTTCACACCCATCAAATTGGTGAAAATTACAAAGTAGGGCAATGCCAAGAGTTAGCAAGGGTATGGAGAAATACTAAGACTTCCAGACAGGCGGTGGAGCATGGACTGGTACAACTGTCTTCGGGAAGCAGTTTGGTTCCACCTAGGAAAATTGACAATACATGTGCCCTACTACCCAGCACCCCCAATTGTATACCCTGGACAAACTCTATAAGAATGTTCACTGCAGCATGTTCATAACAGCAAGAAACTAGAATCTTAAGTGTTGGTTGAGAGGAAAATGGATAAATACGTTGTGGTATATTCATACAATGGAATGCCCCCATCGTGGAAATGGAGGGACTGAAGTTTTACCTATACAGAAACAGATGCACTTCAAAAACACAACATGAATGAACAAATGAGGTTGCAAAGGATTACCTATGGCATAATGCCAGTTATATAAAGTTTTTAAATTTACAAAAACAATTCTATACATGGTTTGTGGATACACAGGCATGAAATAAAAATGATAAATGTGGCTAAAGAAACAGATACCAATTGTGGATAGTGGTTGTTTCTAGGGAGGGGTGGTGGGAGAAAGGCTGAAGGAATTCTGTCAAGTGGGCTCAAGTGTGTCTTCAATATTTTATTTAGGAAAAATGTATGAGAGGGCGCCTGGCTGGCTCAGTTGGTTAAGCTTCTGCCTTCAACTCAGGTCATGATCATGGAGTACCAGGATCGAGCCCCGCGGCGGGCTCCCCATTCAGTGGGAGACCCTGCCCCTTCTCATGCTCTCTCTCTCTCTCTCTCTGACTCTCTCAAATAAATAAATAAAATCTAAAAAAAAAAAAAAAAAGATACAAACATGGAAAAAATGTTAAGATTTCTTAAAGCTTGGTATACCTAGGTATTATATCATTCTCCATATTTTCTGTGTTTGAAATATTTACTATCAAACATTCTTAAGAAAGCTAGCGCATTTGAAGTGTTACGTTTCTTCATAAAAATGGGGAGGATTGAGATGCTTTTTCTTATATTATTTTTTGTTCTCAGTTAGTGGCCCTTCTCCTTGGTAAAAATAAAATGGACATTTCCCTGTATAAAGTAGCCCAGTCATAGTCTCTTCCAGGATGTTCCTAAGGCTCACCCCAGGAGAGTAAAGGATTAGGAACCAAAACTGCTGTTGGATTTCTAGATAAACTTGGTTGCACAGTCGAATTTGAAAAGAAATTTTCAGGTTAACAGTGTGTTCCTTCCTGGTCTCATTGTTCCTTCTCATGCTCTCTTCCCTCCACAATCACTGTAGCTGACCCCACAGGTAGACCCCCAGCTATAGAACAGAGGCAAGTCCGCACACCCAGAAAAGGTGGATCACGGAAGTCCATGACCACCCAAAGGTGAGAGAGCTCTAGAATCTAATGGAATCTTTTGCCATCTCTCCAAATGTCATCTTATCACCTCATTTTGAATCTAAGTATCTCAACCCAGTAGCTCCTCACCAGGCAGACCATGAGGAAACTAACGAGGGGCACAGTGCCTGTGTGTGGTACCTGCCCAGACCTGCACCCACCTGCTTTGTCCACTGTGTGTTGAAATCTTACCTTTAGCCTCCCTCTACCTTCTCCCTGCCCCCCCATCCTCCCTCCCTCCCTCTCTCCCTTATACACACAACCTATTTCTGTCTTTGTGTGTGTGTGCACTAGAATGCTCTATAACATGTTTCTAAAGGAAGTAACTATGGGTTAATGTTAAGATGAATCCTCATGAATGTGTTATAAAAGGTTAGTTGTGAAAGTAAAATGCTGGAAACTTTGAGGATAGACAAAGAAGAGTTGGTTAAATAAATCCTTATATAGCCATATGAGGTAGCTGTGGTGACTTATAAGAATTCCTAATAATGTGGAGAGATGTTCACAAACTACTGTTATGGGAAAAAAGCAAGTACTGAAATAGTCTGTATGCAATGAGACCACTCTGTAGAAACACTGAACAGTAAGAAGGATGAACCACAAAAGCCCCAAGATCACTTTCTGGCCCATGGTAAGCGCTACCTAACGCTTGCTCACTATTAGCAGAGCAGAGTCAGGGACTCAGGGATAGAAACTGGGGCATCAGCCAATGGCACAATGTGCCAACTTAGTTCTAAGGCCAGGGCAGACCTAAGTTAACAGTTGCTCATTGAAGGGCGCTTCTTGGTTAAAAGAGAAGTTCCTTAGTGTCTCTTCCATTGAGCCGGTTTGAACAGCAGCTATGAAAACCTGCCTGCCCCGATGAAAGACAACAGTCCTGAGTGAAGTAAGTCAAGCAGAGAGAGTCAGTCAATTATCATAAGGTTTCACTTCCTTGTGGAGCATAAGAAATAACATGGAGAGCATTGGGAGATGGAGAGAAGGGAGTTGGGGGAAATTGGAGGGGGAGACAAACCATGAGAGACTGTGGACTCCAAGAAACAAACTGAGGGTTTTGGAGGGGTGGGGGGTGGGGGGTTGGGTGAGCCTGATGGTGGTATTAAGGAGGACACGTATTGCATGGAGCACTGGGTGTGGTGCCTAAACAATGAATCTTGGAACACTGAAAAGAAATTAAAAAAATAAATAAAAGCAAAAAAATAAAAATAAAAATAAATAAAATACAATAAAAAATAAAGCCTGAGAAAAAAAGAAAAGCAACACTCCTATTTTACTTCATGTTTTGATCATATAAATAATGCATGAATGCACTGTTTTTTTTGTTTGTTTGGTTGTTTTTTTTTTTAATTTATTTGACAGAGAATACAAGTAGACAGAGAGGCAGGCAGAGAGAGAGGAAGGAAAGCAGGGTCCCTGCTAAGCAGAGAGCCCGATGCGGGGCTCGATCCCAGGACCCTGGGATCATGACCCGAGCCGAAAGCAGAGGCTTTAACCCCCTGAGCCACCCAGGCGCCCCTGCACTGTTTTTTTTTAATGAATTCATATATTTGGGTAAATTCCTCTTTAGTATCATCCTCAATGCTGGACTCTTCCCACTTACTGGGAAAAAACCACTGCTCTGAGCCTGGTACATAAGCTTCCAGTTTCTTTTATCCCTTTACATGCCAATCTGTGCACCACGGAAAATTGAGGGAATTAAGCTGAGTGGTCAGTATAATATTGTTTTTGTGTGTTTAAAACATTCTGCAATAATTCAAGAAAACGGACATCTCTGTTGACACTTACGGTATAAGTCCCTTCTTTTTAATTACCACGTGTGTTCCGACACACAAACACATTATATCTTTTAGCTATTCTCCCCATCGATGGGTATTTCATTTGTTTCCGATATTTCTTTATACAAACAGTGCTGCTGTGACCATCCATAATGTGATTCCTCATCCAAACATCAAGCATTATCTAGGACGGACCATTAGAAATGGACTTCCATCACGGGTCATGCACACGTTTGGTCCTAATCCTTAGTCTCAGTCCTCCAAAGGGAGCTACTGTATGAGACTGCTTCATTTCCCACATCCTCATCAACACTTGGTATTATTTAAAATACTGCAAATCTGATTGGGAGAAAATAGCATCCCATTTCTAATTTTTTCTGTTTAATAGTGAGATTGGGGATCTCCTAAGATGTTTGTTTACTGGCTATTTGCAACTCATTCTCTGAGGATTGCTTGTTCATATTCTTGGCCTATTTCCTCTATTTTGCCATTATATTGTTATTATATATTATATGACATATGACATATTCTATTCTATTGTTTTTTCTTATAATTTATACATTTACATGGTATTGTTGTTCCTATTATTATTTATATATTCTGAAAACTTCCAGTTTTAAGTAGATCCAAAGTGGCGTTTAATAATTCAAATTCTTCCAAGGGGAAAAATGACCCCAAGCTCGCTAAGTATCATAAAGCAACACACACCGGGCGTGTCACAAACAACCCACACCAGCACTGTTCCTGTGTAGCGTTGAAGTCACTTGAGGAATGGAAAAATAATTAGAAATCTAGGAGGTGGCTTCCTTCAGTCTCCGTCCCTCCACGCATCCACCTCCAGAAGGTTAAACACCCAGCTGCCAGGAAAATCTCCTCTCCCGGAACAGCAAAATTATTATGACAAAAGCAGAGTTATCTGACCGGGGACGAAGGCCTATTTCATCAGGGTCATCCCCCTGCCACGGGCTTCCTCATCCTCTTCCGTCCAACATGTCCAAGAGTCTTGTTTACATGTCAGAGGGAGACGTCGGAAGGTTTCGAATTGAATATTTATAACTGATTTTTCTAAAGGAAGCTTCATGTTATTTACCTGCCTGTCAGGCCCCATTGTGCACTAAAGGACACAGAGTCTGCATGTCTAATGATTTAAAGGCAAACACTTTTTACCCAAGGACATTTTGAAGCTTGAACATTAAAAGAAAAAAAAAGTGCTAGGCTACAACTGATTCTCCAGAAACAAAGATCCAACTCAAAGTTGTCAGGCATCTACTCTAATTATAGACAAAGTATGCTTACATTGTACCCCTATTACCACTTGATTTTTTTTTTTTTATAGAGATCAAGAGTAAAGGAAACTAAGTCTCTTTCCCAGAGGCAATGTTTCTGTTCTCTTAGCCTTGTCATCTAGGAAGAAGTAAAACAAAGGAAAAAGGTAGACTAAGGGATTGAAAAACCTTACAGGCCAGAGAGAAGGACTGATTCTTAAGGCTGGGTTATCCAAAATTTGACTTTTAATTGTAGAAATAAATACGAAAGAAAGATCATAAATGAAATACAATTATAATAGAATGAAATCAGCTTGCTATTGATTTTGCTTTGAAACAAACAGACCAGTACAGCCCAGGAGCCCTGGCCTTCAAAGCAACGACCTTGGAAGAGTGTATGATAATTCAGTGTTTGTGGCAATTACTTAAAACATTTTTCAAACTCCCTTTGGACTTGCCTTTAGAGCTAGCTGACACACCCACCAGAAAACGTCTCATTACTTTATAATCACACCACACTGAGGACACTAAAACCAGCACTACTTGGTTTAATCACCCCTCTTTCACCAGAAACACCTCCAAAAAAAAAAAAAAAAATCAAACACAACCACAAAAGGATGAATATGTATTATACATTTAAAAATCAAAAGAATGACCTGCCACCTACTCTGATAACAATTTGCATTGAGAACAGTAGTCACCTTTTGACAAAATCACAGGAAATAATTTTACAGGAATACCACTTGTTTTTGTGGCCGATGTTCTAATGAATATCATTTTTTAAAAAGATTTTATTTATTTATTTGACAGAGAGAGAGAGAGATCACAAGTAGGAAGAGAGGCAGGCAGAGAGAGAGGGGGAAGCAGGCTCCCCGCTGAGCAGAGAGCATGATGTGGGGCTCGATCCCAGGACCCGGGAATCATGACCTGAGCCGAAGGCAGAGGCTTAACCCACTGAGCCACCCAGGCGCCCCTAATGAATATCATTTTTAATGAGTAGTTACACCTCACAAACACTTGGCATGTTAGAAGATGGGTACTTGCAGTTTTCTTCCTTCAGCCCAGGACTTGAACCCTTGTGCACCCCAAGTTTCTCTATAGGGTCCTATCACCGGGCTCATCGTTCCTTGTGTTCAGCTTCCTGGAGCTCAACCCTGGTCTCTTAACTCTTTAGCCACTGATGGGTTCGCCTGGTCTCATTCATGTATCTCCAGCAAACGATTTAGCAAACTCTGAACCTTCTCTTGACCTTAATCCCGACTCGGCTAGTTCCCAAACAGAAGCCAGAGGCAGGGGCTGGAAATAAAGCCAGGATTTGAACTGGTGGTTGTAAGAAGAGGAAAGTTTGAAAGCTTGAATTCCACCCTTTCTACTCAGAGACATTCAGGGTTCCATCTTCCTGGCTACTAGGAGATAATGTCGGTAGGAACTGAGTGGGCTTGGGTTACACCACGCTCCGTAAGCTAATACAACAATGGAGTACACAGCTGTAATGGGCTATTCTGGCAAGGCTAAATTATCTGTCCAACATGGGAATCATTAGCACCTCATTCATTATTAAATTGGAAAACAGTTTGGTTGGATTCCCTGAAGCATCAGCGCCAGATGTAAGCTCAGAAATGCAATCATGCTGCTCCTGTCATGATATTTCTTCAGGAATTTAATATACAAATTGAATTAAGGAACTTTCAGGGAAATTAAAGCCATGTGAATTCCAAGAGTTTGTCTAAGCTTCCAGAGTTGAGTAAAATTTCTAAAGCACTTTCCCCAATGCTCTCCTATACCCTAAGCCTCCCTAATTTGATATGAGGAGGAGGAAAAATTCCATAGCACGCGCCATCCAAATTATACTAGAGAGGCTGACAGCTCAGTAATGCTAAGACCACACAGGTGTGCCAATCGAGATCTATGGAACAATCTCTCCAGGCTCTACTGGGTGAGCCCCACGTAAGAGAGGCTGCTGGACTCCATCTCACATGACGGTGATGTGAAGCCACGTTTCTCGAAAGTCAGCAGCCCGCAGATGTCTGAAGAAAACAGTTGGGTCAACTTCATGCTGCAGAATTAACATCTTCCTTCAGAAGTGGAAAAACAAACAATCCAAAAAACAAAGTTTGGGAGTCCAAGACAAAATTTTGAATTTGCACGTTCATGAACTAAGCATTCCTCTGAGAGTCTGAGATGTCTCTTAGTACATCTGGACAGTTGGAACCACTTCAGTGTCATCCCACAAAATTATTTATTTTACACCCCCACTGATTCTGCCTACAGTCTTCCATGGACCAAATTTCCACTGCCGGGGCCACGGGCCAGGTGTGTACTGGCTCTTGGCCACAGTCTGTGTCTGTACCAAACAATATGTGTTTGCTTGGATCACAGCCCTGGAACATCTTTAAAATTGTCAGAAGGAAGGCCTGCTCTTGAAAGCACAGGAATGCCACATAAAATCTAAGCTAGGCTCCGTGCAATTGTGAGGAGCACAGGGCACATGCGTTGTATGGCACAGAATACTTGTTTCCTGGGAAATCCACCTCCAGAACATGAACACGACAAAAGTAAGAGCCACGTGAATCATCCTGGTGTATCACAGCACAATTCTCGGGTTTTGTTTTGCTTTTTCTACAGTGTTCCCCACATCTGTTTGAATACATGCATTAATTAGCTCCTACCTTTGCATAGTTTACTTTGGAATTCTACAGTTTCCCCTTACTACCGCAAACAAAGGCAAAACCTTAGTATAGGCCTTTTGCATAGTCTGTGGGCAGAAGTATTTCCTCCAGATTTTAATCGCCCTAAACGAAAAGGAGGAGGGGGAAAGCCAGCCAGTCTGCGATCCACACTGAGACACATGTGTGCGCTCAGATCCATTCTGGGGATCTGTCTAGCAAATACTCAAGGGAGAAAGCACATACTGGTTTTGGAAACCAGTTTGGTGAGATGTACTAAGCACACAGGTTTCCCAAAATGAAAGCACTGACATTTCTAAATCCAATGAGATATTTAAGAAAATAAAGAGAATAATATCATAAAACCACGTTTGCCATATCTGCTTCCAATCTTTTTTAAAGAAAATATTTTACAGAGTTGTAGTCTCTTTTTTACTCTTCCCTGAAAATATCTCTCACTCAACCACCCCTCAGAGGTAACCACTATCTGGAAATTGATATGTTTCCTTTCCTTCCATGTTTTATTACATAGTCATAGTCATGTGTCCATAGACAAAGCATAGTATTGTTTTGCCACAATTTGCCAATTTAAATGTATTATAAATACAAACATACATTTGGTGTTTGTTTGTGTAGGCTTTAAGGAATGAGTTTTGTTCATTTTTTTTAACAATGAAAAACATGCAAAGATATTCACACCTACTGAATTCATCTACAATACAGGGCCTGATTAGTCAGAAATCAGACTTTCAGAGCAACATAAATGTTTTACCAAAGACATCATTTTTCATTGAGAACAACCTCTTGCATTGTTTTTTAGTCTACTGATAAAATCACTGGTCAAATCCACTTCCGTGAGCACAATAAAGAAATTTGTTTGGGTCCGCTGAAGTAGTTCATCTAGGGATTGAATTTCTAGTCATTGAACTTTGCATCTGCACCTGACTTTTAAGAACAGCTGGTATTTACCTGACAGAATGAGGAGTTCGATGATCTCTGCATCTCCCAGGAACGCAGCCACGTGAAGTGGGGTTCGCTTCTCAGAATCCTGAAACAGCAGCAAAGATAAGCAAGTCAGTGGAGGCTGGCGGTGCCTTCCAAAGGCAGAGTAAAACACGTCACTCACTCTGAGGTTAATGCTTGTAGGAGAGAGTGAAGGCCAAAACCTACTCAGGTGAGCTCTGGGTACACATTTCTCTCTGCATCTCCCAAAGTCACAGGTACACAAGATCCTGCCCTGTGTCTGCGTGTTGTGTTTGTCTCCCTGCTCCTTTTGTTGGAGTCTCGCTCAGATCAGGGACAGCCTATCACGCAATGGATAAGAAATTCAATTTATTTTCAGACCTTCCTTATGGTAAAAACAAAACAAAAACACAGAAACCAAAACTCAAACCCTTCTACCTACCTTAACAGCAGTGTTCAAAGCATGCAATGATTTGTTTTCTTTCTAATGGAACACAGCGGAATTCTTCACAAGGACATCAAACATTAAGTACAGTCACCTTCTCCTTTCTATCTCTATGAACTGTCGCCTAGCTCACCACCCATTCATGTGACACTTACTGAATGCCTATCATGTGCCACGAACCAGATTTGGGGTTCAGTCCTTGCCCTCATGAAATTTACCTTCAAGTGGGGAGGCTGCCAGTATTCATGGAAACCAAAGGCACGTGACATCATCCCAGAAGGTGATAAAGGCTATCCCAAAACTAAAATAGGGTAATGGGGTCCAGTGACTAGGGAGATGGGAACAAGATTCCTTAAACAGGAAGAACAAGGCCTTTCTGAGAATACTGACATTGAAGCTGAGAGCTTCTTTGTTTTACAGATGAGAAAACTGTGGCTCAAATGAATTACGAAATTTCCTCCAGACCTCATAGGTATATAGCAGAGCCAAGATTGGACTTTTTCCTATCAGTCTTCAGTCTCAGTCCTTGGCAAAGCATTTAACATATTGTGTTGTTAACACGATAAAATGCAGGGGGAAAAATATTGCTTCTCCATCTGTAAACTGGAATCTCTGATGAAAGAATTCAAGATAATGTCAGTAAATAAAGCCCTAGGCAGGCATGAAGCTTGGCCCAAGCACACCGAGAGCTCCAGGCAAAGCTGATTTGCCGTGAGCATAGAGAGTCGTGCGATATTTTCCCTCCAAGATGAAGAACCCCACTGGGGAAAGAACTGGTCTTCTTCCTCTCTGTCCCCACTGGAGCAGAAAACTCGATGTTCAGCGTAAATCAGCCAAACTGAACAGGTCCGTGTGCACTGCTTCTTCTACAAACTTCCCTGACCATTCCACACGGTAACCAAAGTTTGTAGGCTACGTCCTTGAGGTTTCACCTAAAACCAGCATGCATTTTAGTTTCAAGATCAGTGAAGTTGCTGTTGATTTTAATCATCGGTCCTGTTATCGCTTGATTACACAACCTACCCAACCACCCTCGGATTTGCCCAAGGACACCATTCTGTTTTCCAACAGTTCCAGTCCTCAGCGCTTTCTCAGTCTCTTTCAGACTACTGCTTTTGGGCATTTTGTGACTCATTAACATCTAAAACAGATGGCAGACAGGAGATATCTTCAAATCAGTCTATCTGTTAGGAGGCCTGGCAAGTAGGTTTCACGAAGGGTTGGACTTACTCTTAAGTGGATAAAAAAGAGAAGTCTGAATTAGATTGGAATTTACATCATCTATGTATGTTGCAGGCAATTATTACAGTAACTGGAAAGAGGGCAGTCATGTAACGATTCCATATAAAGTAAAGTTATGCCATAGAAAATTCTGAAAGATATACAACCACAGTAATCCTCTTATCGTTATGTCACACTCTCCGTGAAAATAGAGATTCAGTATTTGAAAACTTGAAAAACATTTCAAATGTATTAATTGGCACAAAGAACTATATGAAGAACGGACACTAGACGTTCACAAGTGTTTTCTGTTTTGCTCTCTCTACAGCACTTGCCATCTTACCCTCAAATTCTCTCTAAATCCCCACTGTATCTATGAAACATTTCTCTTGAGTCTTGTGACAAAAGTTATATAATTATATGTTCTTCTGTCAACTGAACTGGTTCCAGGGTTTGGTTCAACAAATTAAACCTTACCTAAGTGATTTAAACAAGGACTAACCCAGCCCAAATTATGACTTCATCTGACCTGAAGCAAAGTCAATGCTCTGCTTGAAAGCTTGGCCTCAAATAAAAAGCCAAGAAAACCTCAATATCTAACACTGGCTGGTCTGTCATTATACGACTGGCTTTGCTGATTCTGTGGCCCAGTTTATGACACGGCTTGTTCAAACTGGAGATTTTATAAAATAAAATGGGTGTGTGTCATGTGAGATCACATAGTAAAAATTCTTAATTGTAACTACCAGCGTTCCTGTTAATATGGTTTTTTTTAAGATATTTATTTATTTATTTCAGAGAGGGAGAGTGAGAGAGAGAATGGGGGGCGCGGTAAGGTCAGAGGGAGAAGCAGACTCCCCGTGGAGCTGGAGCCTGATGTGGGACTCAATCCCGGGACTCTGGGACTATGACCTGAACTGAAGGCAGTTGCTCAACCAACTGAGCCACCCGGGTGCCCTGTTGACATGCACTTAAAGGTTTCCTGAAGCTTCCAGAACAACTATACCAAAGTGACATGCCATAGACAGGTAGCTGTCTATGTCTACAAAAAAGATCTGTATTCAGGTAGCAGTTCTTTGGTTCTCCAAAGTATCAGAGCTCTTTTCACGTGCTAAGTTCACGTGCTACCAAGACCTCAACTAAAAAAGCAATGCACTTAACTAAAATAACAGTAACTACTGATGAAGGGTTACAAACACCAGCACTCTATGGAGGAACCTGCGTGATAGACAGGGTCATGAGCAGAGAGGTAAATAACAGAGCCACAGTAATCACCGTCCTCGGTCAGGTAGGTCAAATCAGCCCGGAGGTTGCCATTTGTCCTCTGCCTAAGTATGAGTCCACTCTACTTGACCACAAGCTAGGCAAATGGACAAGGAGATGTAATGGTAGAAAAAGGAAGGCAAAGAGTCTGGGGAAAAGAGTATACTAGTAATAATACTAGCAAAAATGTGTTCTAGGCTAATGGTATCTAGAAGAAGAAACAAAACCTAATTATGGAGTGCTTTAATTTTTTTTCCCCAAAATGCCTTTTATCTATTCTACTACTTGAATCTTGTAACATCCGTATAAGAGCAGACACATCTCTCAGACACTTGCTGTTAAGTCTTATTATCATCATTTGAAAGATAATGATTTTTTTAGATTGAAAACTAGGGAGATATTCTATCATTTGCCCAGCACCTCAGGATAGGAGATGAGGTGAAGAACTAGAACTGACACCCTCACATGGAGACAAATCCTTGACGTGGTCTTGAAGAAAGATTCTTGAAATGAATTCACGTTGAAAAAAAAAAAGCCAGACACTCTCACAGGTAGACGGAAAGACAGTGCCTTGGCCTAGATTCCTGACGGGGGAATAAAAGTGTCTCCACTGAGCATCTGCATTCCCCGAATCTGTCATCATGTGGTTTGGGGTTTTGAATTCATAATACCTGCACAGCCCAGGAACTTTCAAGCTGAAAAATAGGCATAAAATTGGTTCTGGGCCAAGGACATCCGCAGGGTGTCAAGAAGAAACAAAACCTGTCTGAAGAGACGTGTCTTCGATACAAGCAACTTAGGACGCCCACAGCTAAGCCCCCAGTGAAGACGAGCTCACAAGCCTGGGCCGCAAGACTCAACGTGGAAGCAAATTAGCCAGAAGCAAGAGTCAGCAGGCGCAACACCCAGAGAGAACCTGAGATAACAGAAGAATCAGAGATACAAATAACGTTTAAAATCATTTAAGGGGGGTGCCTGGGTGGCTCAGTGGGTTAAAGCCTCTGCCTTCAGCTCAGGTCATGATCCTGGGGTCCTGGGATTGAGCCACACATCGGGCTCTCTGCTCAGCAGGGAGTGTGCCTCCCCCCTCCCTCTGCCTGCCTCTCTGCCTGCTTGTGTTCTCTGTCAAATAAATAAAACCTTTAAAAAAATTAAAAAATAAAATCATTTAAGATATGAAAGGCAAAGCCCAAAAAGAAAAAAAAAATATTTCTTTTTAAATGAACAAAATTTGAGGAAGAAGAGTGTAGGGAGAGTTTCAGAAAGCAGTGCAAACACATGATGTTGGCAATCACCTACGACTTGGGTCTAAGATGAAAACAAGAAGCATAAACAAGAAGACCAGGAGAAGAAAAAATAAGGACCGTGACCTTGGGATAAGTTTTAGAGCCACTTACTCAGCCACATGTTCTAGACGTGGACCTTTATCAAGAAGTTATTCTACCCTAGGCATTGCGGTGGGTGTCAGGAATACAAAATGTAAAACACCCTGTCCACACCCTAAAGAAACTTACAGTCCAGTTACTGGTTTCCAAATCTAGGGCATCTGAACAAAAGTAATAACAGGAAAGTGGCTATTAGTGATATTTGTGAAGTTAAATGATTTAAGAGAATTACCAAAAGCAACGAGACAAATGTCTTCATAAATACTGCCCTGAAACCCACCCTGGGCAGGAAATCTAAAATGACAAAGAAAAAAATCACTTCTGAATTAGGAAATAAGCACATCTTGTCCAGGACTCCCTAGAAACCCACTGGCTCCAGCTTATCTGGAAGCTTCGGAAACCCAGGGCCAGACTTCCAGGTCAGTCTGTATCTTACAGGCTGACTTAGGGATTGTTTCTGGATCAAAATTAGAATCGAGGACCAGGCCAGGAGCAGAGTAGCATTCAGACAGACACAGTGGCTGAGCTAAGTGCTCTGCTCTGTTTGTGTTCACGGCTGCCCAGTGCTCCTGTGGACGGTCCACGATCACCAATGGTGGAGGGACGGTCATGGTGATCTTTACAACGCCCATGAATGCAAGAGGAGAAAAATCATTCAAAAACAAGCACAGTATGGTCAACACACAAGAAATGACTCATCAGTGTATTTTTTAAAAGATTACTCAAGTATCACAAAAAAGACCTTTTCCCATTATCCAGCAGCTCTGATTCCAAGTAGCCCTTTGAAAATAGATTCGGACCCACGAAAAGTCACAGCCTTCTCCAGAAGGAAGGAAGGTAAACCCTTCCTTTCTATGAATAGCCAGAGACACACACAGCCAGCTGGCGTCTGAGCTAAATTGCAGTATGTCATGGAGAGATCAGGCAGAGGAAGTTTCTGTCGTCTGTTTACCAAAGAGGCAGATGAAAGAGAATAAGGAACTTGAAGTGTGTACACATAAAGTGAGCTTGACATCGGCAGAGAGGCCATTCTGGCAGCCAAAACTACTGTGTAGGGGGCACCCCAAGCCTCTGTTCTAAAGATTAAGAATTGTTTATTACATGCTTTGGAAATTCTCAGCTAGAAGTGCATGACCTAATCTTCATTTAAGTATCTATCATACACTAAAACAAATATCCCTCCCTACATATAAAACTCTTACATACCAAGACAGACAGATGAAGCAATGTTAAGAAAACAACCGCTGCGAAGCCTTGCCATCATGCAACACAGGAGTGAATTTCCGATCGTCAGTCCCAACTGCCGCAAACAGCAAAGAAGCAAGCTCGTTGGGTCCAACGAGCTTAATACGATAGTGAACAGAGATCACTAAGGGCAGTGTCAAAACAGCTCTGAATGCAAAATAGTTAATTGGAGATATTTCAAATCATGTGAAGAAAAGAGCCGAAGACGTGTGATAGATTTAAATCCAGCAAGACACAGAATGGGAAAGATGCTTGGTCTTCCAGTGAGGAATTACAAGACATTTATAAAGAGGAAAAGAAAGCAGAGAAACAAATGTCATGGTTCTTCTTAAAATTTTTGTGTTTACTTCCAGGTTTTACCATCTCACGGATACAGAGAGGTACAGAAAATAACAGATCTGTATGTTCCCACCAGCAAAATCAAACAAGTTGACATTCTATATTTGCTTCAGAACTCTGTTTAAAAAAAATAGCTTTAGGAGTAAAGTGCCGTGAGTACTGTGACTTGCAATGGTTTAGAAAATAACTTGAGAGATGTGTGTGTTGGGGGGGGGGTAGAGATACAGAGACAGAGGGAGAGAGGAGACACATTAGACTGTTTTCAATTCTTCACTATTACAAATGGTGTTGCAACGCATATCTGGGGGCAGTACCAAGAAAAGGCAATGCCAGATCTCGGTGTATATGCACACTCAACTTTATTAGGTCTTTTCGAATAGCTTTCAAAAATAGTTTCACAATTTATATTCCCCAGCCATAAATGTGTTCTTTTCCCAACATTCTCCCAATAGTTGATGTTATCAATCTTACTACTTTTTCCCAATATGACGTGCCTCCCATGATATTTCACTGTTGCTCTGATCTGCACTTCACTACCTACAAGTGAAATTAAGGCTCTTCTTCTGTGTTTGTTAAAAGTTTTGTCTTCTTCAACTACGAGTCACCTCTACCTATCCTTTACCCACTTCCATTCAGTTTGTCTTTTCCTTATGATGTGTAGGGTTTTTAATATATCGCTTACTTCAACTTTCAATGAAAACTCAAGTTATGCCTTCGCCTAGAAACAGCAGAGATGGATCAATGTCTACCCCAAGTTACCATAAGAGCAGAATTTATTCATTATTCATCGTCCATGCATGCACTACCCTATGGAGCTGGATAGTTCTTAGCTGGAAATTTTTATGCCTCAAAGGTGACAGCAAGTCTCTGCCCCTACATACATCCAGCATCAAACAGCTTTATTCAGTCATCACTCTGTGGGTATTTTAGCCCATCCATTTGAACATAACATGGGTGTATGAAAAACACTGGTACATTTTGCTATCTCTAAACACGTTCAAATTGTAAGTCCAAACCTCAAAACCACATCTAATTCTTAAAACTAAACAAGAATCACTCAAAAATCATTTAAAATGAAGGTAAAATAAGAGAAATGAGAATGCCAACGATGTTTGGATTGTATCTGTCTTAGGTAACTAAATATTGGATATTTTCATTATACTAATTTTTAAACTAAAATAATACATATTAAATAAAAATTGTATCAGAGATTATGTATTTTCTAATTTGTTCCTTAAAACACCACTGTAAGGTACATATTATCTTCCCCATTTGACAGTAGAGGAACCCAAGAGTTTGAGATGATAAGTAACTTGACCAGAGTCACATAGCTAGTAATGGTAGAACTGGGATTCAGAACCAATATGATTCCATTGTTCATGCTCTTGTTGACTCTCTGAATAGTTACAAGCCTTGGTAAACAAAATGAAATTTATTTTTCATTACAATTAACACTCTTTTTTTTTTTAAAGATTTTATTTATTTATTTGACAGAAAGAGAGATCACAAGCAGGCAGAGAGGCAGGCAGAGAGAGGGGGGGAAGCACGCTCCCTGCTGAGCAGAAAGCCCGACATGGGGCCCGATCTCAGGACCCTGAGATCATGACCCAAGCCGAAGGCAGAGGCTTAACCCTCTGCGCCACCCAGGTGCCCCACAATTAACACTCTTGACCTATTACTAAGACCTAAGGACAAAATTCTCATAAGCAAAAGTATAAGCAGGCAAGAAGAATAAAGTTGGAGAATTAACATTACCTGATTTCAAGATTTATCTTAAAGCTACAGTAATCAAGACATTGTATAGGTGCAAAAATATATATATGGACAACATACAGGATTTTAAAAAATGATAAAAAGGCAATTCACTGATGAAAGGATAACCTTGTCAACAAATAGCGTTGTAACAATTAGATAACCGTATGCAAATAAAATGAACTTTGAGCCATACCTTGTAGCCTGAACAAAAATTAAATCAAGATGGATCACAAAACTAAATGTTAAATCAAAAAAAACAAAAACAAAACAAAACAAAACCGGGGCACCTGGGTGGCTCAGTGGGTTAAGCCTCTGCCTTCGGCTCAGGTCATGATCCCAGGGTCCTAGGATCAAGCCCCGCATCGGGCTCTCTGCTCTGTCTCCTGTCTCTGCCTGCTTCTCTGCCTACTTGTGATCTCGGTCTGTCAAATAAATAAATAAAATCTTAAAGAAAAAAAAAAACCTAAATGTAAACTCATAAAATATCTGAAAGAAACATAGAAGAAATTTCTCATGACCTGGGGTTGGACACACATTTCTTAGATATAACACCAGAGCATAATCCATAAAAGAAACTGATAAATTGTATTCCATCAAAATTAATAACTTCTGCTCTAAACACACTGTTAGGAGAATGAAAAGATAAGCCTCAGAGTGGAAGAAAATGTTTTTAAAGCATTTATTGGATAAGAGTTTTCTATCTAGAATATACAGATAAACTGTCAAAATTCACTAACATGAAAGCAAACAATCCATTTAAAAAGTAGGGAAAAGAGTTGAACAGATATTTCACCAAGGAAGATATACAGATAGCAAATAAGCGAATGAAATAATGCTCAACATCATTAATCATTAGGGAACTGCAAATTAAAATTATATAGTTATTAAATTGGCTAAAATTAAAAGGTCTGATGATATCCAGGGTTGAGAATGTAGAGAAACTGGAACATTCACACACTGCTGGGAGGAACACAAAATGGTACAACAGCAGAAAACAATTTGACAATTTTTTTAAAAATCAAACACAAACCTGCTATATGATCCAGGGTCTTAGGAATTTACCCTAGAGAAATGAAAGCATATGTCCATACAAAGATCTGCACATATGTGTTCACAACAGTTTTATGCGTGATAGCCCAAAATGGGAAACAACCCAAATTTCCACCAAAAGGTGAATGAATAAGCCACAGTATACCCATGTAATGGAACAGTACTCAGCAGCTAGAAGGAAACAACTATGGCTTTATGTCATAGCGTGGATGAATCAAAGTAATTGCGCTTAGAGAAAGAAGCTTGTGGAAAAAAGAGAATACATACTGTATTAATCCATTATAAAAAATTCTAGGAAACACGAGTTAATGTACAGCAACCGAAAGCAGATGGGTTGTTGCCCAAGGAGGGAGGAAAGATTGAAAGGGGTGGGGGTTAAGGATTATAAAGGGGCCAAGGAAGCTTGTGGGGGTGATGGGATGTTCATTATCTCCATTGCGGTAACTGTTTCATGGGTGTAAATATGTCGAAATGTTGCAAATGGTACAATTTTAGTATATTACATGTCAATTATACCTCAATAAAGCAGAAAACACATAAGCAGGCTAATAAAACATTCCATTGTGGGGCACCTGGCTGGTTCAGTGAGTAGAGCATGTGACTCTTGATCTTGGGGTTTTGAGTTCAAGCCCCACGTTAGGTGGGGTGATTGCTTAAATAAACAAAACTTTTAAAAATTCCACTGCTTGGGAAACATAAAGAAGGGCATATTTATGGATTAAAAATATATATATACCAGGCAACAAGGTAAATTCAGTTAAAAGAGAAAATAGCAGAATCTAATCAACCAATAATGTGTTAATTTTTGAGGCAACTCATGTCTTGCTAGTGTATAGACATAAAAGTGAAGTCCTTTGCAAAAGAATAGGGTGTTGGATTAAGTCTATGTGTTTTAAAAATAGGCACAAGCAAGAGTTCTCTTCAAAATCCCTTGGAACACTTACATTTCCTAAAGAAAACCTTTGACAAATGTGTATTGAGTAAGGATGTGGAAATTAAGTCCAGAAAATCAAGGACAAGTGGGAAGGTGGACGATTTATGCCTAACCCGTGGGCACATTCCAGCAGCGGATTACCAGGGGACTTTGGAGATCTTACCACAGTACACAGAGATTCCCAAATAGCAGAAGCCCTTTTAGATCGATTTCTGCCTGGGGAAGTTGATGGAGGGCCAATTATTTGATATCATTTGGCAAGGAACACATCTTGAGAGGAGAAACAGAACATGGAAAAGGATTCTCATCTTCTCGTCCTACAGAATGGAAAACTGGCCAAGATGCTTGTACTCTGTTGCCAGTGAATCAGTAACAGACATCGGGCCACTACAGAGACATTATGAGGAGTGTGTGGTGAACACCAGAGCAGGTCTTCAGAGCACCACCCCCTCTCGCATCCTGAATGCTAATAAAGTTCACAGCTGTTCTGTAAAGCCTCCCAAGCATATTAAGAAGCAGTGTCTTTCAGCTTAATTCATTTGTTGAACAGTTTTTATGAAGAAACCATACTTCTTATACAGGTGGGAATGTTTTACTGCTAAGGCCATTTAAGGAAACTTGTAGGTTAGAACTGCTCTTGGTTCCAAAGAGCTAAACAATGAGGTGAGAAGTCTGGGTTCAGTTAGGGACCCCACCTTAAGCTCACTGTCTCTTCTAATGACTTCATTAACCAACTTCTTCAACAAAACAGAGGTGCCTAAGATGAAAGGCAGATAACCAAGAAAATAACTGGAAAGTTATCTCCTATTGATGAAAGAGTGAAGAGGAAGCAGCTGCTAGCTTTTCACAGCTATAAGGGGCTAGCAAGGGTGAAAATACATCATGAGGTAAATGACCATACAGAGTCAGAATCAAAATCTCAGGTGAGGAAGCCTAAAATTACAAAATATTAGAACTGGAAAGCATTACAGACATTCAGAGAATGTAACTGATTGGCCCAAGGTCGCATGGCTATTAACAGCAGTGGTGGAACCCTTCATTTGTACAAATGACAAAATATTTACTGGGGCTTTCTAGGTGCCAGGCACCATGCTAAGTCCTAGCCTCAAAGAGTCCCACTCTCTTGGGTATTATGCTAAGTGAAATAAGTCAATCAGAGAAAGACAATTATCATATGATCTCATTGATATGAGAAATCTGAGAAACAAGACAGAGGATCACAGGGGAAGGGAGGGAAAAATGAAACAAGATGAAACCAGAGAGGGAGACAAATCCTAAGAGACTCTTAATCTCAGGAAACAAACTGAGGGTTGCTGGAGGGGAGGGGCAGTCGGAGGGATGGGGTGGTTGGGTGATGGACATTGGGGAGGGCATGTGCTATGGTGAACGTTGTGAATTGTGTAAGACTGATGAATCACAGACCTGTACCCCTGAAACAAATAATACTTTATATGTTAATTAAAAAAAAAAAGAATCCCATTCTCTTGATTATGGGCAGTGGGCTCTTTACTATAGTAGCCTAATACTAGATTAATCACACCAGTCAGCAAAGAGCAGACACACACACAACACAGTGTTAGAAAATGTCAGAGAGAGAAAGAAAGAGTGTGGTATGAAAGAAGACAATGTTCAAAGACGTCAACTCTGGATATAACAATAACTTAGGGACTGGGTCTCTCTCTCTCTTATATACATGTGGGTGGGGGGGAGAGGAATTAAAATCAAAAGCTTATAAAAACAGGTTCTGCAGTCATAGAAAATCATCCTAACTGAAATGGTTACAAGTTTTTTTTTCAGCCTCCAGGTGGATATTTTAGAAACAGAATTTATATGTATACTGATGATAAAATTCACCAGTGGAGTTATCTGGACATCTCAGATCAGCTCAGTGTACCAAGATGGTTACAGTGATTACCCCTGGGTGAATAATTTTATGAGTGTTCTTCACTTTCTTGTTTCTTTGCCTGCATTTCAAGACTTGTACACAATGCAGTTCAGAAACAAGAAAAACTTCCATTTCTGAATCAGAAAAGGCTTTCCTATTAAAAACAACAACAACAACAGTCTGCTCTAACAAGCGCTGGTTTTAACTAATTACATATAAATTTAAAGCACTGGACATTATTTATTGTCCAAAGCATTCATTATCTTGTAGTATGTTTTAGTGTGTGAATGTAATTTCTTTGCAAATGACAAAACATTATGTCTGTGATTAAACATGGAGAGATTCTAATTTGCATAATGCTCCACAAAGTTGCCAGAGGGCTGTCCTACACATTATCTAATTCTTAAGAAAACCCAGGGACATTAATCAAGTAGGTATTGTTATCCCCGTTCTATAGAACAGGACTCAAGGCTGATTCTGAGAGTTAAAGGACTTGCCCAGAGTGTTCTGTATTCTCTCACAATACCATATAAAGCCTTATAACAAGTAAAATTGCTCTTCAAGGAAAAACCTATTTCCACCCTCTTCATAGCTTTTGGAGGCCTTTGGTCCTATTATGACTGTTTCTGTCAAGTGTCCTGCAGGATAGGGACACACACACACACACCACTTTCATTAGCAGCATCTTCGTAGGGACACAAGAGCAAAGACTGTGGAGTCAGAGTGACCTAACCTTGAACCCCTCCTCTACCGCTTTTGAGCTGTGTGATGCCAGACAAACAAAGCAACTCTGAGACTCATCTTCCTCTAGGATCACCTCTCTTGCAGCCACAAAGTACATGTCTGATAAATATTAGCCACCCTACATGTCCACACCAATGTTTATAGCAGAAGTGCCCACAACAGCCAAACTATGGGAGGATCCTGGATGCCCATCAATAGATGATGGATAAAGAAGATACGGTATGAGCAAGATGGCGGAGGAGTAGCAGACTGAAATGACATCAAGTCGCAGGAGATCAGCTAGATAGTTATCAAACCATTCCAAACACCTACAAACTCAACAGGAGATCGAAGAGAAGAAGAACAGCAATTCTAGGAACAGAGAATCAACCACCTTCTGGAAGGTAGGACGTACGGAGAAGTGAATCCCAAACCATGGGAAGATAGACCACGGTGGGGAGGGGCCAGCTCCTGGCAAGTGGTGAAGCAGCGGAGCACAAAATCAGAACTTTTAGAAGTCTGCTCCACTGAGGGATGTCGCTCCAGGGGCTAAGCGGGGGTGGAGCCCTCCCAGGGACAGCGTCAGGACTGACTGACAGTCTCTGGACTCAGGGTCACAGAAAGACCAGGGGTATCTGAGTGTGGCAGAGCTGCCAGGTATCAGAGCAGGGAAGCCGGTTGCAGAGACAGAGCCAAGGAGTGAACTTTCAGATCAGGTTACCTTAAACCATGATCCAAGGCACAGTTGGGCCACTGCTCTCCTAGCAGAGACCCCACAAATGGCATATCTGGAGAGACCCCCTCCCTCCTCCTCCAGGAGGAGTGGCACAGGAGCATGCTGCAGGAATCTGCTGGGTTTGGAGACTCCAAACAGGGCTATGCGCCAGAGATAGAAATACTACGTCACAGGCCAGGTGAGCTCGGAGCACTGCCAGAGACCAGGGAGATGGGAGTGATTGACCGCTTTTCTCTGAGGACGCCCTGAGAAGTGGGGCCCTGAGCTCTCAGCTCCTCTGGGCCAGGGATTGGGAAGCCGCCATCTTCATTCCCATCCTCCAAAACTGTATGGAAAGCGTTCAGGGAATAAAAGCTCCTGAGAGTGAACTCGAGCAGATTACTTAACCTGGTCCCTGGCAAAGGTGGTGCAATTCGGCCTCGGGCAAAGATATTTGAGAATCACTA
This sequence comes from Enhydra lutris kenyoni, assembly GCF_002288905.1. Lineage (NCBI taxonomy): Eukaryota > Metazoa > Chordata > Mammalia > Carnivora > Mustelidae > Enhydra > Enhydra lutris. The sequence continues at coordinate 9,360,855 of NW_019154085.1, forward strand.
TGGCAGGGCCCTCCCCCAGAAGATCAGCAAGAACATTCAGTCAAGACCAAGTTCACCCATCAACAAGAACAGTGGGACTCCAGAGCTAGGGGAAAACATGCCTAGAATTCATGGCTCTTTCACCATGATCTTTTAGTCTTAAAAAGTTAAATTTTTAAAATTTTATTTCTTTTCTTATTCTATTTTTTTAAACTTTTCCTCTTTCCTCTTTTAACATTTTTTAACTAGTTTATCTTAACAATATCTTTTTAAAAAAATCTTTTTAAATCTTCATTATTATAGTCATATTTTATCCCTTCATTGTGTTTAACCTTATTTTTTGTATACATATAGGGTTTTTTTTTCTTTAAAATTTTGGGATACAATTCTTCTAATAGATCAAAGCTTTGTTCTAATCTCCACCCTGATCACATTCTCTCCTTTTTTTTTCCCAACCAACTTATCAATTCTTTTTTTAGAATTTTTTTTAATTTTCATCTTTATATCATATTCTATCCTTTCATTGTGTTTACGCCTATTTTTGTTTATATATAAGTTTTTCTTTATTTAAAATTTTGGGAGGTAGTATCTTCTAAGAGACCAGAATACACCCAAAAATTAAGTGGGCGGTTCTGTTCTATTAACCAGTCTAATATATATATATAATATATTTTTTTTTCTTTTTTCCCCTTCTTCTCCCCCTGTTTTGGGTCTCCTCTGATTTGGTTAGCATACATTTTTCTGGGGTCTTTGCCACCTTTTAGTATTTTATTCTCTTGTTCATATATTCTTATCTGGATAAAATGACAAGGTGGAAAAACTCACCACAAAAAAAAAAAAGAACAAGAGGCAGTACCCACAGCTAGGGACCTAATCAATATGGACATTGATAATATGTCAGAACTAGAGTTCAGAATGACAATTATCAAGGTGCTAGCTGGGCTTGAAAAAGGCATGGAAGATATTAGAGAAACACTGTCTAGAGAAATAAGAGCCCTTTCTGGGAATAAAAGAACTAAAATCTAACCAAGCTGAAATCAAAAAAGCTATTAATGAGGTACAATAAAAAAGTGGAGGCTCTTACTGCTAGGATAAATGAGGCAGAAGAGAGAATTAGTGATATAGAAGACCAAATGACAGAGAACAAAGAAGCTGAGCAAAAGAGAGACAAACAACTACTGGACCACAAGGGGAGAATTCGACGATAAGTGATACCATAAGACAAAACATTATTAGAATAATTGGGGTTCCAGAAGAAGAGGAAAGATGGGGGGGGGGCAGAAGGTATACTGGAGAGAATTATAGTAGATAATTTCCCCGTTATGGCAAAGGGAACAAGCATCAAAATCCAGGAGGCACAGAGAACCCTTCTCCAAATTAATAAAAATAGATCCACACCCTGTCATCTAATAGTAAAACTTACAAGTCTTAGTGACAAAGAGAAAATCCTGAAAGCAGCCCGGACAAGAAGTCTGTAACATACAATGGTAGAAATATTAGATTGGCAGCAGACTTATCCACAGAGACCTGGCAGACCAGAAAGAACTGGCATGATATATTCAGAGAACTGAATGAGAAAAACATGCAGCCAAGAATACTATATCCAGCTAAGCTATCATTGAAAATAGAAAGAGAGATAAAAAGCTTCCAGGACAAACAAAACTAAAAGAATTCATAAACACCAAACCAGCCCTACAGAAAATATTGAAAGGGGTCCTCTAAGGAAAGAGAGAGCCTAAAACTAGCAGACCAGAAAGGAACAGAGACAAGATACAGTAACAGTCACTTTACAGGCAATACAATGGCACTAAATTCATATCTTTCAATAGTTACCCTGAATGTAAATGGGCTAAATGCCCCAATCAAAAGACACAGGGTATCAGAATGGATAAAAAAATAAATAAAACCCATCAATATGCTGTCTACAAGAAACTCATTTTAGACCCAAATACACCTCCAGATTTAAAGTGACAGGGTAGAAAACAATTACCATGCTAATGGACATCAAAAGAAAGCTGGGGTGCCAATCCCTATATCAGATAAATTAGAGTTTAAGCCAAAGACTATAATAAGAGATGAGGAAGGACACTATATCATACTCAAAGGGTCTGTCCAACAAGAAGATCTAATAATTTTAAATACCTATGCCCCTAATATGGGAGCAGCCAACTATATAAACCAATTAATAACAAAATCAAAGAAACACATTGACGATAATACAACAATAGTAGGGGACTTTAACACCCCCTGCCCACTAAAATAAACAGATCATCTAAGCAAAAGATCAACATGGAAATAAGGGCTTTAAATGACACACTGGACCAGATGGACATCACAGACATATTCAGAACATTCCATCCCAAAACAACAGAATACACATTCTTCTCTAGTGCACATGGAACATTCTTCAGAATAGATCACAAACTGGGTCACAAACCAGGTCTCAACCGGAACCAAAAGATTGGGATCATTCCCTGCATATTGTCAGACCACAATGCTCTGAAGCTAGAACTGAATCACAAGAGGAAAGTTGGAAAGAACCAAATATATGGAGGCTAAAGAGCATCCTACTAAAGAATGAATGGTCAACCAGGTTTTAAAGAAGAACTGAAAAAAATCATGGAAACAAATGATAATGAAAACACAACTGTTCAAAATCTATGGGACACAGCAAAGGCAGTCCGGAGAGGAAAGTATACAGCAATACAAGTCTTTCTCAAGAAACAACAAAAATCTGAAATACACAACCTAACCCTACACCTAAAGGAGCTGGAGAAAGAACAGCAAAGAAAGCCTAAACCCAGCAGGAGAAGAGAAATAAAGATCAGAGCAGAAATCAATGAAATACAAACCAAAAGAATAGTAGAACAAATCAACGAAACTAGGAGCTGATTCTTTGAAAGAATTAATAAGATTGATAAAACCCTGGCCAGACTTATCAAAAAGAAAAGAGAAAGGACCCAAATAAATAAAATCATGAATGAAAGAGGAGAGGTCACAACCAACACCAAAGAAATACAAACAATTATAAGAACATATTATGAGCAACTCTATGCCAGCAAATTTGACAATCTGGAAGAAATGGATGCATTCCTAGAGACATATAAACTACCAAAACTGAACCAGGAAAAAAATAGAAAACCTGAACAGATCCATAACCAGTAAGAAGACTGAAGCAGTCATCAAAAATCTCCCAACAAACAAGAGCCCAGGGCCAGATGGCTTCCCAGGGGAATTCTACCAAACATTTAAAGAAGAATTAATACCTATTCTGAAACTGTTCCAAAAAATAGAAATAGAAGGAAAACTTCCAAACTCATTTTATGAGGCCAGCATTAGCTTGATCCCAAAATCAGACAAAGACCCCATCAAAAAAGAGAATTACAGACCAATATCCTTGATGAACACAGATGCAAAAATTCTCACCAAAATACTAGGCAATAGGATCCAACAGTACATTAAAAGGATTATCCACCATGATCAAATGGGATTTATTCCTAGACTGCAAGGTTGGTTCAACATCTGCAAATCAATCAGTGTGATACAACACATTAATAAAAGAAAGGACAAGAATCATATGATACTCTCAATAGATGCTGAAAAAGCATTTGACAATGTACAGCATCCCTTCCTGATCAAAACTCTTCAAGGTGTAGAGATAGAGGGTACATATCTCAATATCATCAAAGCCATCTATGGAAAACCCACAGTGAATATCATTCTCAATGGAGAAAAACTGAGACCTTTTCCCCTAAGATCAGGAACATGGCAGGGATGTCCACTATCACCACTGCTATTCACCATGGTATGAAAGTCCTAGCCTCAGCAATCAGATAACAAAAAGAAATTAAACGCATCTGAATCAGCAAAGAAGAAGTCAAACTCTCACTCTTTACAGATGACTTGATATTTTATGTGGAAAAATGAAAAGACTCCATGATATTTCATGTGGAAAAATCAAAACTGCTAGAACTCATACAGGAGTTCAGTAAAGTGTCAGGATATAAAATCAATGCACAGAAATTAGTTGCATTTCTATATACCAACAAGACAGAAGAAAGAGAAATTAAGGAGTTAATCCCACTTACAATTTCAGTTCAAAAGAAAACATACCTAGGAATAAACCTAACCAAAGAGGAAAAAGAATCTGTACTTAGAAAACTATAGAATACTCATGAAAGAAATTGAGAGAGACACAAAGAAATGGAAAAATGTTCCATGCTCATGGACTGAAAGAACAAATATTGTGAAAATGTTGATGCTATCTAAAGCAATCTATACATTTAATACAATCCCTATCAAAATACCATCAATTTTTTTCAAAGAAATGGAACAAATAATCCTATAATTTATATGGAACCAGAAAAGACCTTGAATAGCTAGAGGAATGTTGAAAAAGAAAGCCAAAGTTGGTGGCATCGCAATTCCAGACTTCAAGCTCTATTACAAAGCTGTCATCATCAAGACAGTATGGCACTGACACAAAAACAGACATATAGATCAATGGAACAGAATAGAGAGCCCAAAAATAGACCCTCAACTCTATGGTCAACTAATCTTTGACAATGCAGGAATGAATGTCCAATGGAAAAAAGACAGTCTCTTCAACAAATGTTGTTGGGAAAATTGCATGGCAACATGCAGAAAAATGAAACTGGGCCAATTCCTTATACCACACACAAAAATAGACTCAAAATGGATGAAAGACCTCAATGCGAGAAAGGAATCCATCAAAATCCTTGAGGAAAACACAGGCAGCAACCTCTTCGACCTCAGTCGCAGCAACTTCTTCCTAGGAACATCGCAAAGGCAAGGGAAGCAAGGGAAAAAATGAACTATTGCAACTTCAACAAGATCAAAACCTTTTGCACAGCAAAGGAAACAGTCAACAAAACCAAAAGACAACTGACAGAATGGGAGAAGATACTTGCAAATGATGTATCAGATAAAGGGGTAGTATACAAAATCTATAAAGAACTTATCAAACTCAACACCCAAAGAACAAATAATCCAATCAAGAAATGGGCAGAGGACATGAACAAATATTTCTGCAGAGCAGACATCCAGATGGCCAACAGACACATGAAAAAGTGCTCCACATCACTCGCCATCAGGGAAATACAAATCAAAACCACAATGAGATACTACCTCACACCAGTCAGAATGGCTAAAATTAACAAGTCAGGAAACAACAGATGCTGGTGAGGATGCGGAGAAGGGAACCCTCCTACAGTGTTGGTGGGAATGCAAGCTGGTGCAGCCACTCTGTAATACAGCATGGAGGTTCCTCAAAAAGTTGAAAACAGAGCTACCCTATGACCCAGCAATTGCACTACTGGGTATTTACCCTAAAGGTACAAATGCAGGGATCCGAAGGGGCACGTGCAGCAATGTCCACAATAGCCAAACTATGGAAAGAACCTAGATGTCCATCAACAGATGAATGGATAAAGAAGATGTGGTATATATGTACAATGGAATACTACGCAGCCATCAAAAGAAATGAAATCTTGCCATTTGCAATGACATGGATGGAACTAGAGGGTATTATGCTGAGCGAAATAAGTCAATCAGAGAAAGACAATTATCATATGATCTCTCTGATATGAGGAATTTGAGAGGCAAAGTTTGAGGGGTAGGGAAAGAAAAAAATGAAACTAGATGGGATCGGGAGGGAGACAATCCATAAGACTCTTAATCTCACAAAACAAATGGAGGGTTGCCGGGGGGTGGGGTGCGGAGGGAGAGGGTGGTTGGGTTATGGACACTGCAGAGGGTATGTGCTATGGTGAGTGCTGTGAAGTGTGTAAGCCTGACGATTCATAGACCTGTACCCCTGGGGCTAATAATATATTACATGTTTTAAAAAAAAAAAAGAATCTGTATTTCTTGCTGCTATGACTCTGATGAGCTTCTCCTACTTTTTCCTCAACAAAGCTGAGACTACTGACTGTGGTGACCCCATGGCCAAAAGGCAAGTTTCAGATAGATGGAAACGTGGAAGTGTGATGCTTTGAGACACTCAAAACAAAGGAGGACCCTCTTGAGAAGAAGCAGGGACATCTGACATAAGGGGTTTTTTAAATTAATGAATTAGTTTTTTAAAATTCAAGTGTAATTAAGAACATAATATTTTAAAGTCACACAATAGGAGTGCCTAGGTGGCTCAGATCATGATCCCAGGGTTCTGGGATTGAGTCTCACATCAGGGTCACTGCTTGGTGGGAATCTAGCTTCTCCTTCACCCACCCTCCCCCGCACCCCCGCTTGTGTCCCTCTCTCGCTGTGCCTCTCTCTGTCAAATAAATAAATAAAATATTTAAATAATAATAATAATAATAAAGTCACAATATAGGGAGCCACTGATTTAGGGTTTGGGAGTCACCAGGAAGAGTGTGACTTCACCCAAGTGTCAGCTCAAGTGTCCATTCCTCCAAAACCTTATGTGATTCTCTACCCCATACCCCTCCTCCACTCTACAGTCTTGATCATCACATCTCCTTGTCTACCCTTGTTTTCCTCTCCCTCCCACTAACCAGCCTGGGGGCTCAGGCAGAGACAGTCTTACTCATCTCTGTATCAACCTAGCGTGACATCTGGCATACAGTAGGTGCTCAATATATGTGTCTTGAAGGAATAAAAAAGAGTAATGTCTTGATTGATCTTTGATTCTTTATCAAAATCTACACCCCAGTAAGAAAAGGGTCTGCGTGAAGACGGCCTAAAATCTTCTGTGGTGAGACAGAGACATGGTTGTCTACAAGGGGTTAGGGATGCCATAGAGTCTGGGTGGGTGGGTGTCATGGCTGTACGTGGCTCTCACCCACCTCTAACCTCGACTGAAGAGAGCCACCGCCTCAGTCCATTACAGGTAGGGCTTGGCCTTGTTTCAAAGCTGTTTTTGAGGAAAAGCACAGCTCAGGGAATATAGTCAGTAATATCGTAATAACATGGTAAGTTGACAGATGGCGACAACCCTTACCACGGTGAGCACTGCGTAACGTACAGAATTGCTGGAACATGATGTCGTGCACCTGATGCTCATACAACATGGTCTATCAGTTATATTTCAATAATGAAAAAAATTTTAAAGCTGTTTCACCAACTCAGAACCTTCAGTCCTGCAGACTTCCTCTCAATTTGGCTGCTCTCCAGCGGGGCCGTGGTCTTGCACCTTACCTACCCAGTACGTAGGAAGGCTTGCTGGTAACGAGCAGCTATGAGGCTCAGCAAACGTTCCTTATCAGGGCAGCTCACCAGTGCCCCCCTAATGAGGGCCGCCCGCTGCAGAGTTCTGGCTTCTGTGAGACCTCACCTACAATAAGACATTAATGTCTGGGTGCCTGGGTGGCTCAGTGGGTTAAAGCCTCTGTCTTCGGCTCAGGTCATAATCCCAGGGTCCTGGGATCGAGCCCCACATCGGGCTCTCTGCTCCGCAGGGAGCCTGCTTCCTCCTCTCTCTCTGCCTGCTTCTCTGCCTACTTGTGATCTCTGTCAAATAAATAAATAAAAATCTTTTTTAAAAAAAAGACATTAATGTCCACGGCTAGGCCACAGATATCAGTTCCTGGAAACCTAGGGACTTGCGGAAGTAGGGGGGAAAAAAAAACACTGGATTTTTTAAAAACGTGGAACATTTATTTCCTTGTCTCTGGCTAGCCCAAACTTGTGTGTGAAATGATCAGAGGCTCCTATTAAAATCCTAAACTGCTGGTTTGGTTCCAGGCATGGGAGATCTGGATGTTGGAACAGAGTCATAGAAAGTAGAAGGCGTGGGTGGGCAGCGTAATTAACAGGTAAGGGCAGGCCCAGTGCTGGGGAAGGGGCTGGGGAACAGTAACACGGTTCTTACTGGGAGGGGCTGACGAGAGTACAGAGCGGGAAGCGGTTCCATCAAAGTGCTTTATAAAGGACAAGAAAAGGAAGCAGGGTCACAGAGGGTACCTAACTCTTTGACATTCTTCAAGAATTCCCCAGAAGGATGAATTTCCCAGAGGCTGGGGTGGGCTGGGAGAACCACGTCGCAGACCAGCCATGTCACCCAGCAGGACCAGAGTACCTAGAGAAATCTTATTCAGAGGGTGAGAAACTACTTTATTTCCAACCTGCTTGAGTGGGGGGCTTTCTACATTCCTCGGGTCGCCGGAGGTCTGGCCTCAGACACTCCCAGCTGTGTCTGGGTAGCAGGACGGTCTCTGGCAGCACAAGGTCAAGAGTGCCGGGAAGAAGCAGCTGAAGAGGGGGGAGCGTGCAGCTGTGTGTTCCTGTTGCTCCCAGAAGCGCCTGACACAGGAAGCATTTTTCCTCTGTTCTCTGGGCCACACTGTAAGGTCAGGCGGGCCACGCACTTCCCCCTGTGAAGCACAGCCCTCAGGAGAGCCCTTCCCCACAGCGCTGCCCCTCCGTGGAAGGGCAGGTTGTGCCTCCACAGTGAGCATGTGCCGTGCTGAAGCCATCCTCCTCCACCTACACACAGGGGCCATTTTCCATGGGAGGAGAAGGTCATCCTGGGACAGGACTCCTGCTCCTCCCACGGCTCCCCTCCTGACTACTCTCCCCTACCCCCATGTCTCTCGCTGGCACCCTCGCCACAGAGCACTGGCTTTCCCGGCCCCAGACTCTACTCAGTATTAGCCTGCTTTGTCCTCGTTTTCTCCACCCCTAAGATGGCTGACTTTTTAGCCCTCAGGCCGCCCCAGGCCCTCCAGCAATGCTTTCCAAGCAGTACCTCTCCGAAGTAGTAGTCCCTTCCTCCGTGGTCCCAAGGCTTTGCTTAGACTTCGTTGACTCTGCTTTGGATTTTAGCCACCTCTGAGGATGGCCCAGTACAACCTGGTGGGTTCTAGAGGCAGAAGGACCCTGCCCAAGGACTGACCCTGCCACCTAGGGCTATAGGACCTCGGGCAAGTCCCTGGAGCCTCCTCTGTGCCTCTATTTCTTTGTCTTTAAATTGGGAATAAGAAGAGAACCTACCTCCTGGGGATGTGTGAGATGGAAGGAAATGCTGCTCAAAAAGCCCTTAGCACAGTTCCTAGCATTATATGGTAAGCAGTCAACAAACATTACCCAGTAGTATGATTATTTTTTTGTATGATTTTTTTTTTAAGATTTTATTTATTTATTTGACACAAAAAGAGAGAGAGTACAAGCAGGGGTCCATCAGGTAGAGGGAGAAGCAGGCTCCCGCCGAGCAGAGCATCACACACGGGTCTTGATCCCAGGACCCTGGGATCATGACCTGAGCCAAAGGTAGATGCTTAACCAACTGAACCACCCAGGTGCTCCTGCCCAGTATTATTTAACCCATGTTTTCACTCTCCAACAAGCCCGTTCTGGTGGTTGATGGAAGGAGGGAGAGAAGACAGACTGGGGACAGAGGTAGGGAGGTTAAGGTGTCTGACCAGTTCTTAACTAAATTCCAGGGTAATTAAGACGGCACTATCCAAATAGGAGAGAAAATATGTCCAAGGGCCACACACACACATCTTCTCTAGAGGTCCCATGATAAGAGATGCATAAGACCAGATGGACAAAATCAAAATATGCTCAACATTGTGGGAGGTGACAGCTGCCGGAAGAGCTGACCGGACAGGCCCTCCGTAGTCAGTGAACAAATCCTCATTGCCGCCACAGTCGCTTGTAATTGCTGGGGTGACAGAAAGGCGAGTGAGCCCCAACCACAGTGAGTGGGTCACAAGATACATCTCATCTCCTGCGGGCAAGCACCTGTGAGCAGCTAGGAAGACAGACTGGTAAGAAGAACCCCTGAGCTCCAGCAAAGCTCAGAAAACGCAGCTCCATGTCTCAAAGACAGTGGCCAGATTAGACAAATGCTGGAGTTTTCCTGGGAGTGATTCACCATTACATCCCATCCGCAGAAGCATTACTGATGGGAAAAGGTGCTGGCATCAGGAAACCTTCACCCCAAAACTTACCAGCGAGAGAAACGTTTAGCAGGAACTGTGAGCCCTTATTTGTTATGTAACAGCACTGATGCTTGGACTTACTCTCGATAATGCGCTTGACATACTGAGTATGTAAATGATTGGACTCATTTTATGAAATGAGAAGGGCTTTCTAATCATTTCCACAATGGGCCTGGAGAGAGAGGTTTCACACAAAGAGAAAGGACACTGTTCTAGCCCTTTCATCATACTGTAGGATAGGAAATAACACATATATTTGTACATTTTTATCTAGTCCCATTTTCATCTATACCAGAGCTCAAAACTTAGATGCCAAATCTGCTCAGAGATCTTGCTTGGCCCGCAGAGTTTTGAAATTGAAATCTGGATGTCTTTATCGGGGCACACTAACGCTCTAGGTCAGCGCCGCTCTCCCCTCCCCCCACCAGTACCTTCATCACACACCAGAACCGCTGGCTAGACCGCAAAGCTTTTGAGTTGGCAACGGGGATCTAGACTTCCCTTTCTCAATCTGCTCATGCCTTTGGCCAAAAGCTATTCAATTTGGACCAAATGAACTGCAATCAAAAGACCTGCCCTGAGGTCCATGTACCATCCACTGTTAAGGGCTGTGTTTCAGAGCCAGGCATCACGGTAGGTTCTGGGGACACAGAAAGAACCCAGGTACCCTATGGTGTTCAGAGGCTGAAGTAACCAAGGCACCAAACAAAGCTGAGGCAAATTGAAAGGAGGGTATTGTGTGATAAGACTGTGCCTCCAGAGTTGCTGATTCTAGACGAAAGGGAAATTCTTCAGAAAGAAACATGCCTAGAATAGAGAAGAAACACCAGCAGTGATTGGGTTCCTGGCCTGTGCCAGGCCCTGATCTAAGCATTTTCCAGGGATCGTGCTCAGAGTGAGTAGGAACTACGAGTGTCCGCATTTTGCAGATGGAGCAAGAGGCACAGAGAGGTTCCTTCCTTAGCCCAAGGTCACACTGCAGCTGGGAGGTCGCTGAGGCACAGCTGAACACAGGTGGTCTGGCCACCCGAGCGCACGCTGTTAGCCATCATTCTATCCCACGAATAACCCGCTACTATGCTACCTTGGCTTCTAGCAAATAGCCTTGAGGAGCCCCAAATTTTCTTTCTAGTTGAAGGTTCATTGAGCCTTTTGTCTGGCATTTCATAGCCTCAGAGAAATTACTTTGTCCAAGAAAAAAGCCCAATATGTATAAATGAGAAGTTTAGTTTTCAAACTATCAGAAAATTATAAATTTGGCATTTTGGTTTATAAATCAGTCTCCAGTGAGCTTAGATAGTGTGAATCAATTTCCCAAATTCTAAGCACTCTTGCACTGAGCAGAGAAAAATTGAGTTTCTCCAGGTCATTTGTACGCATAATAAAGTTTCAATACTATCAGCTCTAAGGGATAAATGCCCCATCAATGAAAAAAGCAACTTTTTGAGCACAAACAGAATTGCATACTTAACTAGTCATTCACAAATTTTGTAAACTCACTATTATTATATTTAGTAGTCTATAAGAGGTGCACAAAAACATGTATTAAAAAATTTTTAAGAGACAGAGGTAGGATTTCAAGGGAGCCTGGGTGGCTCAGTCGGTTGAGCGTCCGACTCTTATCTCAGTTCAAGTCTGGATCTCAGGTTAGGAGCTCCATGCTAGGCGCAAAAAGAAAAAAAAAAGTAGTAGTAGGTATTCTGCTCTCCCCGGTGAATCATGTTGCACATTTCCTGGGATGCCTTCACTCCCCTTTTTGGAACCTGCCGCCTTCCATCCAGGATCTCAGCGCTAGGGCATCTAACATAGACTGGTGCGCTACAATCATCAGAGACTACCCAAAACCCAAATCAAGAATCACTTCCAAATTCGCAGCCCCATGCATTGCTAGCTGATGCACAAAGCCTGTCAGAATGGACCTAAGAGCAGAGGTCTTGGGAAGTCCACGTACATGCACTGTTTACATAACCCAGACCTTGTATGTCTCGTACGTCCTGGCTCGTAAGCCTCCTTTCATGACCCAGGGAGCATGAACTCCGCGTGTTGCTCACCTCTCAGGGCTGAGCCAGTGGGAGAGAATGGAAAAGTACTTGTTTACCCATGACTGGCTCGCAGCCGAAGTACGACTATCCTGGTCTTCTGGTTTAATGCAAAACACCCAGCTCTTCCCTTTTACCAGACTCTTCTTCCCCGAGGCAGATGACGATCAGATGGTCCCCGAGGCAGCCTGCTAAGCACCGCAGTCCCTCTCTGTTCTAGCATCTGTGAAGCCAAACATGGATTCGGCTACCTGTCCCGTGTCATTTAGAGATTCAAGGTCTTTGCAACAATGACTCACCTTTGGGGTCCTGAGCCACCGAGTCAGAGTGTCAGGGGCCCTCTAGGCACCCTGCGGTGAAGGGCCCGCGCCCCGTGGAGAGGCCACAGGTAGGCCCTCACGCTGACAGCCAGCGCCGCCTGCCAGACGTAGGAGTGAAGACATCTCCAGACGACCCGGCCCCCATCCGTCAAGTCCCCCCAGCTGACAGGTCTTTCCAGCTGAGCCCAGACATCATGGAACAGAGGCGAGTGAGCCTGCTATGCCCCGTCTTCATTCCTAACCCACAAAATCCACGAGCGTAATAAAAACGGCTGTTTTTGCCAGTAAATCATGGTGTGGTTTGTTACCAGCAACACTAAAGGTCTCTGAGATTCTGAAGTGCTCTTTGACTTATGAGAGAAAGACAACATTATGTTTAGCGTTAAATGGCCTTATTTGTTTTCGAATTCAGGGCACCCAGGCAGCCTTCAAGTTGTGACATACAGGGCCACTCTCTAAGAAGAATGTTTCTGAAACCCCAGCATCGTTTCTTTCGTGTACCGGCAAGAGGCCAGTTACTGTGTCTGCGGAGTAATAGTGGCCGTGGCCGTTCCGCAGCCTCCTGGAAAGTAACTCTTGTGTTCGGTCCCCTCTCCCAGACGAAGTGGCCCCCCTCCCTCCCCTCCTGCTCTCGGTCGTCTCGTGTCCCTTGCTCAAGCCAGGAGCCCAAGAGTCATTCTCAGCACCTCTCTTTGCTGAGCCTCACATGTGATCCACCATCAAATCCTGTACAAGCTGCCTCCGTGATGCCCCGGGGAGCCATTCAGGTCCCTCCACCTCAAGCAGAACAAGCGATCCATGCAAGTGGCGCCCCCTAGAGCCCACGGGCACACAGCGGCCCTGACCCCAACGGCAGCCCCATTTCTACCCCGACGCCGGCCCCTGCCTTCCTGCTGCTGGAAAAGCATCTGCCCTTCCCCTCACACCCCTTCCTTCTCACGACACAACTTTAAATATTCACCGGAGCCTTTTGCACTTGGGATGAGACCCAGACTCTGCTGACCTGGCCCTCCCTTGCCTCCTCTCCTCCCTTTCTTGCACTTTCTCTCTTGCTAACTGGCCTCCCGCCGCACCGGCCTTCCTTTGGTTCCGGGAACTTGCCCCCCTCCCCAGCCCCGTCAGGGCCGTCACACGTGTCTCTATCCCGGTTAAATCGTTGACCTCATCATCTCAGGGCCCCCAGTGTCTCACGGCCTGTCTCAGCCCCAATGTCACCGCCACCTCCCAGAGATCTTTCCAGACCACTTTTGTTCAGCATCGGAGCGCAGTTGGCTCCCTTCGCAGGGGTCTTCCCATTTATTTGGACCGACTGACCCATTTCCTGTGCCTGTTTGCTACCACCTGCCTTTCTGCTACCCCGGAAGCTCCTGAAGGCAAAGACCAGGCCTGCGACTGCCCCCGTGCCTGCGTCCCCAGCACCTCGCACAGCCTGGAACACAGCAGGCTCAGTCAGTAGACGCCACAGGTGTACATTAACGCTCACGTTGTCTAGCCGCACCCGTGTCGTACCACCGCTTCCCCCTGGAACTTTCCTTTTCCTTCCAGCTTGACCACAGACTGGTTCTTCTCCAAGTGTGGGCCCCACCAGCAGCAGCAGCAGCAGCCGCCCCTGGAACCTCACTGGAAATACAGATTCTCAACCCACACCGGACTTCTCAAATCAGAAACTCTGGGGGTGAGACCCAGCAACGTGTATTTTAACAAGCCCTCCGGGATGCTGATGCACACTCAGGTCCAAGAACCACTGCCCTCGACTACCCCCAGAGACTCTCGCTGCACGGCAAAGTACGAGTGTGTTCCACTGGTTCGGAGGCTCGGTTCCAGGTGAGAGATTAAGATTAAGAAAAAAAGGGGCACCTGGATGGCTCAATGGGTTAAAGCCTCTGCCTTCGGCTCAGGTCATGATCTCAAGGTCCTGGGATCGAGCTCTGCATCGGGCTCTCTGATCGGCTGGGAGCCTGCTTCCTCCTCTTTCTCTCTCTGCCTGCCTCTCTGCCTATTTGTGGTCTCTGTCTGTCAAATAAATAAATAAAATCTAAAAAAAAAAAAGATTAAGGAAAAAAAAAGTAGGCATTTGTAGACACATGACTGTGCAAAACACTGTGTTCAAGAAAGTTAAACAGGGGCAGCTGGGTGACGAGGTTGGTTAGGCATCCAACTCTTGATTTTGGCTCAGGTTGTGATCTTGGGGGTCATAAGATGGAGCCCCAGGTGGAGTCCAGCATTGGGCTCTGGCTTAGGGCAGAGTCTGCTCCAAATTCTCCCTCCCTCGCCCTCTTTCACTTTCCCTCCCCCTGCATGTTCTCTCTCTTTCTCTCAAATAAATAAATAAATCTTTTTTTTAAAAAGTAAAGCTGAACAAATTTCCTTATGGCAGAAATTCTTACAGCTTCTAATGTGGCAATACACACTGTAAATCACTAAAACACAAAGAATTTTGTAGGAGGACTTCCCAGTTTTACGTAGCCACAAAACCTTTTTTTTCCCCTTCTAAACACTTGCCAGATTTGTTTAAGACTCCAAGAAACACACTTTGGAAACTTGGTATCTAACATATTCTTCCCCATAGAAAGCCCTTCTACCAGCACTCCAGTCCATCATGCCTACAGCAATATTAATAATGTCTGAGTCACTGGCAACAACTGTTTGAAGCTTTGTGCATCTTTATCTCTTCTGCTCTCTCCCAGGTTTGAAAATAAATGCTTCATATTAAGTATATACTTTTATACATACACTTAATGTCACCAAGAAAAACGCCAATCTTTGTTAAAGCCAAAAAAAGCTTATAAAGGCAAACACGGAAGGATGGAAAATGGTGGCAATATCAAGTTGAATTAGAAAAATATCAGCAGGAAACACAAATCAAAACCACAATGAGATACCACCTCACACCAGTCAGAACGGCTAAAATTAACAAGTCAGGAAACAACAGATGCTGGCGAGGATGCGGAGAAAGGGGAACCCTCCTACACTGTTGGTGGGAATGCAAGCTGGTGCAGCCACTCCGGAAAACAGCATGGAGGTTCCTCAAAAAGTTGAAAATAGAGCTACCCTACAACCCAGTAATCGCACTACTGTGTATTTACCCCAAAGATACAACTGTAGTGATCTGAAGGGGCACGTGCACCCGAATGTTTATAGCAGCAATGTCCACAATAGCCAAACTATGGAAAGAACCTAGATGTCCATCAACAGATGAATGGATAAAGAAAACGTGGTATATATGTACAACGGAATACTATGCAGCCATCAAAAGAAATGAAATCTTGCCATTTGCAATGACGTGGATGAAACTAGAGGGTATTACACTGAGCGAAATAAGTCAATCAGAGAAAGACAATTATCATATGATCTCCCTGATGTGAGGAAGTTGAGAGGCAATGTAGGGCGTTTTCGGGGCAAGAAAGGAATAAGTGAAACAAGATGGGATCGGGAGGGAGACAAACCATAAGAGACTCTTAATCTCACAAAACAAACTGAGGGTGGCCAGGGGGAGGGGGAAGGGAGAGGGTGGTGGGGTTATGGACATTGGGGAGGGTATGTGCTATGGTGAGTGCTGTGAAGTGTGTAAGTCTGACGATTCACAGACCTGTACCCCGGGACTAATAATACATTATATGTTAATAAAAAATAAAAAATTATAAAAATAATAAATAGATAAATAAAAGAAAAAAGAAAAAGATGCAGAATTTAGTCTCTTGCTCTGCACAGGAGCAGGCAGCTGTGAGAGTCACTATTTAGACTGTGAGAAAAAAGTCCTCTAATGAACAGTAGAGGACCAAGGGCTTCACGGCTGGGGCTCGGGGAGAGCCTTGGTTCTCTTCTCCAGTTGAATGGGGATGGGAAGGGCAGTCCGTAATGATGGAGTGGAAAACTGCACAGGGGACTGAAAAATTATTGGTCCCAGGTAACAACAGTACCCTGAAGAAGGCTGAGCCAGCTTGGAAATAGGGAGTTAAAATATTCATGCCAAACATCCACTGTTTACTTAATCAGGGCTAATGATTAGCTTCTTAATGAAATTGTACAAGCTCAGTTGAACACAGAAAACATTTGCTTCCCTAAAAGCAAATAGGTCTGTTTGTATTGTAACCAGACATCTGGAGCACAGAAAACACCCAGCCCGCAGGAATACAGAGGTGGTTCTGTCTGGGGACTCCCAGCTTTTCTGTAAAGACGAATGTGGCCAGTGTGTGAGGAGTGGGGGAGAGAGGGTGGTGACCACAAGCTGGCCGTGAGCACATCCACCCCACTCCTTGGTTTTAAAATGCACACAGATTTAATGCCACAGACCCTGACATCAACTCTGGGCATTTCTGCTAAATAGAGCAGCTCTCGAACAAGCACAGATGACCGAAGGGCTAACACCATCAGTGGTAATTCCGGAATGTGCTGGAGGGCTCTGGCAGGCAGTCCAGCTGGACCTGCTTTTGCAGTTCAGGCAAACTCTTCTTGCTTAGATTATACGTAAAATTCAATAAAACAGGGGAGGAAGGGGTGAACAGGCAGAGCACAGAGGTCTTTTAGGGCCGTGAAACTATTCTGCATGGTACGAGATAGATGGTTACTGTCCTTGTACATTTGTTGAAACCCGTAGAATGTACAACACCTAAAGTACATCCCAATGTAAACTATGGATTTTGGGGTAGAAATGGTGTGTAGATGTGAAAATGCAGGTTCATGAACTGTAACATGTCCCATTCTGTTGGGGGATGTTGATAACAGGGGAGACCATGCATGTGTGGGGCCAGGGAAGAGAAGTGTACTTTCCTCTCAATTTTTTTTAAAGATTTTATTTATTTATTTATTTGACACAGAGAGAGCGTGAGCAGGGAAAGCAGCAGGCAGAGGGAAAAGCAGGCTCCCTGCTGAGCAAGGAGCCCAATGCGGGACTCAATCATAACCTGAACTGAAGACAGACAACCAACTGAGACACCAAGGAGCCCCCCGCCTTCCTCTCAATTTTGCTGTGAACCTAAACGGTTCTAAAAAATAAAGTCTGTTTTTTAATTCAACAACATTAAAAGTTTCTAAACATCTTTTTAGTCATACTTCATATAAGATTAAGAAAAGATCAATTGCCCAAATGATAAGTTGCCGTCGTTACCGTTACCGGTACTAGTAGTACTTGGAGAAAGAAGTTGATAAAGATTGGTAGGTAGGCTTAAAATTTCTCCCACCATCCCCACCCTGACACCTATCCCTGCATTTCCTGCCACTGTTGTCAAAGGTTGGTCGACCTACTGCAGTAAGAGTCCTGGCCACCTGGGGAGGAACGTTTCTACTTCTGTTGTAGCCCTGATCATCATTCTTTGACAGCTCGATTAAATGTCTGTCTCAATGGGACGCCTGGGTGGCTCAGTTGGTTAAGCAGCTGCCTTCGGCTCAGGTCATGATCCCAGTGTCCTGGGATCGAGTCCCACATCGGGCTCCTTGCTCAGCAGGGAGCCTGCTTCTCCCTCTGCCTCTGCCTGCCATTCTGTCTGCCTGTGCTTGCTCTCTCTCCCTCTCTCTCTCTCTGACAAATAAATAAATAAAATCTTAAAAAAAAAAAAAGTCTGTCTCAACCACTGATTCTACAACCCAGGAGGGCAGGAACCCTGTCCTATTCCTCTGATGGTCTCAGGCCCCAGCACCATGCCAGGAATGTGGTAGATGCTCAGTCAATGTCTGCTTATTGAAGAGAAGAGAGAAAACCATGCTCAGGTAGTTAATTTAACTGACACTCGTGTGTTTAATATTTAAACATTTAGGTATTCAAATTTACTAGGGCTCAAGGAAATTACCAATCAAATTTAGAAAATGCATAACAAGACCTGTTTTGAAATGGCTAACTAGCTAACTAAAGTCTGACTACATCTCTAGAAACAAGATATTCATTCATGGCCCTGATGGATTTTTATGAGCAAAATGCAAAACAGGGTCAATCATGTGATCTTTCTAGAACAATTTCACATTTAGCCAAGGACTACTGAGTCGTTATTCAAAATTACAGATGGTAAGATCTTTCCTAACTTTTTCAATAATATCTACAAAACCTACAAAATGCCTTTTAAATAAAACCTTGTCCTCTAACATGTATTCTTTTAATAGGAAGCTCTGGAGGAGGATACTTAAACATGTACTAAAGAAAAACTGAAGTTATTCTGTACTTGTGTCTAGAGTCAAATTGTCATGTTACAGCAAAAACAGACTTCTGATTTTTACAGTCTTATCAAAAACCAAGAATTCTAAATATTACTGTAGAGCAATCTGACATATTTGTTCTCTAGTTTACCCTCTCTGAAAGAAAAGCGATTTACTACTATGGGGGAACTATATACTGAAATATGTGATTTATCTGAGGGAATTCTATTTCCTTTTCCCCCCCAGGTTTATTAGGATATAGGTGACAAACTGCTAAGATATTTACAGAGTATAACATGGTGATTTGATAGATACATACACTGTGAAAAGATTCCCACCCCCCATGGACCTAACACATCTGTCACCTCACATATTTACATTCATTCATTCATTCATTCATTTTTAGATTCCTCATATAAGTGAAACCATGCAGAGTTTGCCTTTCTCAGTCTGTTTATTTTTTTCATTTAGCACAAAATCCCATAGGTTCATCCACGTTGTTGCAAATGACAGTACTTCCCTCTTTTTTAACTGAATAATATTTAGCTGAATAACAGTCCAGCATCTGTGTATTTGTGTGTGTGTGTGTGTGTGTGTGTGTGTGTGTGTGAGACGTCTTCTTTATCCATTCATCTGTCCAAAGACATCTCATTTGTTTCCACACCTTGGCTACTGTTCACAATGCTGCTATGAACATAGGAATGCAGGTATCTCTTCAAGACGATGATTTCATTTCTTTCGGAAATACACCCAAGAGCGGGAGTGCCAGATCAGAGAGTAGTTCCATATTTAAATTTCTGAGGTGCCTCCATACTGTTTTCCACAATGGCTGAACCAGTTTTTCTTTTTAATGTCAGCCATTCTGACAGGTATGAGGTGACAGCTCCTTGTTTTCATTTGCATCCCCTTATGATGAGTGATGTTGAGCACCTTTTTATGCACCTGTTAGCCACCTGCATGTCTCCTCTGAGGGAAATCTATTTTCTACTTCATAAGATCGAGGGGTGTCTGGGTGGCTCCATCCCAGTCGGCATCAAGTCCAACTCTTGATGTCGGCTCAGGTCACGATCCCAGGGTTGTGAGATGAGCCCCACGTCAGGGTCCGCGCTCAGTTTGGGATTCTCTCTCTCTCCCTCGCCCTCTGTCCCTCCCCATCTCTCTCTAAAATAAAACGAACAAAATCATAATTCCTTGAAAAAGAGGATTTTATAAATAAACATATTCAATTGTGCTGAGTAAAATTCACTCTCTAAAAATACCATTTACAGTAATTTTATCTTTTACAAAGAGTACAATTCTTATTGAACGCAGTTACTTGGTTCCCCTTCTAACTTCACTTATTTTTTCCCCAAGTATGCAATTTGGTATAAGTTTTTAAATATTTTAATTATGATAAAATACATATAATATAAAATTTACCGTATTACCCATTTTCTAACCCATTTCTAGAATTGGTACAATTGTTGCCACAGGTCAAATTCAGAGAGTCCCTGACAAAAGAAAGGTGATATTACAAGGCTCTGGCTAAGGGGTGCCTGGGTGGCTCAGTCAGTTGGGCAACCAACTCTTGGTTTCAGCTCAGGTCAAGATCTCAGGGTCATGGGATCCAGCCCTAGGTCAGGTTCCATGCTCTGTGTAGAGTCGGTTTGTCCCTCTCCCTCCTCCTCTGCCCCCAGGCACTCTCTCTCTCTTTCTCTAAAATAAACTAATAAAATCTTTCAAAACAACTAAAAATCAAAAGGCTCTGGCCAAAAATAGACCCATTGGGATAAAATCCTAAAGGGAATACTGTAGAATAGGAAATGTATGAAGTAAATATTTGTGGGTGCATGTAGATAAGTCCCGAACACATAATGCTGGGTGAGAAAAAGCAAGTGATGGAGGATATAAGTAGTTTGCTTATGTAATATTTTAAAGCTATACAAAACCACCAATTGTTCTGGAGTATACACATTGCACACACATAGGGATAAATAAAATTAGATTATATAAAGACAAGGATGGGGAAGATATCTAAAACTCTAGGTCAGCAGTGACCCCTGGGGAGAGAAGCAGGGAGGAAGGTGATGGGTCAGGAAGCCTAACAGAGACTTCAGCTCTGTGCACGGGGTCCTCGTTCATGTCAGCCCCTTGGGAGACGCAGGAAACTGCTCAGGAACAAAGCCACATCCCGTTCTCGCATGGCCCACGTGCCCGCAAAGGGAGACAGAGAGAAGACAAGCAAATAAGTACACTACAGATGTCGGGCGGTGAGCACTGCTAGCAAGAAGAGGTTAGCGGCTGATGGAGGGGGTGGTTTTACGTCGGAAGTCTGGGGACAGTGTCCCAGATACGGTGGGATTTATGCAAAGACGTGGATGACACAAGGACCATGTATTTACATGGGAGAAATGCTCTACATCTATCAGATTTCATTTTGTGTTTTTTAAAGTAAATATGGCAAAGTGTTAATATTTGTTCCATCTCAGTGGTACATTTCTGGCTGTTTTCTGACTCTTCGAACATTTTCATAACAAAACAAGATTAAAAATAGAAAGCCACCGCCATCAATTCCTGAGAGATTAGGGGGATGATATTAGACGTCTCTGAATTCCTTCCAAATGGAGTATCTTGAGCCTGGGACTGTAGATCCTATCTCCTTAGTGGTCCTACACACTCTGGGTCCCCCTGAGAAACAGCCGTAAGGGACAATGCTGCCTTAGGTCACACATGCTCGCTTGCTTGTCTATATTTATCCATCTGTCCGTCCACCCACTCACTGATCAATCTTTCTATCTATCTATCTATGTGTATCTTTGCTTCCCGACTAAAAGACATGCCTGTCCAAACACAGCGTTCCCTATGTGAAAGGAAGAAGGCAAAGGATGAAGAGCTCATCCAGCACACGTGCTTAAAATAGGGGAAAAGCCATATATCCAAAGTAAGTGAGGACCCAAGATGTAAATCAGCATGAAGGATTGATGACAAAAGGCAGGACCTCCAGGACTGGAGAGCAGAGCACGCAGTCTATCCCGGTGAGCTAGAGAGCTGCCGCTTAGTCCATGCTCCACTGTCCCTCTTCTCCTCCCTCCTCCCAAAGAAAGGGATGTCGTACCTTAGCAATGTTCTGTTCCCACATGCTTGGCAAAGCAGGGAAAAAAAAATCACAGCTACACAAACCCCTCAAACCCTTTTCTTTGGAGACAACATAAATTGACTAAGAAATATACGAGCAAGCGCATGGGACGCTGGTCCTCGGGCCACGTCTCCAGGAAGCGGTTAATAAACACTTGGTGAATGGGTGAATGCATGTGAGGCTGCCTCATGGCAATTTACATAAATTTGTTTTGTACTTGAAGCATTTCCTAGGTCACAAAAGTCTTTCATAAACCATGGCGGAGACTGCTGATTTGTCCCCACATCTTTCTTTCATAATAAATGCTGCTTTTGAGCTGAGTACGTGGCCATCTGATGTGGTTCTGTACAGGATGTAAGCAAGTCTTAGTGGAAGACTCCTTAAAGGAAGGGACACACCCCTCTTGCACCATCCTCCTTCCTCCTAGCTGGGATTTGGACGTGATGGCTGGAACTCAAGTGGTCATTCTGGGCAATGAGATAGAAGCCACCTACCAAGAACAGCAGCACAAAAGGAGATAAAGACTGGCTCCTATAACCACAAAGTACTACGCTAGTCCCGGACAGCCTGTCTCCAGACTTGTACTCAGGAAATAAATGAACTTCCATTTCACAGTAAAATAAAGTTCTATTCTATGAAAAGCTACTGCTTTAGTGTTGCTGGTTTTTTGTCAAATGCAGCCAGATCTCACCCTAACAGACATGTATCCACCATTTCATCTCCTGAGCGATAACTGTATAAAACGTGTGTTATGGTGGCCATTGTACAGACAGAAAAGTGAGGTCAGAGTAGATGAAGAGGCTTCTGCCTCTGAGCTTAGCCCCGTGTTCTCTTCCCTCCACTGTAGTTGCATTTTGGTGTGACTGATAGAGATTATGTGCCAACAGATAAAATACATGAAGCAGGGACATCCGAGGTTTGGTTGTGACAGGGTTGTATCAGAAAGCGAGTCTGTGCACGTGTGGGCAGGGAAAGCCAGGGAGGAGTTGAGGAAGGGAGACTAACGGAGAAGGAGAAGGTAGCCTGTATGACCTCCCGATGACGTTAGAAAGTACACAGCAAGTACTCATGACTGTCCTAGACCAACTGCCAGGAGCATCCTTTTACACAGAAAAGTGGCAAGCGACGTTGACCTAACCAGCCACACAACCTCCCGGAGGAAAAGTCCCACCCCCTCTTCCCCAGGCTTCTACCCTCACTGAGTAACATCTACATTTAAGCTCTTTGTATTTCTTTCTTTTCTTTTAAAGTCGGTTGTAATAATAATATGCCTGTAGAACTACAACTGGAAAGTCCTCTGGCTGTCATAATTATATAGTTATTTAACATCTGAAACAGAAAGTAATATATCCTTGGTAAAAATCAGGGCCAGTACTTACTGCTAATCGAACTAAAATACACCTTATATCCTTTTAATTTAAGCATGTCTTTTAAGAATAATCTGAGTATGTGATCATCTCTAGCCAATTCATTTTTAAAATATGAGTTACCTCTTTTCTGCAAAGCTTTACCAAATTTTTCTGACTACAAGTATATTCTCAATGAAAAAGAAATGAAAAAATAAAGAAAATCAAGACATGTCTGGAAATTTGTACTAGATTTTTATCCTAACTGAAACTAAGGGTCAAAAATTATTTTTTGCATAGCCAACACAATCTCAAGAAAGAAGAACAAAGTTGGAGGTTTCACACTCCCCGATTTCAAATTATACTAAAGAGCTACAGTATTCAAAACAGTATGGTATCGGCCTAAAAAACAGGCACATAGATTAAAGGAACAAAAGAGAGAGCCCAGAAATAAACCCACATATATATGGTCAATTAATTTACAACAATGAAGCCATGAATATACAATGGGGAAAGGACAGGCTCTTCAATAAATGTGTTGGGAAAACCGGATAAGTGGAAGCAAAAGAATGAAACTGGACCATATCTTGCCCCATGCACAAAAAACTGAACTCAGAATAAAGACTTAAATGTAAGACCTGAGCCATACAAATCCTAGAAGGAAATGTAAGTGGTAAGCTACTTGACATTGGCTTTGGCAATGATTTTTTAAATCCGACACCAAAAGCAAAAATAAACAAGCAGATCTATGTCAAACTTCAGACCATCTGCACAACAAAAGAAATCATAAAAAAAGAGCACGTGTGGTGATGAGTACTGGGTGTTACACAGTTACACACAACCAATGAATTGTTTGAACACTACATCAAAAACTAATGATACGCTGGCTAATTGAGCATGATAATAAAAAAAATAGAAAAAAGAAAAGGCAACCTACTTAATGGGAGAAAATATTTGCAAATCATGTATCTGGTTAAGGGGTTAATACATAAAATACATAAAGAACTCACAAAATCCAGTAGCAAAAAACCCCAGTCTAATCTAAAAATGGGCAGGGGACCTAAATAGGTATTTTTCCAAGGAAGACATACAAATGGCAGAGAGGAACATGAAAAGGTGCTCAACATCACTCATCATCAGGGAAATGTAAATCAAAACCACAGTGAGAAATCACCTCCCACCTGTCAGAATGGTGATTATCAAAAAGATAAGAAACAGCAAGAGTTGGCGAGGATGTGGAGAAAGGGGAACCCTCATGCACTGTCAGTAGGAATGTAAGTTGTTACAGCCACTATGGAAAATAGTTCATAGGTTCCTCAAAAAGATAAAAATAGAACTACCATATGATTCAGCAATTTTGCTTCTGGGTATTTATTCCATGAAAACAAAAACAGTAACTCAAAAAGACATATGCACCCCATGTTCATTACAGCCTTATTTACAATAACCAAGATATGAAAACAAAGCAAATGTCCATTGATGGATGAGTGAACACAGAAAATGTTGTGTACATATACACAACGGAAAATTATTTAACCATAAAAAAAGGAAAAAAATCTTGCCATTTGCAACAACATGGACGGACCTTAAGAACATTATGCTAAGTGAAATAAGTCAGACAGAGAAAGACAAATATTATATGATCTCACTTATATGCGGAATCAAAAACAGAACAAAACTAAACCAAGCTCATAGATAGGAGAACAGACTGGTGGTTGACTGAGGCAGGAGTGGGGGGGGGCAGTGGGGGAGGGTAGATGAAATAGGTGAAGAGGGTCAAAAAATACAAACTTCTAATTATAAAATAAATAAATCATGGTGATATAATGTACAGCACGGTGACTATAGCTAATACTACTGTATTACATATTTGAAAGTTGCTAGGAAGTTACAACTTCTCATCATTAGGGGGAAAATATTTTATTACTGTGTATGGCAACAGATGTTTATGAGACTTATTGTGGCGATGTATACAAAGATTGTATACAAAGATTGAATCATTATGTAGTATACCTTAAACTAATACCACGTTATATGTCGATTATATTTCAATTTCAAAAAATATTTTTCCAGAATTTATGAAATGAAATGTTGTTCATATAGCTAAGTAAAAAGACACGCACTTTTATGACACTGCCATCTAGAATCTCATACATTTTCCGTCTTCAATAGCCAAACAGGGGGTCCTCCCTGAAATTCCTCCAAAAGGGGAAAACATGATGGTAGAAGAAAAGAATGCACCTGAAGGCACAACAGCTCCTACCACCGTTCCTCAGGCTCCACGTAACACCAGAGGAAAGGCCCTCATAACGGACCGTGAGATGGAACAACTCTCGGCCTGTCACTAAGGGTAATGAGCACCTGCCACTGAGGTATGCTCAACACGTGTACAAACCGACAGCAGGATAAGCACATTAACAAGTCATATCCTTATTGAAATACGAGAAAGTTCAGAAGCTGGTTTGTAGGTTCTTGTGTGTGTGTGTGTGTGTGCGCGCGCGCATGGATGTATTATAAATGTATTTGTTTTTCCCATTTATCAACATAATACATGGTGGGTGCAAAAAATATCAGTAACACATGAAGGAATAAACACAAAAGCAAAAACCCCACTACCCAGGTTCAACTATAATTAAACTTTTGGAGAATATTCTTCCAAAGCCCTCCTTATATTTATATATGCATGATATACTCTGTTTGAACAACTGGCTGTTTCATTCATAAAAATATCTTGAAGATCTTACATATCAATAAATATATGTAATAAGTAAAACTTGACATAAACTCCCCTTTTAAAGATAGCATAATAGGGGCGCCTCGGTGGCTCAGTTGGTTAAGCCCCTGCCTTCGGCTCAGGTCATGATCCTAGAGTCCTGAGATCGAGCCCCACATTGGGCTCCCAGCTCTCCAGGGAGTCTGCTTCTCCCTCTGACCTTCTCCCCTCTCATGCTCTCTCTCACTCTCTCTCTCTCAAATAAATAAATAAAATCTTTTTTTTAAAGTTTATTTATTTGACAGACAGAGATCACAAGTAGGCAGAGAGGCAGGCAGAGAGAGAGGAGGAAGCAGGCTCCCTGCTGAGCAGAGAGCCCTATGCAGGGCTCAATCACAAGACCCTGAGATAATGACCTGAGCTGAAAGCAGAGGCTTAACCCACTGAGCCACCCAGGTGCCCCAATAAATAAAATCTTAAAAAAAAAAAGATAGCATAATATTCCCACATATATATATATACTGAAGTATTGTTAAGAAATAAAGTACTGGTAATTTCCAATTTCTTGTTATTATAAACTACAAAGCAACACATATATATTATTATATACATATATATTATTGCACATAATATATAATACATATATTATACACATATATAATATATAATACATATATATACGTATATGTAATATACACACATATATATTATATACTATATATAATATTTTATATATATAATATAAATATTATATATATATTGCTGTCCAGTGATTTCCCTTAGGATATACTCCAAGGAGTTGTGTTGCTGTGTCAGAGAGCATATACAGAGCCGAAGTGGATACAGACTGCCAAACCCTCCAGAGGTGAGTACAAATTAAACTTTCTCCAAAAGGGCCTCAGAGTGTCCCTTCAAATACATCCCCTGGTGATCTTACTCTCCCCCTTGCTTCTCCAATGGGCACTATGGGGCTGTTTTATTTGAACTCTTGGGTTTCGGGTGAAGTTGAGATTGGACACCCTTTCATATTTGTTTCTGGTTATCTGCATTTTTATTTTGGTGAGTGTCCTCTGTACTTCCTTTCCCCACTTCTCTAGTGAGGTGTTTATCTCTCTCTAAATAATTTGCGAGAGTTTTTTTATATATTAGGGATATGAATGCTTTTCACAGATACTCTACCTATCTTTGATTTCTCCTTTAATCTTGTTTTTGGTGATGATTTAATATATAGACATTCACAGTTTTTATGTATTCAAAGGTATCCTCATTTTCCATCTTGGTTTTTATCTTTGCATTTTCTTAGAAAGCCCTTCCTCACACCACAACTGGAAAAAAATATTTCCCCCTTCTTTTATTCCACTACTTTCTTTTTATTTTCTACTTCTAGATTTATCTTGGTGTAAGAAATTCGGGAAGGGTTCAGCTTTTTATTAGCCATTTGTCTCAACACCCTTTATTAAGTAACCCATGTCATCCCTGTGGTTTCCAAAGCTTCCTTTGTTTTATACCATCTGCTCATATACACTAATTCTGGAGTCTAATTCTGGAGTCTCCACTCCACTAATTCAGTTGTCTATTCCTGTGCCAGTAACATGCTGTTTAAATTGCTATACTTTTGTAATTTGTTTTAATAGTTTTTTGTGAAACTCTCCCTTCACTGACTTTCTTTTTTAAGAGTCTTCTCACGTGTGTATTCCTCTAAATACTGAAGTTGAGAAGATATTGTCAAGTTTCCCCGAACCGAAGTCCTCCTCCCTAAATCCAACAGCACTGAATGTATCCACTCATTTCAAACCACTGAATCTTCTCAATCTAAGAGAAATACAGCTCATTTATTCATATTCGCATCCTCCCCTCAAATGTAATATCTAATGTGGGGGGGGGGAGCCATAACCCTTTATCCTAGAGAGGTTCACATTCTCAAGCTATTTACAATGTACATCTTTTAATTGCAAGATTTTTCTTTGTGCTGTAACAATGTTCAGCAAAGGAATACTAAGGGCCACAGCATGACACCTGATGTTTCCAGAGTTGCAGACAACCACCTCTATTGCCTGGATGGTACACATCGTACACCCTTGCACGAGGTACCATTCACGGAGGATGGCTCTTGTACCTCCAAGGCCAGCGCTGGAGAAGTGGGGTCTCACGCTGTCGGGTGTCCCCTGCAGGGTAATTAGGAGTGATGCTAACCAGACCTGCCCTCACACATTTTAAATGGCCACGAAGCTGCATCGCGGCAGCCTTTTTGCTGCCATCTGGAGTTCGTGAATCATTTTCTACAGGACCCAGGTCATGGCTCCCAAACCACAGCCCCACATCCCGGGCAGTGGTCCAACAAGGAGCAGGAGCTGCGACAGTGTTGTCAGGCATGTGCTGAGGGAGAGGCACCTAGCCTCAGGACAAAAGCACCCCTCCCCGAACGACAATGAAGGCACCATCAGCCCCACAGGCTACTGAGCCAGAAGTGCTGTCAACATTTGAAGAACGCAGGCCACTGCTCTCTCCAGAACACCTGCCCGCTGGCTTCACGCTTTCGATTTCCAGATCCAGGTGGCCAGAAAAACCTTCGCCGAGGAGCATTTGCTGATCTCACCCACGGTTAGCAAAACGGTGGCCTGCTGGCCAGATTTGGCCCACAGATGTATTTTCTTTGGCCTCTACAATGTTGGATCACTTTTTGGAACCAACATTTAACAATTTAGAGATTTCCTGTATTTTTCTCTTAAAACCGTAAGAAGTCTGGGCCACCCCGAGCCTGTATTCCTGCAGAGAGGCACTCAGGGAGAGAGGAACGGGTCAGCGAGCTTCTGTCCGTGGTGGGACGAGGGCTTTGCCACTCCTGCCTGCGGTTTCCTGGTTCCCAGCAGCTCCTGATTTGGGTCTAACTTAGAAAGTGCCCAGATCTCTAGGCTAACAAAACATCTCAGGTTTTTATCCCTATTATCAATTCTTTCTTTAAAAAAAAATTTTTTTTTAAATCAAGTAAGATATATGGAAGTGACGGAAAACACAGAAATCTAGAAGCGTAAAAGGCTATGCTAGGGGCGCCTGCGTGGCTCAGTCATTTAAGTGTCTGCCCTTGGTTCAGGTCAGGATCTCTGGGTCCTGGGATTGAGCCCCGCATTGGGCTCCCTGCTCCGTGGGGGAGTCTGCTTCTCCCTCTCCCTCCTTCCCTCCTCATGCTCTCTCTCTCCCTCTCTCTCACCTCTCTCAAATAAATAAATAAAATCTTTTTTAAAAATAGTGCAAACTTCCAGTTATAAAATAAGTAATGGGGGTATAGTGTCCAGCAAGGTGACTGCAGTTAACGATACTATACTACGTAATTGAAAGTTGCTAGGAGAATAGATCTTAAAAGTTCTCATGACCACAAAAAAAATTTTGTAACTACGTGAGGTGAAGGATGTGAACTAGACTTGTGGTGATCATTTTCATATAAAGAAATAGTACAGTAGCCCTCCACACACACACACACAGAACAAATTACAAGTGTACTATTGGTAATTTGCCTTATTTATTTTTAGACAACTCTTACCATGCATTGTTGGGACAGTTCTTACTTGGATCTTGGGACTAGCAGGCCATTATCACCCAAACTGATGCTTATAGTTAAAAATTAAAGCTTTAATGGTTGTCTCCCCTTTTTTCACTGTGAGTTGTTTACCAATGTAAGCTTAGCTTTCACCTCGAGATTTATTCTGTTATATTCACATATCCTCACTTCCCATCTTGGGATTGGAGAGAGTAAGCAAAATCCACCAATATACTTGGGCCAAATCCTATTAGGGAAAATAATGTACATTAACAGCTTGACAAAATCATTTTGTTGTAAAAACTAGATGGAGTAAAATAATAAACTTGGGGACAGCCCAACTATAAAGAAAAAAAAGTGTTTGAAGCTATAGGGACAAAATAAAATTGAATATACACCAGGTATTAGAAGATACCAACAAATTATTATTGATTTTCTTTGGTATGAGAATGGTTGTGTGTGTGTGTGTGTGTGTGTGTGTGTGTGTGTGTGTGTGTATTCATAACTGTTAATGATACTTTAAAAAAGAAACAAATACCACGGGTATATGCTATCATACGAGACTTACAAATCTTGGAGTTGTAGTCCTTCACAGTTGTTAAAAGACTTTAAACATCACCTAGTCCA
Source organism: Enhydra lutris kenyoni (assembly GCF_002288905.1). NCBI lineage: Eukaryota > Metazoa > Chordata > Mammalia > Carnivora > Mustelidae > Enhydra > Enhydra lutris. Next base: position 9,390,581 of record NW_019154085.1, read on the forward strand.
GGCATGGGAAGGAGGTTTCTATTTAAAAGCCAACTCCAATTTAATAGCGCTGTCCTAAAAAGAAATTTTGGTCTTTTAAGACTCGGAGAAAAAAACCTGTCATAAACCATTAGCAGTGACGGGTCAGGGCACAAGGTAGGAGAGTAGACCATGTGCTACAATCCGTCTCCTTCAGATCCGCCAGTCTAGTGGTCTTCCGGGGAGTATCTTACTGGTCAAGTCAGCTCATTACTTCTTTGTATAGGTCCCTGTCCATTAAGTTATTTCTTCTATTTTGAGCTGGAAATATTATCTGTAGTTTACAGCCACCGACATAACGGTAAGTCTAGTTCCATTGAACCTGACAACATTTGAACTATTTGAGGTAGTTCTCTCGTCCTTCCCAGATCTAAAACATCACTAGGAATGGTTCCTTCCCTGTCTTCACCACTCCCCAATGACAGGCCCTAATTATCTCTGTCCCCATTCCAGTATGGCACTGTACAACTGTCTGTTGGTGTCATGTTCTCATAGCATAATCCCAAAAGTGACATTACTGAGTTCAAATTTTGGTTTTCAGAATTCATTTTGAACTCAGATACTCTACCTCGAGCTCAACTTGTTAGTCTGATAGAGCCTCCTAAAATAGACCACGTGTAGATCAGTTTAAATGGATTTCTCAGAGTATACAACTGTCTTCCCACATTTCCAGGCCTGGGCATGCCGCCAGCCAGAGAAACCACAGGAAGACTCAGTGCCCTTCCTGATTGTTCACTGGCTCCTCAAATCCAACTACAGATTTTCAGTCTTATGAAGAGAACTTTCAGTCTTATAACTGAGACCTGAGGGACACTAACCAATCTGGACACTAGTGGATAATGTGTTTTCATTGGCAGAAACGAAAAGTGGGCCACCACAAAATGCTCAACATGAGTAATGAAGCAAGGTTTGGTCATTCACTCCACATGTGCTGCGAAGACTGGACTGGGCCACGGAGCAGGAGAGAATGAAAAACACAGCCACCCCGTATCCAGCGCACAGTCTCTCAGAAGTAACCAGCTCCAGTGAAGGGTCCGGCGAGGTTCGCTGAGTTCTGGGAGGTGAAAGCGGAAGTAGGTTTCTCTGGCTGGGCAGGGAGGTGGCAGAAGAGGTAGCAGAAGGGAAACAAGAATTAGGACGACACAATGGAGGAAAGAACAGGTCTGAAAGGGCAGATGGGATGGGAACAGTGGAGAAGTGAGAAAAAGCATCAATATCAATGGGTTGAAAACTTCGTTTGGATGACACACAGTTCATGAATGCTGCCAGCAGGGAATAAAGTTCAGAAAAACAGAGAGGCGAAGCTGAAGGAGATCACTTTCCGTATCAGGATCACTTCATCAAAGGTGATCGAAAGACACAGGAAGGTAGGGAAGAAAAAAGAAAGCAAAAAAAAAAAAAAAAAAAAAAAAAATCAGAACCTAGGACAAATAAGAAAAATAAATCCAGCTAAAGAAAGAAAGCAAAGGGCGCCTGGGTGGCTCAGTGGGTTAAAGCCTCTGCCTTCGGCTCAGGTCATGATCTCAGAGTCCTGGGATGGAGCCCCACATCGGGCTCTCTGCTCTGCAGGGAGCCTGCTTCCTCCTCTCTCTCTGCCTGCCTCTCTGCCTACTTGTGATCTCTGTCTGTCAAATAAATAAATAAAATCTTTTAAAAAAAGAAAGAAAGAAAGAAAGAAAGAAAGCAAAGGGTGAGAAGGGAGGAAGACACATCGTGTCCTCCCGTTAACAGGAGGCCGCGCCATTATTTGTTTCCCTTCCTTGACATTTAAACGTGCAGGTGAGTGGCCTCTCTTCCCTCCTGAAGGGAAGCTCCAGGCCTGGGTAGCTAATCCTTATTCGCCTTCCATCTCCAGACGCCCTGGGCCAACGGTAGCTTTCCCCACATTGCCTAAGACGCCCCCAGCGACAGTCAGCACTACTGATCCAAAGAAGCGTGGACAAAAGCAAAGCATGACGTCAAGAGAACAGCTCACTGTCTCCAACAGACCTGCCAGAGAGCAGGGGGGCAAATGAGGTTCTTTACACTCACCTGAGGGAAGGAGAAGGGGGCTATGAAGACGGAGTCTACAGAGGAGACAGCGGAGGAAGGCGCTGGGCCCCGATGGAGCCACACCAGCACCGGGAGGAAGTCAGGCTTTCCTTCTTGTAATGCTCTTCCTCCCCCACCCCCCACCCACACTGACCCACCTGAAAGCCCACACACCAAACCCCACAACGGCCCCCGAGGGGTCAGTGTGCGCACCGCTTCCTCAGCCCCTCATGATTAACCTGTGCCCCTAACAGGGCCCGCATTTTTCCTTTCAAAATGGCAGCCAGTATGATTTCTCGCTGTTGATTCTCTGCCCTCTCGTGAGCTCCATGAGGGTGAGAGCAACCTTCTCACCGCTGTATCCCTAGCACCCAGCGCTAGGCCCGAATTCGGTAAATTACTCTTAAATGGGTAAATTACTCTTAAATGAGTCTTAAAAGATAAGTAAGTGTTATGGCTTGAATTCCCTAAAATTCTGTAGTACCAAAACTTGCTGTGGCCAAGGTTGCTAACTATTCATGTTCTCCAGTCTCTGGGGACACAGCTGTACAAATTTCACAACCCCTTGCAGTTAGATGCGGCATGGAACGAAGTTCTGGTCGTCGGGTTGTGTGCGCAAGTGACTGTGCCACTCCCAAGACGATCCATAAAAATCCTCCTCAGATCGTCCATGCTCCTTCTTCCCCTTCTGGCAGGCTGGACTGAAGATGAGCCTCCTGGGCTAGAAGCTACGTGTTGATACCTGGGACCCCATGTGGAAAAGAGCCACGGCTCCAGTCTGGTCACAAGAGAACCAAGCTTCTCCCATGTTTGAGCAACCGGGCATCCGGGTCTACGTGTTACTGCAGTTAACCTAGCAGGCTCAGTGATACAGCGAGGTTACAACTAAAGTTAAGCTTTCCCAACCCGTACCAGCCAGCAACCACTTGTCACCTTCCTAAGGAGACATAAAGGCCCTTCAGAGGACAGTGCCGTCTTTCCCGGCATGTTTGACTGAACAAAAGTGCTGTTTGCTCATCATCCTCAGGAGAAGACAGTAACTGAAACGTTGCCTCGGGCTCGCCTGGACTCGGGCCACAGCCACCAAACAGGCCGGCGAATGGCAGGGACGGCAGGACACCCTGGCAGTCAGCGGGCCTGCCTCGGCTCCTCTCCGCAGTCCGCGCCACGCCGCACGGGCTCTGGACAAACGCCCCGCTGCCTCCTCCAGGAGCCCTGGCCGGGCCTCATCTGCGCTTCCCTTGCACAAACATCCTGAAACACCACCCCGCCGGTTCAGCGCCAGCCGGGGAGAGGCTGCCAAAAGCTTTTTCCAAAAGCCGCACCTGCCCGCCCTCTGACCCTCCCGAATAAAGCCTTGAGCCCAGCGGAGAGACCCCACCTCCGACACAAGTCACAAGTCCCTGGGGCCAAGCCCTTCTTCTGCACATGTGTTTGACTCTCTCTGCTGTTCCAGCGAACCCTAGAGACTTCAAAGGCAGCGCCTCTCCCCATGGACTACGGCCTTGAGGTAACTGACTTAACACTGAGAGATTAGTAGTGTGTACTGCATAGAATTGCTTGTTCGATCTGGGTCGAGGAAACGATTAAAAGGGTAAATTATTGACTAACTCTTTTCACTTTTCCTCATTGCCGATTTGTTTATCTCAAGAACTTCCTGATCTGGGGGCTCTTAACCTTCTGGGGACCACACACCCCTTTAAGAATACGATGAAATGCCTTTACTTGTTCACAGAAGATACACATGTCCGCAATCACATGTGTGTTACGTATGATTTCAGTTACACACAGGAGGCCAAGCTCACCTACTGGTCGCAGGTTCATGGATCCTCTAGGGCAGAGGTCAGCAAACTTTCCCTCTAAAGGTAATAAATATTTTTGCCTTCCTGGGCCACATACAGTCTCTGTCATTAATCTCTACTCAACTCTGCTGTTGTGGCGGGAAAACAGCCACGGTCGAGTGCCAACGGGATTTCACTTATTGACATTGAAATCTGAATGTCATGTAATTTACACATGTCACAAAATATTATTCCTCTTTTCGTTTTTGTTTTTTTTCCAGTCATTTAACAAATGAAGACCATTCTTCGCTGGCAAAAACCAGTGCCAGACCATAGTCTGTCAAGCCCTGCTGTAAGGCAGAGGCTCTGGGGGCAAAAACAGGACCTCTTTATTTTTACTACTTTCCGATGGAAATTTCACATTCCCTTCTATCATGAAGGCAGGCAACCAGTCTCATGAGTGTCACCGGTAACTGTCACTCAGTCCCCAGTGGAAATCACAGGTATGTTCATACCACACTAGGGTGGCCACAGAGAACACAAAATATCGATCATGCTCATCGCTGGTCTGAAATGATGCTCATTATTAGATCTTCTGCCACATCTTGCTATTTAAATGTGCTAATGGAGAAGCACACAGATGTGATTATATCACGAATTTGATATTTCGTATTTTGATATCTGTATTTATATATGCCCGATTTCCACTGTAACCACATGTATTTTACTTTGTGGACTTAAAAACAGAATTCTGAGCACCAGTCCAGAGCTTTCACCAGATACCAAAGAGGGCTACGGTAGAGAACGGCTAAGAGGGCCCGAGCAGGAAAAGCCCTGACGTCGCCTACCAGAGCATTCACATCTTCGGTTTTGTGGATGAGCGTCCGTATCTCCTCTGGGTCACCGCTGAAGATTGCCTGGACCAGTGGGGGCTGCAAACACAGGAGAATTTGAATTAGAACTACAATGACACATATTTGATGGTATTCAGATGCAGACAGCTCTAAGACTGGTTCCCAGAAAGTTGATTCAACAATTATCAACTGGCAGACAAAGATGAATACGGCTCAGACTCACCCTCACTAGAGGGCTAGTGGGGGAAATATTTGCATCAAGAAATAACCGTAACACAACTTGAAAGCCATAGCAGTCATCTCTAGCCTGGGGCTAGGAGTATGACATAAAACTCAACCATAAATGAAGACATCCTTGAAGCACCCTTAAGTTTCCCATCAAGGAAATTCCCAGATCTGCAGTTTTGAATGTACAGTCCCCATTGTTTTCGACTTCTCGTTAGACCCGTTGTACCCTGGTACCCCCAGACAATTCCATTCTAGTGGATGTTAATAGCCAAGTTTCTGGCCTCCTGAACACTTCTTTGTCAATGTTTGGAAAGCCCTTGAAATCATTCTCAAATGCTTCCCACAGCTTTAGCCAACACTAAAGGCACTGAGTGTTTCCGATGTCACTATATCCCACTGTTTGCACAAAGTAAGTGGTATAATGGCGGGGTGGGGATCATGAGGGGAATACCAGTGAGCACTTATATTGAACTCACCTACCTTACACAAGACCCAGAAGAGATTGAAAAGATTTACAAAGCGTGATGGAAACACAGCTGAAAGAGAGACTAGCTCTGGGGCACCTGGATGGCTCAGTCAGTTAAGCATCTGCCTTTCGCTCAGGTCACGATCCCAGGGTCCTGGGTTCGAGCCCGCATTGGGCTCCCTGCTTACTGGAGAGCCTGGTCTCCCTCCCTCTCTGCCTGCCGCTCCCCTGCTTGTGCATTTGCTCTCTCTCGCTCACTCTCTGTCAAATAAATAAATAAAAACTTGAAAAAAGAGAGAGAGAAACTAGCTCTGTTTGAAGGGTAGGTGGGGTGAGGAGAAGAGCATATCTAGAAAAGCTTCACGGAAGGCACTTGAATGAATGAGTGTAAGTTTGCTAACAGGGTAGGAAAGGCATTCCAGGCACAGGGATCAGGGTGTGCAAAGGTGAGGACACACAAAAAAACCTGATATCTTGGAAATGCTGCTATCAACAAGGTGACCAGAGTGGGGTAAAAGAGGACAAGCTGTGGGCTCTGGGTTTGATGTTGGGCTCGCCCCATGTGGTGAAGAGCCCCGTTCAAAGCCAGCTCCACGGCCGCCGGCTACATGCTGAGCCCCTCCCATGTGCAGTCCGGGAGTACGCATGGTCCTTGCTGTTCAAGCCCTTACAGGATTGCTGCTAGGAAGAAATGAGAAGAGACGCGGGAAAACCGTCTGTAACCGTACAACCCGACGCAAATAACAGATATATTTATTACGAAATGCTTAACACTGCTAATGTAGAATTTGACAATTGTTTTTCCAAACTTTAAAAACTTTGTCAACTACACACACAACACACACTCACACCTTCTAGAAATACTTTACAATGGGTTCGATTTTTTTTTGTTTCGTTTTTTGCTTTGTTTGGTTTGGTTTGGTTTGGTAGAGATAGAGTGCAAGGAGCAGAGGGAGAGAGAGAATCTTAAGCAGGTGACACACCCAGGGCAGAGCCTGATGTGGGGCTCGATCTCATGATCAAGATCATGACCTGAGACAAAATCAAAAGTCAGACGCTCAACTGACCAAGCCACACAGGCGCCCCCTTTACAGTAGTTCTAGTCAGCAATCAGATGACAGCAGTTTCCCAGATGTGTCTGACCGTAAGAATCACCTGAGATGCTTGTTAAAACAATGTTCCTAGGGGCACCTGGGTGGCTCAGTGGGTTAAGGCCTCTGCCTTCGGCTCGGGTCATGATCTCAGGGTCCTGGGATCGCGCCCCGCATCGGGCTCTCTGCTCAGCAGGGAGCCTGCTTGCCTTCCTCTCTCTCTCTGCCTGCCTCTCTGCCTATTTGTGATCTCTGTCAAATAAATTAAAAAAAAATCTTAAAAAAAAATTTTTAAAAAAACAATGTTCCTACACCGCTTCCCTGGAGATTCTGAGTTATCCTATCTGGGGCGGGTACTTGTGAATCTATTTTTAATAAATGCTCACTTAACTCTCAGAACACTGGGCGAAGGTAAAACCATCAGCATCACCTGCCTCAATGTCTCCCTGTGCCTTCCACATGAGAATCCCAGTAGTCATCATGTCTATAAATTTTCTTTTCTCTTTTTTACTCTCCTGTGGCCTTTCTTATAGGTTCTGATGGTGTTTCTTGTTATTTGCGGGTACCAATGTAAGTACTTGTGGGTAAGTAAGTATTTGCGGGTATAACGTAAGTAGACTATAGTAAGACTCCTTGAGGAAACACTGCATTAAAAACACTAAGTTGCAGGGGCATCTAGGTGGCTCAGTTGGTTAAACATCTGACTCTTAATTTTGGCTCAGGTCATGATCTCAGGGTCATGAGATCATGAGATCAAGGCTCTGTGCTAGGCATTGAACCTGCTTAAAAGTCTCTCTCACCCTCTCCCTCTGCGCCCGCCCCCCCCAAAGACAAATAAATGAAATAAAAAATAAAAATGTTAAGTTGCAGGTAATTTTTCAATATGTCAGGAATTTTTCTGCAGTTTTTCCCCCTGCCACAAAAGTTTCTAGCAAGTAGACAAATGTATCTTTCTTTTGTCCCAAATACTCTCAGTTTTGCCTTCTTGCTAAGGTGTACGATTCAAAGAGTTTCTCAAATTGCCAACAGTTAAAGAGCGGGAAAGAAGTCTCGAAAAGAAAGCGAGTTTTCTACTAGTTGGGTGTCAGCTTGTTGATCTGCCTAAAGACAAGAAGATCCTTCCACACACTTCTGACCGACCACCTGCGAAAACCAAGTCTCTGGGTTATCTGCCCCATGGCAAGGACCATATTTCATTTAAAAAAACAAAAAACAAAACACAACAGAATCAGACACTAACTCAGGATTTTAACAACAACATGCAAACTTGTTTCTCTGTTCCATAATCCCCCATCTGCTTCGCTCATGGCCAAATGCTCGCGCGTACTTTTCTGCCTTTTTGAACCTGAAAAGAAAACAACAAACCCAGCAGCCCTATGAGTTAGATGACAAGCAGGGGCAGAGTCTGACGAGACTTTAGTGTTAAGTCAACAGTGATCAATTAACGGTTGAGAAGACACCCATCTCAATGACTTACGTGTCCCTAGTTGGTCACTTCAAGGAAACACGGCTAGTTACAAAGCCTCTCGTCACTCACGAGTGTAAGGAATGCACAGAGATACTCTTGCCTTAGTCCTCCTGCTTCTCAAGAAAGACAAGGGTTCTCGGCTACGGCTGGAATGTCCCCAAGGAGAGCCGCCGGACAAAGCTGCCAGACAAGGAAGGCCGGCACAGCCCCGCGGCAACGAGCACCCCAAGGACCTCCAAGCCCAGTCACTGAGCCCGTTTTGAAGGGCATCATGGATGCACAGAATTCCCAGCAGAAATGGTGTGCACGTGTGCCCAACACCTCTGGGCCTAGCTCTGCTAAAAGCGGCTTCACAGAGTATTGTCAATGCACAGGATTTCTAGCATCCATTGGGAAGAAGCAACTCTTCGAGTCCCGCAGTCACATCTGGACACACATACACCCACCTGTCCATGCATCTTCCCACACATATACATAACTGTACTGACACTCGTGCACATAGACACCGAGATGCACGTCGATTCACATATAAATCCCTCACACTCCCTGAGGAAAAGAAAAGCGCCTGTTCTCCAAGGCCCAGAGTCTTGCTCGATGGAGCTCTCTGGCCCCGGCAGGGACAGGTCACCACTGCGGCAACATCACTGTCTCCACGATGGTGAATCCAAGCGTCATGAGATTCCAAATCACGACTTCACAGATACGTGCTTTGTTAGACAGATGCTGTGTGTTTGCTTAGATGTAATTCTTGAACTAAATTACTATGACTCCTTAGCAAGTAATATTAAAAAAAAAAAAAAAAACACCACATTATGGGTGTTTCTTTTTTTTCTTCACCCTCCCAAATAAAACATACCTAGAGAGCACTTTGGCATTCCTTTCTGTTAGGATTTTAATCCAATCTTGCTGCTTTATTTCTCCCTAAATAAATACTTACCCTGAAAATAAATATTTAGGGGAAAAAAGATACATCTAAATACTGCCTCTATTACATGATTTTAAGAAAGGGGGAATATTCTAATTATAATATTCTTGCTCATAAGTGTCAAATACTTAAACTCTGTTGACTATTAATTTGGAACCACTATATATATCACAGTGTTTGCCTTGACCCCACTGTCTCTTCCAGGGGTGTTGACGGCTGCCTTCTTGAGGTGACCATCTGCCAGGCTGATGGCACTGGATCCCTCTAAGACAGAAGTGCAGAGCAGAAAGGCCCCTTGAATTCAGCAGCCACTATCAATCATACAGCTAGTCTTGCCAACACTAGGAACTGAAAACTCATCACCAAAGGCCCCGTTCTCTACCCACATCCCGTACCAGTCCCTCCGATGCAATACTGTTTTATTTTATTGTCAGTCTTTGAAAATAAATTGGGAAAATATCTGATTTCCTAAAAATAAGACCCTGCATCAAATGTGTATTGACAGAGAATTCTTAAACTTTGAGGTAGAGTTACAACTCCACTAGGGGGAGCAAGATGGCTAACTTGTCACCTGGGAGGTAAGAGTGACCGTCAGGTTGTGTCATTAAGACAACGAAGCTGGAAGATCCACTTTGTCAAGACCTAAGAGAACTCAAGCTTCTGAGAAAGTTCTTGGTAATAAGTAGGTACGTACCCTCCCCCAAATAGCTTTTCTATTGATCCCCAAGGGTCCAGGTTTTTAGGAAATAAGAATAATGCAATCTAAAACTCAGGTGTTAAAGTATCATTTCATCACTTAAAAAACTCAATTCAACTAACCCTTTAACTCCACTTTTTAAAAAGCGCTACTGGGGGTATCAGACAAGGCATTCGTTTAGGAGTAAAGCCCATCGTGGGTTTCATGGAGAGAGCGCAGCTGGTTCAGAGTACCTACTCCATCTTGCAATGAGGTTGTGGGGCCCCCTGCCAAACCCCCTAATGAAACTACCCATTTGATTTTCGCTGAAACCTCAGAGAGTGTACGTCACATTCCCTTTCTTGGAGCTGCATGCTCCTTACTAACACACTGGCTCTGGAAGATAAGCAGAGTGATAGAAGTTGCCACCTAGCATCTGTGTCCTACGGTCAACGGTAAGAAGCCTGAGAAGATGATGCTCCAGCATTTTGATACAGATTCCTGGCATGCTGCCTGTCCTTTTTTTGGGTTAGACTGGGTAATTAAAGACTCCACATCTGAAAGAAAATATCTTGCATTCTAATCAGGAGCGGGTGTTGGGAATTAATCAACAGCCAAGAAGAAAAAAATAATATTCTTAAACATCTGTCCATACTTGAGTATTCTGAGTACAGTATGTCATGAAAGCAAGATGGGAGCACGTTATTAAAAGCCAACGGTCGACGCAGTAATACTCTCACCATGCGAAGCCATCAACTTATATGAGCAGGCTGAAACACTTCATTAGGGAACAAGTGGTTTTGTGGGAGGGAGCACTTGCATTTGTACAAAAGGATAATAAAAATTTGTTCGAGTCACTAGATTTAATGGATAAAACTTGTTAACTCTGTTCATGCGGGTCCCGCTGTGTGATCTGTTGAAAGGATGCCATTAAGTGCTTCCTGAATATAGATCACTCTTTATTTGGGAAGAAGTTCACTCTATCACAGAAAGATAATGATGATCATAAAGGCCAAACGTGCTTCCCTTAAGAACGGTACAAAATACATTGAGTTCCCATAAACACTTTTTTTAAATGCGGGACTACATACCCTGCTGAGTAAATGTCTGAAACACTTTCAATTATTTGCAATTATTATTAAAAACAAAAGCCCTGGAGCACCTGGGTGGCTCAGTAGGTTAAAGCCTCTGCCTTCAGCTCAGGTCATGATCTCAGGGTCCTGAGATTGAGCCCCGCATCCGGCTCTCTGCTCAGCGGGGAGCCTGCTTCCCCCTCTCTCTCTGCCTGCCTCTCTGTCTACTTGTGATCTCTCTGTCAAATAAATAAATTAAAAAGTCTTTAAAAACAAAAGCACAAAGTTACAAGTATCAGCAATAGCCCCTACAGTTATCTACTAACTCTATACCTCTGAGAAAAGAACAACTACTTTTAGTCAGAAAATGAAAAAATTAATTATCTAACCTCTTCCAAAATGAAAATAGGATACGGAAGTGAAATGAAATAGGAGGAAGTATGGACTATGAGACAGCTATTCCGGGACCAATCATCCAGTCTTTAAAACATCCATCCTTGGGGCGCCTGGGGGGCTCAGTCAGTTAAGCATGTGCCTTTGGCTCAAGTCATGATCCCAGGGTCCTGGGATCGAGGCCCATGTCTGTGTGAGGCTCCCTGATCAGTGCTCAGTGGGGAGAGCTTCTCCCTCTGTTTCTTCCTCTGCTTCTCCCTCTCCCTCTCCCTCTGCAGCTCCCCCTACTTGCACGCGCTGGCTTTCTCTCTCTCTCTCACTCTCTCTCTCTGTCAAATAAATAAAATCTTAAAAAAAAAAATCCATCCATTGTTGCATTTCCTTTTCTGACACCCTCTGTGGCTACTTCTTTACCCTTTAATTCTGTTGCCTAGTGCCATCCCCCGAGGATAGCGTGCCCAAGGCAAAAAGAAACCCAGGCACGCCCACGTCACTACTGGTCACCAGTCAGTCACCAAAGATTAAGTAAAAGGAAATGACGAAACAACAGTACCAGTTAAATTGAAATCTGGAGGCAACGTTGACTTTTACAGACCTGAGATCTCACTCTTTCTTCCACAGCGGGGAGATGAACGAATGATAGCAGACTGGCCTGGAATTAAATCCCAGCCATATTTTCTTCATCTAGTAAATGGGGCTGTTAGAGCCATTTCACAGGATGCGTTGAAGAAATGCCCTAATATGTGCGGGCACCTCGTGTGCACTCCATGAAAAGAGTAATTGTGTTGACTTTGAATCAACACGCTCAAAGACTTTCACAGACAAGTGTGTTCATAGTCACGCTACAAAAGGAAACATAAGGGATCTGGAGAGATTTTTCGCCAAAAAATTACAGAGCAAGTAAACTGGATTAGGATCCTAAGCCATTCAACACCGCCTCTAGCGCAGAGAGGCCCATCATCCTGGGAGAGAAGATTTCACAGGCAGGAGAGCAAAAGTCAACCTCAAAACGGTTGCACAACCTCTCTGTACTCAGCAGTCTAACCTACTGTACCAAAATAATAGCAGGTCACCTGAAAAACACATCATCTCTCTCTGACTGATCAAAGGGTGCCACATACTCACGTCCACTGGATGGGACATGAAATCATAATTTTACTCCTTACGGTTACCATAAAGGCAACCAGTTACATTTTTCTTTTATGATCTCTTGATGCTCATAAAGGAGATTGAGCCCCTGGTTGGAGCTGTGAGAAGGGAGTGGAATGATTTACCTGCTAGTGGTAAAGCTGAGACTAGAATTTAGTTCTCCTGATTCTCCTGGTTCATTACTTTCTTTCACATGTCATCTTAATATAATATAATACAATACGGCACAATACAATAGAATGAATAGATAACAAATATATGAAATTCAGCCTCAGTTTCAGTGTACTTCCTGTGGAGAAATATTCTCTACTTCACAATTCGCTAACGAAAGATTTTAAATATATATATATATATAAATTCTTTCCTTAGTGAATATATATATATATATATAATATATATATATAAAATATATATATATAAAATCTTTCCTTAGCGAATCTTATATATATATTTTATATATAATATATTTATATATAATATATATATTAGCAAATTTATATATATTTTTATATATTTTATATATTTATATATTTATATATATTTTATATATATTATATATATATTCTCTGTACATTTGTGTGTATATTTACACCTTATATAGGTGCATACATAGTGACTATATGTGGGTATTTCTAGATATAGTTACTCTCAACAAAGTAACAAACAGTAAGACAATTTGCCAAAAGATGCAAAACAAAGAGGTACAAAATATTTTAAAGTCAGGGCTCAGTGCGGGCTGGAGTGAGAACTATGGAGAAGGTGGGTGTAAACCTAGATTTTGAAGAGGAGGACTGAGTAAATCTTTCATGTTGAGGAACCGCCAATGAAGAGGTTAGAAAAGTAAATAAAAGGGTGGAGGGAGGCCCAAGGAAGGAGTTTCAACCCAATCTTGTGGGCAAACAGGAACTGGTACTTGAGTAAGAGAACGGAGTTTTTGCAAACATTTAATCCGTGCACGATGTGCACCAATCGTCGGAGAAGAGAAGGGAGCCAGAGAACGCAGTTAGAAGACGACTGCCACAATCCAGAGCATCACAGGAAAGAACTTCCCAATCTTCCCATATTTCAGGCTCTCTGATTGCTACTTACAAGGCCACAGTGGAAACAACAGTTACGCTTGTCAGCTCTTTGATGCCGCTCTATTCCTGGATGCAGGTTTGGCTCAGCATCTTGGCCACTTTCCTTCATTCTTTATATATAGCCCAAATCTCCTGCCCCCGAGACACTAATGTTTCCAGGTGAAACTGAGGTTACTTCCTTTAGTTCCTGGAATGCTTCCATTTTTCTCCCACAGAACCTCTGCTTAAGTCAGTTCTGTTTTGTCAGACTTGTCACTTGATCCCTGAATTTAAATCATAGCATTTCAAAAATAGGCCACATCCATAAAGAGAAAAGCAAAGCAAAACAAGGCAGGCATACTCTGCCAAATGCCATATTTTTATTGGGATCTGCTGCCAAATACCCACATATTTTTTCACTCTGTCTAGTTTCAAATGACTTGAGATCAAATTAAAACTTTAGCTAAGTTAATTAAATAGTGCTCGGGAGCTAACTTGTAAAGAAAATTATTTTAAACAAGAGCACAATGGATCCGAGAGGTTAGTTGATAGACAACAATTAAATCAGTGTAATTTTAGTTAAAAAAAAAAAAAAAGAACAATGCATTTCTACGAGAGTTTCCTGTTTTGAAAAATTGTTACAGAGGTTTTATTTCTTATCTTAGTTTTGGTTACATTCTTTGTATAACTGTATCCCATAGCACATCAAATTCGTGCAGTTTCAAATATGAAAGGTGATTTGATATGTTAACCAATATAAGCCATTTTAGTGATTTCTATGGGAAAAAATTATATAGTCAGATGATTTTCAGGGTAACACATGTATAAAGTATAATATCTTTGCTCAGAGACAGAAACTGGTTCTCAGTTTAGGATGTATCATACAACACAAGACAATTTTTTATTAATATCTGGTATGTATCTCCCTTCCCATAATACAGGCAACTAATAAAATAGTACTTCTAAAGAAAAAAATTGATAGAAAATTATTTATTTCCACAGCAATATTTTATTATGATCTAGAGTAATTATAATTTTAGAGGAATATTAGAAATTGGAACGGAAGCAACGCAATTTACAAATAACAACAACAAAATCAATGTGTAGAAATAAAAGGCCTTCGCCAGGAAGCTGGCAACTTCTTGTTATGTTTGAGAGGGATGGATTCACCATATATGAAATACATAGATTAACTCTATCACATGAAGGCACTCATGACTCAGGCAAACTCCAAGTTGGGTCTGTCTGAAATTTGTTAGATCCTGGATTTTCTCAAAAGCCACTTTTTTGCCCAACCACATCTTTCCAAACCCCATGAGAACTTCCCCTTAAATTTCCCTTTCTTCTCTGTAGTGTTTTTTCTTTGAATTCTATATGCATTCCCGAGAAAGGGAGAAAGCAGTTACACTCTACCACCTCTTCACGGGGAGCCAGTCAGGCATCAGGAAAATGTGTGAAACTGAGTCACCTTCCTGGCCCTGTGTTCAAACCACTCTCCAAGGCAGAGAGTTGACCATGACCTCTGTTAGTCTCTGCCTGAGAAGACTGGAGGGTCCCCTTCTACCTACAAAACTAGGAAGGTCACAAGGAATGCAAATCTATTAGGGATTCTCTCCATTTCCCCATCCAATGTCCTGGCAAGGGCATTCAGTAACAGATATCAAAGGGAAATGATAAGACAACAGGAAGAGAGGAGTCCAGAAGACTGAAAAACATTAGATAATAGAAAATGGGAAATTTTGCCAAAAAAAGGGAAAAGAAAAAAAAAAAAAGGACGGTCACATATTTCCTTGCAGAAACACCAACACAGTTCATATTTCCTTTACTTCTCTACATAGCACCCTGCCAATAAGTTATGAAGGTTATGGATTTTCTTTTTTAAATTAATCTGGTGTATTTCAGGTAACACCCATATTCAGTTTAATCCAATAAAGGCCGATTAAACCTAAGAAATCTACTAAGCTTAAGAAATCCGGACACTAAGATGGTATAGTCAGTCTCGCTGTTAAGGCCTTACCAGGGTGTAGGAGGAAATACATGAGCATACATGACTTGGGTGTAAGGTAAAGCACATAGAAGTACATTAAGAAGGAAGAGCAATCACATCTGGTCTCCTGGAAGATGTAGTCTTTGAAGTGAATATTGAACATTAGAGAGGATTTAAACAGGTAGAAATGGAGAGAATGGGAAGTGGGTGGTAAAATCAGAAGAATGTGAACAGATGCTGAGAAGACTGAGCGGGCATAGAACAGTTTCATTCAGCTGGAGCACGAGACAAACAAGGTAAGCTGAGCAGCAGCCCTGGGCCATATTACAGAAGGCTTTGAATGCCAGGCTAAGAAACTGGGACTCTCTTCATAGCACTGGGGAATCATGCATGGTTTTTGAGCAGGAGAGTGACCCACAAGGCCTGCTTTGGACCTTTCTCTGGAAATGAATGATGAACTGGAAGAAAAGACCAGAGTGATGCAGTACGTTAGGTGATGTCAACAACAGTCTAGGCGAGAGGTCTGGGGCGAGAGGCTCCTCCGTGGTGAGAGAAGCATTCTGCCGGTGCTCAAGATGTGAGTCTAAAAGGTAAATGAACTGCAAGAGCGAGCCGCTCAGGCCCGGCTGCCTCCATTCAGAAAGACTCTCACCAGCTTCCTCCACGCAATGCCGGGCTCTGGGGAGCAGAGTCGCCCCGACCTTCAGCTGGGGAGCACCGGAAGTCCTGCAGTATCTGCTCTCTTGACTCTCCCACTTATGCAAGCCCTCCCGTTGCCTACGCGGTTCTGCTCGGCTTGGGGACAGGAAGCTCCGGGGGCTCTGAAGTCAGTTAGCATCTCGCATCTGTGCAACCTGCTGCCGCTCTCCCCGCCCCACCACAAAACCAGGGCCTCAAGGCTTTCGGTTTGGGCGTTACCTTCATTGTCTAGGTTTGGGTAAAAAGCAACCTTATCTACATGTCACGAGCTGAAGCCAAAAAATAACTCAAGTATCACGCTGTCTTTACTTCCTAATTCTTAAGTTTAGATAAGGGACAAAACTCACTTCCCCCCCCCAATCATACCAAGTTTGGAAAGTGGAAAGAAGTATTGGGGGAAAGGGACTTTCTAAGGCACAAGACCTCTACCCATTTCTTCTTCCTCTTCTATTCGCTGGGCTTTAACCTCTGTAGTTGTCCCACTGCAGTAACACAAAGACAAGTAAAGAACAAAGTTAACCTCTCCCACCACCAGGGTTCACAGCCGGACGTACAGCCCTCCACACCTCTCCCCGTGCTCCTGCTGCTGCGCACAAACACAGACTAAGATTACAAAAGTGGGACTTACTCTTTCCCTTTCTTGCTCTTTGTAAAAACAGTAATATACTGAGGACATCCCCCAGGTAAGTCGTTATGGGATTAACACATTTCTTTTAACAGCTCTGTCATACTTCATAACATGGGCACAGCACAGGACATTTGAACATTCAGGCTGTTTCCAGTTTGTGGTGCAACAAATAAGCCTCCGCCAGGATCTAGGCTGGTCGGGGCCTTTCACAGAGAAGTGCTGCCAGAGCTGAAGGCATTTTCTGAATATCTACTATACGCTATTTTTATATAATATACAAAAGAAATGCGTGACATAGTCCCTTCCTCAGAGAGCGCCAGATAGAGCTGGGGAAACAAGCCAAACCCACCCAGAACAATTAACTGTGTCACAGAGGACTGAACTGAGTCCCGTCCACTTCACTCAAGTGGATGCCAGGGTGTCCTCAGCACAGTGACAGGCAGGGACATGGCTCAGAGGTCCTGTGAGCCTTCTCTGATTCAGGAAAAGGGGAAACAAGAAGAGCCAAGAAGTCAGTGGTGTCTGTGGAGGAGGAAGGACCTGAACATGGCCTGGGAATGATTTAGATCAATGGACAAAAACATTGTCTTTTGGAGTGACAAATGAGCCATATATATGACTTGAGACTCGTATGTGCTTGGGAGAATGACAACGAGCAGCTAGCTCCAAGTCACTGCATTTCCAAACAGCTTCTCCCATATTCTTCCCACCCCCAGCCAGCCTCCGCCCAAAGACATAAAAGAATCCCAAGTTTAAGTACCTCCCAGCAGTACACTAATGCTGATTTAAAACACACTACTTCCAGCCAGCATAAACTTAAACATACTCTCCAAATCGCTTCCCTCCCTGTCCTTTCCATGCCCTACCCCACGCCTGCTGACACACACACACATACACACACACACACACACTCGCACACTCACACATACACACACACACCCCACCTTGTTCTGTGCCCTTGAAACAATAGCAGTCATTTACACTCTTCCTGTCGATCTGGAAAATAACATGAACAACATGGAAGAAAGTAATAACGAAGTTTAAGTGACTGTAATCCAACCAAACCCTGAGTTCTTTCGAGAATCGAAAACTCTGTTAAAAGCACTGTTATTTAAAAAAAAAATGATAAAAAGACAAAAAAAAGTGTTGTGATTGATAAACCAGCCACTACAATGTTGGTCTTCCACTCTACGTGCAACGCCATGTTTGCAAGTCACCTAAGTCCATTTAAATATAAACCATATTTTATAACATGTTCTAAATTTCATCATACTGGTAAATAAGATTTGAGAACTCAGTGCTTGTGCCAGATATGTATTATTCCTTGATTTTGTATCTAAGTAGCTCTGGGAGAAAGTTCTGGAAATGAATTAGGCATAAGAAAAGTAATGTGATTTTATCTTTAAGACTTGAGATTTAAAAGTTCCACGTCATTTTTAACCGAGGCAGTACCACAAGGAAGTCAAGTCTATGGTGATCACCAGATTTTATCAGGGAAAAAAACCCACTAATGGGTCCAGGTGATGCTTAAGCCCGCTCTGTCAGAACAGCAGGGCCACCAAGCACGTTTCCGGTCTAAAATGAACTTTCCATACCTTTTTTAAATTTTAGAAAAACAAGGAGAACCTGGGTGGCTCAGTGGGTTAAGCCTCTGACTTTGGCTCAGGTCATGATCTCAGGGTCTTGGGATGGAGCCCCACATCGGGCTCTCTGCTCAGCGGGGAGCCTGATTCCCTCTCTCTCTCTGCCTGCCTCTCTGCCTACTTGTGATCTCTCTCCCTCTGTCAAATAATAAATAAAATCTTTTAAAAAAGAAAAACAAGATTTACTCCCAGGATGTTAACTTGAATGCCAAGTTCAAAGACATAATCTTGACAGTCACATGGCAGAAAATAAGGGTTTTCAATAAGAAGAGGGAATTATTCACTTTTAATAAAACCTAATTTGCTGTGTGTTTTTATTCAGCAGTAGGAGAAAAAAAAAGAAAGAAAGAAAGAAAAAGAAAAGCCCTCGACTTCTGTTGCACCAGTCCAACCACAAGGGCAACTGAGGTCTGAGACTGGGTGTGGAGGAGGTAGCCAGGGTCCCCATGCCTTCCGTCACATGACCGAGCATAACTGAGGTGGCTCCTCACCAGCCTCCTCATGACATCAGCTCTAAATGGTATGGAGATGCCACTAGTGCCTTTGCAGGTCAAATCTAGATTTGGGAAACTGCAACACACATCTAACATCAAAGCACCTAGCAACTGTTACCTAGTCAACATACAACATTCCAGTGGTTTAAGACACAAAATAAGATCATGGTTCTTTTGAGTTCATGGTCCCATTGTCCTGACTAAGGGGAACTTTTGGCTGCCCTTGCTCCTCTCAGGGATAGAACTGGGGCCTTGGCCAAAGGCAGTAAAACCAGGTTGTCATGGGACAGAAACAGCTTGCCCAGACGTACTGAGACCTGTTCTGTCTTCTAGAGTGCTCTGAGTTCAACCGGCATGCACAACTCTGTTTCTCCTCATAAGTCATGACCAGTCAAAAACGTCAACACAAGTCCAATGAGGGAAACAGAGAGAAATTTATCTGAGAAGCCATAAGACTTGGGTTTACTCTAGCTTTGGTGAATTGGTGTTAAATAGCTACGGCAAGTAACAAAGTTAGCAGAAACTTGTTTCCTCACCAGAAAAGATGAATTCAAAACCATCAGCTCCCCAAGAATGACAGGGGGAAGACCAGATCTTACGAGGAAAAAACCCACTGATGGGTCCAGGCGATGGTGAGGTCAGCCTAAGAGAGCAGTGGGACAACCAAGCATGTGGCCCACAGCAGTGGAAAGAGCAGGACCAACCAACCCACTTGAAACTGGTCAGAATATTGGGATTATCACTAGTATGCAGTTATAAGTACCTTTTTTTTTTTTTGGAAGACCTGCCTGGGTGCAAAGAAATTTGGCTAATGGTTCGCAGCTGGGTTGCAGAGTAGAACCTCCTGGGAAATTGGATCCCACCCTGATGAGTCTGATGCAGAGATCGAAATCCGAACACAGGCACTTTGAGAAGGCTTTCCAGGTAACTTGTGTATGATCCTCAAACAGTCCATACTAAATCTGATCCTTCATATCCATACCTTAGAAGTATTACACTTTGGGGGTGTCTAGGTGGCTCAATCGGTTAAGCATCTGCCTTGGGCTCAGGTCATGATCCCAAGGTCCTGCTCAGTGGGAATGGAAGGCTGCTTCTCCCTCTCTCTCTGCCCTTTTCCCCTGCTCATGCTCATGCTCTCTCTCAAATAAACAAATCAACTCTTAAAAAAATAGAAATATCACACTTTGACCCCTCAATCCCACTTCAAGGAAGCTCTCCTATAAAAATAACTAGATAAGCAGGCAACTTTTAAGTAAAGATAGTCACAGCAACAATATTCGTGATAGTAAAAATTAGGAAGGCATCAATGTCAAAGCTAAGTACGTTACTGCATTATTTAAATCCAAGAAAGATATAAAGTGGCCAATAGGCACACGAAAAGATGCTCGGCATCATTAATCATTAGAGAAATGCAAATCAAGACCATGAAGATATTCCATATTCATGGGTTAGAAGAATTAAAACTGTCCAAATGTCCATATTACCCCCAAGCAATCTACAGATTCAATGCATCCCTATCAAAATCCCCAAATCACGATGAGCTACCATTTTAGACACACTAGGATGGCTAAGGAAAACAAAACAAAAAATAAGGGTTGGTGAGAACAGGGAGAAATGAGAACATGACTGATGGGAGTATAACGTGGCGTAGCCACTGTGGCAATCAGTTTGGTGGTTCCTCGATTCGTTAAACACAGAATTACCTTATGACCCAAAATGTCCACGCCTAGAGAAATGCTCGTAAGAACTGCAAAGTGGGTGTTCAAACAAAAGTAGTGCTTGAATGTCCGAAACAGGACAATCCCCGCAGCCAGAAGGTGCAAACATCCCCAACGTCCATCAGCTGGTGAACAAGTGTGGGATAAGCACACAACGGGATAGTACTCAGCCAGAAAAGGAATGCTGTCTGGTGCCACGCGACAACAGGGATGAAACTCGAAAACGTGATGCTGTGTGAAAGAAGCCACAAAAGTCACCAAAAGGCCACGTGTTGTATGATGCCATTTATGTGAAACACCCAGATTAAGCAAATTCATCAGGACAGTGAAGAGAGTAGTGTTTGCCAGGGATTGCAAGGAGGAGGGAATACAGAGTGACTGCTTCAGGGGTAGAGGGGCTCCCTTTGGGGCGATGAGAATGTTCTAGAAGTGAGGCAGTAATGACAGCTGCACGACACCCTCAATGTACTAAATGCCCCAAATGATACACTTCACAGCGGCTAACATGGCCACTTTCATGTTGCTTATTTTCCCCCAATTTTTTAAAAGTTATAATCACAGAATGGAATATTTTGGTTATTAAAAATTGGTCTTTTGAGCGACTTCAATAAGCTGTAGAAAATGTGGAAAAAGGAGTATGTGAAACTACTTACGGTGTCACCCCAGCTTCCTCATATATAAACATGCACAGAAAAACAAGGAGTGAAAGGACCGTAATAAAAATGTTCTACAGAGCTACTGGCACATACATTTTCTGTCTTACATTTTTTCTGTATTTCCCAAATTATCTCCAGTACTGTTCTATTGTTAAGTACCAAATTAGGATTCAATATTATTTTTATCATTATAAAAATTAACTTCTTTTCCAAGATGAGATCAGATGACACTCCGGACAGTTAGGAAAACATAACAAGCATAACGTAAGGGCTAAAAAAACATGCGAGGTCATGATGTAGGTGTCAGGGGCTGGGCAATATTATGCACCGGATAAGACCACAACATTCAGGAGAATTTATGTCCCATCCAGAGCTGGAACCACGGCTGCAGCTTCGAGTTTCCAAGAGCTGCTGGAGCTCCAGATGTTTCAGTGAAATGCCCTGATTTTTAAGCCTTGGCAACTTATTCAATATTTTTCAAACCACAGGCCAAACAAAACACATCTGTGGACCGGATGTAGCCCACAGGCGCCAGTCAGCAAACTCAAGTTTATAGGAACAGGGATGTTTAGCCTGGAAAAGAAAAACCTTCGAAGGGACACAGTAACTTCAAGTACGTAAAGAAAAGCCGTGTGGAAGACACTGTGCACGTCGATCTGTTTGTGTCCGGAAGACAGAACCAACCTAAAGGCTAGGTGTGGTGGGAAGCAGAACTGTGCCCGGTAAATAAGGGAGTTGCTTCCTATGAGAGCGGCTGTCCGGGGATCAACAGGGACTGCAAAATGCCCCGACGTGCCCGTTCCTGAGGTATTCCAGCAAAGGCGACACAGCAGGATTCTTGGTTCAGGTCAGAAGCTGGGACTAGGTCAAAGGCTCCCCATCATGGCTGAGGACCAGAAACTTGAAAAAACAAAACAACAAAAAACCCCACAGATTCCTGAACCACATCCCAGAACCATGGGGTGAGGCCCAGGCAGGTGTATTTTTAAAAACCATCTCAGCTGCCCAGCAGGTGGTTTAGAAACACGGCACTGAGCCTCTGTATCGGTTGCTGGAATTTCATTATTCTAATCCCCAGCTCACCTAGCAGGCAGCAAAGAGAGGGGCTGAAGAAAGAGATTTACTGGACTCGTTCCACAGTGGGCTCCGGGCTAACTGCTTGCTTTATCGCATCTCACTGCATTTTCGTGAACCGCACGAAGTCCGAAGCAATGTCTTGCATCCCACTTCCCAGGGAGAGAAACTAAGGTTTGGGGACTTTAAGTATGGCTCAAGGTGATGGCCAGCCACTGAGAAGACCTTGGTGGCTCCAAATCACGAGCTAGTTGGACTATACCACACTGCCCTCCTCTGACCCTGTCAGTCAGTATTTCCAGGCATTACACTAGGTGATTACGCTGGGTGGAGGGGATTCAGCAGTGATGAAGACACAGTCCACTCCTCGAGCATCTTTGGAACCTAGTGAGGAAGGAGAAAACTAAGCAATTATATCACAGTGAGAACTAGGGGGTCACACAGGAGGGACACCCAAGCCAGCCTCGGGTCATCAAGGAAGGCTTTCTGGGAGGAGAGAACGTCAAAGCCAGGACCCTAAGGTGACACGGGAAAAGGGACTCCAGGCTGAGGGTATAACATCTAGAGACCCAGAGGCCAGGGGGAGCCTAGCAGGTGTGAGGAAACATGAGAAGTTCAGGGAGGCTGAAGCCTGGGAAGCAAGACAGGGGGCTGGCAGGGTGGGCAGGACAGAGTTCCATACACCTGTGTGCCCCACTAAGACTTTGTCGTTTATCCTAAGAGAAACGGGAAGGGTTGAGGCTTAGCGCAAAGGAGAGACTCTTCAGAATCATATTTACGAGGACCAGACTGGCTGTGGTGTGGAAATGGGTTGGCAGGGCAGGATCCACGAGACACAGGGAGACCACGTGGAAGGCTGTGGCAGCTAATTTCAGCTAAGAGGGGATGGTCACCCACACAAAAATGGTGGCGGGGAAGACGCTGTAAGGTAGAAAGGATGTATCTCCCTTCCCTTCCCTCCTTCCATCCCTCCTTCCTTCCTTCCTCCCTTCCTCCCTCCCTCCCCTCATCCCCTCCCCCCCTTCTCTATCACAGTAAATAATACCACAGAGCCCTTGCCATCTACTGGTCTCCCTGCTAGATCTGCCATTTGAAGATGGGCAAGGGTGGCCTGGGTGGCTCAGTGGTTAAGCCTCTGCCTTCAGCTCAGGTCATGATCCCAGGGTCCTGGGGATCGACCCCAAATTGGGCTCCCTGCTCAGCGGGAGGACCTTTCCCACTCCCCCTGCTGATGTTCCCTCTCTGTCTCTCTCTGCCAAATAAATAAATAAAAATTTTTTAAATAAATAAATAAATAAATAAATGACAATTAAAATTAAAAAAAAAAAAAGACGGACACAAAGAAACACAGTCCCTGCTGTCATGGGGTTTGCCCTCT
Source organism: Enhydra lutris kenyoni (assembly GCF_002288905.1). NCBI lineage: Eukaryota > Metazoa > Chordata > Mammalia > Carnivora > Mustelidae > Enhydra > Enhydra lutris. The sequence goes on from NW_019154085.1 coordinate 9,414,069, forward strand.
GCTAGGCAGTAGATGTTTGTGGAAAGTATTTTCAAAAGTGTTAAATAATATAGAAAAATCGTACTGGTTGGTTAGGTTATCGAAGATAACATAGGTGGTAAAGGACATTAGGGGGCCAGTCTCTCCCTTCCCCATCAGTGTCAGAGCCCCATAAAATAAATCTGCAAAGTTATATCCTAACAAAGCAAGTGCCCCTCGGAACTGCACTCCCGATGTCCACACCTGAGACAGTAAACCAGCCTGCTTGTTTTCGGTGTACTTCACTCATGGAAAGTAAGAAAAATTTACCTACATTTTAATTCATCAGTCCTCAAACCGAAATGATTGGCTGACTAAAAAAGAAATGGGGATGGGATATTAAATTACTAAACTAAAGAATTACTAAAACCTTACTAAAGGTGGCCTCGCGCTAAACGAAATGAAACCTTTTCTTGCCGCACTTGGGATAGTTGCTAGGTGCCTGGGGACCAAGTTTGGATTTACCCAAAAAGTAACCGCAGAACAAGCAACAAAAGAATCAAGACTCGGAGGGAAGCAGCAGGTGTCTGAGGGGTCTTCCTGCTCTGAGCCTTGCAACAGGTGGGGAGGGGGCTCCTGGGGCTCTGACCTGCGGCCTCCACTCCAGAAAAACTCCGTTCAGTCCTAGTCCCAGGTTGCCCGTGAGGCCAGGACATTCTTACCAGAGCCCTCGTTGTGTAAGTCCTGGCACAACATTCTTTTCATTCCTTTCCTTGATTCCAGTGTAAGAATCACCCTTGATTTAACAGCTGTGTCCGTGGATGGCCTATTATGTTACTTCTCTCTGAGAGCGGATTTTTACTTTTTGTGACCTCTCAGAGGACTCCTCTGATCTCTATCATTCCAGCATCTCTGTGGTCAGCAAGGAGATAAAGTGCGTCAGAAAAAGAACTGCTCCTACCCCTTTTCCACTTGAAACATGGCTCTTACAATCCTAACTCGGGCAATTACCACCGATCACCGAGGGTGACCTTTCATGAGTGTGTCATATACCTTTTCCGGGTCCACCAGCCAAGGAGAGCACACCCATGGGCTGGCAGAATGGAGTCAAAATCCGCTTTCCCCAAAAACGTTAAGAATGAAAGAAATCAGATCCCATATGGTTGAATAATCCTAACTTCCACATTTGGCAAATCAGAGAAAAAGGAATGGGGCAGAAGCATACATCCCTGGGTACTCTGAGCCAGCCTCCAAAGAGAATCAGCTTATACAGAATCTACCAGATTCCTACAAGTCAAGTTTGAAAGTCCCCTTCCCCCCTCTATAAATTGTACGGCAAGGAAAGAAGAGAAGATGCCAGATGGTGGTGGGGGTTTTTGTTGCCATTATGAGGTTGTGGTTTTCTGGTAATCTTGGATAGTACTGACAAACTCTAAAAAATTGTTTTCCTCAGACTTTCTAAATGTGTAATTTTATCTGGATCCTCCAAGAGATATTTAAGATTTGTTCAGCATTCTAGATTAGTTCCTCTCTGGCTCCACAGAAGATGGTCAAAACGAAGGTGTGACCTCGGCCCATCTACAGGACTCCTAGTGGAGAATGCTTGGTGCCAACGGCCACCCCCACACCCGCCAGCAGTGCCCCCCAACACCCAACAGAGGTCAGCGAGAAGGCTGGTGGCTTCTCCTTAATTCTTGGCAAAACTCACCCGATCAACCCCCGTTCCCCTTCCCCTCGCCACCCAGGGGGAGAGCGCAGGGGAAACACAACTTCAGGAAAGAGCTGCTGGCTGCTTCAACTTCCAGGTTTCACACACTAGCTTAGTTTCCCAGGGAGAGGTGGGTGGGCAAAGCTAAGCCATGCCACACACCAATGTCTAGTTTTTAAGAATTCCTTTCATTGTAATGCTTTCAGATGGGTCTAATGGAACCTTGGAGAAGAATAACCCAAACACCATGTAAATGACCCATTTTCCGCAGGCTGTGGGTCTCCGTCCCTGCGAACATGGTGTGATTCATCCCTGGGCTATCTGAGAAACAGACGTCTAGAAAAAGGCAAAGCGAACACAAGAGCCAGCCCTGCCAAAGCTCTTCGCTTTGTGTCGCTCGAGGGATTCATGAATGTAATTCATTTCCGTGCCTACGGTTCACACGCTCATGGCTCTTCAGAGCTGAAAAGGTAAGATGTTCTGAGGAGTTTCTTCGAATGAACAAGATCCTGATGTGTTTATGGACCTCAGGATCCAAGACCCTGACTTCACAACTCTTAATTATTCCTGTGAATGGGCATCCATGACAGGATAAAGATGAAATCTACAGAAAACCAAAGAAAAGTCAACGAAAGCAAGTTTGAGTTGAAAACGAGCTTTCAACCTGCTGAATCATTTACCAGAGTAAACCTGGCTTGAAAACACCTTGACTCCGACTCCTCTCAAGTAGGAAAGCAAATGAAGAGGGAAATGATAGAATGACCAGTGGCTGCAGAGCTGGAGAAAGGCGCAGCAAACACGCAGTCAGAGCTGCCCTGCGTGCCGGTGTCTCTGCAGACATCACAAATCAAGCAGGACTCTTCCCTCTCTCACAGATACCACCTCAGAAGCTTTCTCAACACATCTCAATCCACCGGTCGCGTGCAAAGACGAACAGTTGCTGGTCTTTTATTTAACTACTTTATTTTTTTTTTCCTCTAGAACTGAATAGTTTATGGAAATCACTACTAAAAGCGTTCAGCAAGGGTTAAGTGCTAAAATGACTGCTTCTGACGTCTGTACGATGGACAGATGAGCGGGCCGCCTCTGGACACAGCACAAGGCGGCCTTATGAGTCTGGAGAACGAAGAACCAGGGCCTGAGTCTGGTCTCAGAGGGAGGCAGAACACGATCGCGTCTAGAAGGTGAGGGCTGCCGGGAGCGAGGCTACTTTGGGGCCTCACCTGAAGGAGCAGGGGCAGAGCACAGTCTCCTCAGAAACGGTGGGAACCGACTCCTGCCCCCTGAAAGACTTCTATTAGGAACAAAAATCCCCTTGAGTTAGTTTCCCCTTTAGGCTGACATCACCTGAGTGAGTTAGGAGATTATCATCAGTCACATCTCACAGAGAAATCATTTATTTAATAGTGTGTTGTTAATTTTTTTTCTTGACTCCTAAATAGAGATCATCAGCAAGTGGGCGTGGGGGGGACCGGGGTTTTCACCAGGCTCAGAGACACAGAGCAGCCACGAGGAGCATTTACTGAGTTGCTACTATATGCCAAGCACTTCTCATTACTTTGCTTCCTCCTTGCCACTAACAGTGAGTTCTTGTTCACCTCAACCTCTTACAGGAGGCTTGGTAATGTGAGCAGCCTGACAACATTACAAAGCTCGGGAGGGACTGGGGTTGGCTCCAAACCAAGATCTGTCTGATTTCCAGAGCTTGGGCCCCTCCCATCCCACTGAGCTGCCTCTGCTGGGAAGGCATCAAAGACCAACTTGGCCCACTCGGGAATTTTCCAGAAGGCACATGCCTATCTTATTCTATACCCTTCTTCCCGAGATTAGGAAGGAAGCAAATTCTCCTCTTGCAAGGGAGACCTTAAGAGAGAAGGGTCCCCCCACCTGTCGGAACTTCCTGCCCCGGAGAGAGGAGGGGGCCGGGGGCTATAAGCCATGATGGCAAAGCGTCAGTCCCCTTGGACTCGGATTTCATTCCTCCCTTATGGAGACGTTCAGCTTCAAAGGAGGTCAGAAACAGAAGCTGAGCGTGGCCTCGGCTCCACACAGAGGAGAGTGAAAGGTTAGAGGGACAAATGTCCTCCTACGGCCTTTGATGGAGTGTGACAGAGTGGAAAGTGTCCAAGGCAAAAACCTGCTCTGGCCAGTGTTGTAGCCTGTAACTACTCGTGTCCTGCTTCGTCAGGAGGGTTCACCTGGGGGCTGCGGACACCCCCGCATGTTAAGTAGACTCCAGGTTGCACCTGTGAGCCAAGAGAGGGCAGAGGACCAGACGGACTCCGTGCCCATCCTCTAAGCACATGTCCCTGCTCTGATGCCAAGAAGCCCGGCTACAGCCACTCCCCACTGTCCTGCACTAGTCACCCTCAATTTTAAGGGGGAATAGACCTTATTCACCCTTCAAGGGTGATAGAAAAGACCTACCCTTTGAGCAGGTCCAGGGAAACCCAGAAGCACCGTCAGCAGCACTTGCGGTAGAGGCAGGCACGCGGAAGCGTGACACGCAGAGCTGGGCACCTTCAGGGCGAGCACTGGCACCGGGGACACCTCAGGGAGTGGGAAGCAGGCAGGGAAGGCAACCCGCACACCTTGTGTGCTTCCTGCATATCTCAACCAAGTGAACCAAGGAGCCAGGATTCGACCAGGCCTGTTTAAACTCTTCCTCCAAAGTACTAGTAACAGACTACATGACTGAACTAGTCCCCTGGATGCCTGACTCAAAAATAATTGTTTAACTTAAAAAAGTCCTGTATATTTTGCATTTTAGGCTTTAAGAGATTCACGTCTGCTTCAATGGGAGAACAGTGTTTATTAGTTGACGGCTGAAAAAAAATCAACCATCTGGGAAGACACAGCGTGTTAATCCTGGGAATTACGCAGACTCTGCCGTACTTCTGGTACGCCGTCTTGACGCGCACAAGAATTTCGGACCAAGTCAGGGTCATAGAGTCCTGCTGCCCCATCCCACCAGCAGAGTCTCCTTCTTTCACCGACTCTGAAGGTCCTAAGCGTTCACTAAGAAAGGCAGGTTGTAAACCGAAGCTCAGATAAGAGGAAGAGTGAGAGACAGCAAACAGGAGAGGACACGGCACGAGGAAGCCCCAGGAGAGATCAAGAGCTCGAGACAAAAAGCACCAAAAGGAACATAAGCAACTGGGCACCCAATCCCTTTGTTCTCTTCTCCAGTTTTGTGACCAGCACTCTAGTGATGAAGGATCAGTAACCAAAAGTAAACTCATGCACAGGAATTTACTTTGTTGGCTCTCTCTCTCATACACACATCCACACACACCCCACCGCCTCTACTTTGGGGGAAGGAAGGGAGTTAATGGCAGGCATACAGGTCCTGAGAATGGGGAACTGGAGCAAGGAGGGGCTGGTGATGGTGGACACGGAAGATGCCAGACATCAGGCGGTTGTAGGGCCAAGAGTTTGAAACCAGGTAGTGATCCAGGGAGAGCACACCGACCTGACATAGGGAGGTCCTCTGGCCTCTGAGGCTGGTTCCTACAGCCACTAGGTATGTGAGTTTAGATAATGGGTAGTTCTCAAAGAAACCGTTTCCACCATACAGTCCCAAATCGAGAACCCAAAATGAGCATTTTGTGCACCAAACATTTGAATCTCTATAGATTTAAAGATTCCCCAGTCTGTTGTTGCCTAGGCAACGGCTAATTCTCAGGAAACTTACCAAGACCATAGTTTCCAGAAGGGCAGGTCTTGAGTCTGCAGGGTTACTACTGTGTCTCTAACGCCTAGCACACAGTAGGTCCTCAGTACATCGATGCTCATTGAATAGAGAGAAGGGAACATTACAGTATCATTATAGGACAGTTTCAAAATAACACATTCATTCACCCCACGTCTTCCGCTCTGCTTTTATGATATGTGTTAGCCAACAAGGTCACCGTATGGGTCTCCCAGAAGAACTTCTATGTGGGTAAAAATTCTGCATCACAGCAACTGCTGTGGTGTCGCATAACACATGCTTTCACTCAAAAGAATCCAGTGACACCCGCTATGGGGGAGGGAGGCAGGGACACGCACACACACGCACACGCACACGTACACATGCATGCCAGCCATCCCGCTCAGCCAGCTCACACCCTACAGTGAGAGAAAGACAGAAGAGAAGGAAACATGATTCCAGACCTCCCTGGGTCTCATGCAGCAAGCGTCTCACAGTGTGAACATCTCACAGAGATGAGTGGGATTCTAGTGTTTAAAGAATATTTTTCATACAGTTTGGCCCGTAAAACAAGCCACCTGCTTATCCGGGGCTCCGAGAAGCAGCGGTCCATTCCAACTCTGCAGGCAAGACAGGCTGTGCTGGCCTCAGCGAGAGAGGGTAGGACTCCAAGAGGGAGCCTTCCAAAGGTGATTCTTAAGGATAATTTTGACTCTACATGACTTCTGCCTCATACACAGACTCAAAAAATAGTCTCTCAGTAAGCTGTCCCCCATCGAACACAGTCTGGTACATCTCTCAAAACAGGGTCTGGTTGAATAAGGAGTGCCTTCCAGAGGAGAACACGGGACCTCTGCTTGCACAAGCGGTCTATAAAGGAAGTATTATAATACAGACAGTATTATTTCTGGCGTTGTATCTTCCATCCAGGTTTCTCGCGTTTCTAAGATGAAACCAATTAATATCTGCAGTGGTGATTATTCTACAGAAAGTCTGCTTAACATTTTTCTGCATTTCTTCTCGTTGACTTCAACACAGGTTATTTCAAGACCTCTATTAAATATATTAAGCACATTTAACTTTAGCTAAGATAAATCCAGCTAATTAAATGATATAAAGAACAGCTCATTAGCAGAGCACTGGTAAATATTTCTCTATTCCAGCTAAGCAAGGCTTATTATACACTCGAGTGCTGTGCAGGCTCATCACGCCTCAATTATCAGCCCGAGATGCTAAGCCTAAGCATAAAGCTGTTACTGAGCAAATAATGGCATTGGACCTGCATGTCGCCAAGCTCTTGGCGACTCAGTCACTCACTCTTTAAAGGGCCAATGTAAACCAACTGCAAGTTTCCGCAAATAAGACAGTTCTAACACTTTTAATGATCTGGTTTACTAGACTTTTTGAGTAAACAAGCTTAGAACTCTTTCATTCCTGGTTAGAAAGATACACATCTCAACCACAGTGACCTTGAGCGATAGAGCGTTTGTATCTTCAGGAGTATAGAATCTTTTCTAAAATATGTTTTAGGTCTCTTTATTGCTACGTGGACTTTGGGATCATTTTAAGGCAATCAAGTCAATTTAAAGGACAAAGAATTGAAAAATAAGATGGAGTCCACAGCTGAAGGTTGCATTCAAATGAGTTTCACCTAAATTCACCTTCTTTATCCCTGTAACTATGGCGGGAAAATACCCTAAGGAAACAATCAGGGATGCGCACAAAGATTCATGTTTAAGATGTTTATCAGGGTGTTGTTTAGCAGAGAAAACGATTGGAAACTTCTTAATTATCTAATCTTAGGGATGTAATGAAATAAAATAGAGCCCGTCCATATGGCAGAATACTATGCAGCTTAAAAATGATATTTCAAAGAATTTTTGAAGACTTGGAAATTTATTTGTTTACCATATAGTGGGAAAACAAGTAAACAAAAGCATATCCAAGATAGCCAAACCTGACACACAGACAGACATGCGTACATGCAAAAAAGAACTTGGTTGCATAAGGAAAACTATACAAGAATAACAAATCTGTATTTTGAAGTACATATACACAGACGTAAATAAGCAAGCATCAAGAGAGAAGTAAGAGGAAAATATACCAACAAATCAGTAGTCCTTATCTCTTAGTGATTACATTACACGTGAGTTACTGTCTCCTTTTTTCATTTCTTCATGCATACATTCCAAATTTTACATATAACATTGATTTCTGATACAGCTGGGATAGGAAAAAAAACAAAATAAAAACTAAATGTGAAAACATATGTCTATGTGTAATTGCATTTTTTTAAAGGTTTATTTATTTGAAAGAGAGATAGAGAGTGAGCGTGTGTGAGCAGGACAGCAGGGAGGGGTAGAGAGAGGCAGATTCCCCGCTGAGCCGGCAGCCTGATGCAGGCCTGGATCCAGGACTCTGAGATCATGACCTGAGCCAAAATCAAGAGTAGGGCGCCTAACCAATTAAGCCACGGAATAGCCTTTTTAATAGAAACCTTAAAGAAGAACGAGAACACAAAAGCTAGACGATATCAATGGCTACGGCAGAAGCAAAGCCCCTGCCCGACCAGCGGGTCATGAGGGCCCCTTCCTGGATGGATGCTCAAGGTTAGGCCAAACCAGAACTCAGCGACTAAAAGAACCGACAGCTGTGTTTAAGAAGCAAATTTATAGTTCATCTTCAGTCTCTCATCAAAATTTTCCATGTTGGGTTGTACAGGAAATCTAAGCAAGATGTGCTGGTATATTTTACTCTGCTGAAAAGCACTAAGAAGTAAATAGCCTTATTTGTGGAGCATAACAAGTAGCATGGAGGACAAGGGGAGTTAGAGAGGAGAAGGGAGTTGGGGGAAATTGGAAGGGGAGGTGAACCATGAGAGACTATGGACTCTGAAAAACAATCTGAGGGGCCTGAAGGGGCGGGGGGTGGGAGGTTGGGGGAACCAGGTGGTGGGTATTGGAGAGGGCACGGATTGCACGGAGCCCTGGGTGTGCTGCAAAAACAATGAATACTGTTACGTTGAAAAGAAATTTAAAAAATTAAAAAAAAAAAAGAAGTAAATAGCCGGCCCCAATTTTTCACCTGAAGCTCCTTCTTGCTTCTGGTAGAAAAAAAGGCTATTTTGTGTGGCATTGGCTGGGATACAGAAGCCCAAGTTTCTGGCAGCTTAAGCTTCTCTCAGGGCGGGGGGTTAGTCAGCGGGGGCTAGTCAGTTTAACACTCAAATGGGAAAGTGTGAAGCAGGAAACCCATAGTTTCCCGTTTAACCTACCCCTAAAACCATGAATTAGGGAAACATCTCCCAATTTTTGACGGTTGCAATTAACTGAAATAAACATCTCTATGTATTGTCGGTAAGGAAGATACGCATTTGCATTTGTGGTGGACCAGCTCTCTGAGAAAAAAAAAAATCTGGCACTTTAAAAGATAGATGTTAAGCCTGTCACTAAGTAGCCATTTAATTTTTTTTTAAAGATTTTATTTTATTTATTTGACAGGCAAAGATCACAAGTAGGCAGAGAGAGAGGAGGAAGCAGGCTCCCCGCTGAGCAGAGAGCCTGATGTGGGGCTCGATCCCAGGACCCTGGGATCATGACCCGAGCCGAGAGCAGAGGCTTAACCCACTGAGCCACCCAGGCGCCCCTAAGGAGCCATTTAATTAAAGTCAATGTCTCAACATAAATCCTACTGGCACAGGAGCATGCAGTTTTGGAAACTGACCTACAGTTAAGACTTTGGGCCTAATTATGTGGCAACAAACAGAGATCCTAAGAGCCGTAACATATTGAAGGGCTTTAAAAGACTTAAACTTTTGTGTCAGGATTGATGATACTATTTCCTCCTCCATTTGTATTCAACTTCACAGCCTTGATTAACAGCAGCATCTGCCAGTTCTCCACACACAGCTGCAGCATCGAAGAGAGAACACAAAACCACACGGACCTGGGTTCAAGGATTTGCTCTGCGCCCCACCCCACCCCCCGACCAGCTCTGAACCTTCACCCCTCGGGACCCGTCTCCGTATCTGTAAAAAGGAAAGGAAATTACCTGCCTCTTCTGGCTGCTGTGAAGGTTCAAGAGAACATCTCGCGTGAAGGTACAGAGTACAAAACTGCCATTTAAAATGTAGTGTGTCAGGGCGCCCGGGTGGCTCAGTGGGTTAAAGCCTCTGCCTTCAGCTCAGGTCACAATCTCAGGGTCCTGGGATCGAGCCCCACATCAGGCTCTCTGCTCAGAGGGGAACCCGCTTCCTCCTCCCTCTCTCTCTCTCTCTCTGCCTACTTGTGATCTGTCTGTCAAATAAATAAATAAAATCTTTAAAAAAAATCTTTTTAAATAATAAAATAAAATGTAGTGTGTCTGGTATGGTTTTTGAACATTTTTGTCCCAATCTGTAAGCAATATACAAGAACAGTACTTTTATTCAACCAAGGAAATGAGTGGCTATTTCACCCTGAAAGTCTCACTTAGGGAGAACAGCGATATTTACTCCAAGGTTCATCCTATCAGGGATGTGACACGTTGCTCTGGAGTACGGACTGTGAGCTAATCCATGCGCTGCAAAGGACAGATGTTGCTGCAGGAAAAATCCTGACTTTTTGGTCTGTCTGCCCTCCCTCCACTTTAGGAAATGACCCTCCTAAATCCTTGTGATTCGGATGAAACTCTTCATTAGAAACTCTACAGCAGCTATCCTCACCACCAGGAAAGGCACATGACCCAGGCTGACCCATCAGAATTCTTTTTTAGGAACTGATTCGGTTCTCGGGAGGGGAGCCATGCTGACCTCTCTCCGAGACACTGAGTAAAGGTGCACCTCACCGTCTTCCTCTTCCTATCCTAGGACTGGGAAAGAGGAGACTTTCCATTCTGCACTAACATCATCCCATACACAACTACCTTTCCTGGCCTTTTTCCGGCAGAAAAACACTTCTGTCCTCAAAGCATCAGCTTCCAGGAAACACTATCTTACTGTCCTGAAATGGCGTGAAACCCAAGGCAGCCGGCGGCGGGCTTCTAAGCAAACACGCTAATAGAAAAACAAACAACCAAAATCATTCCTTCGGCCAAAAAAAAAAAAAAAAAAAAAAAAGTTCAACCACCATCACAAATAAGAAGGCAGAGCTGGCTGATCTATAAAATCACCAGCCCATAAAAGGAGCAAGAAGATGAAGAAGGAGTTTTAACTATTTTCTTATCACCATTTGCCAAGAAAGCCTGGTGTGGTGCTGACGAATAGAGAGCATCTCATTTACTTTTCACCTTTTTCATGACCCGTTTATTTTAGACGTTACTAGGTTATTTAAATAATCACAATCACCGCCTGTTTCCTGACTGATTCATGTGTTTTTCTGTCAGTCGAAACCCATAAAGAAACAAAGATCCAGGGTGTCAGATATGATGAAAACACCACAAGGGCTTTATTAAAAGGTTCTAAACCTGTCCAGATAATCAGACTTTCACTAAGGCTGGAACGCTCCCCAAATGGATTTCAGTGGGGGAACATACTAGTGATCCTTAATGTAGAAAATGCTGGTGTCATCACAGCCACCAAAATTCGAGTGACTCAACAAGAGAAAGACCAGTATGTGCTCCAATGACATAATAGACTCTCTTGGAGGGAGAGAGCAAAAATAGCACACTCTACTCTGTATCTGAAAGACACTTGAAATTGTTGTGTAAAACAATTGAGAAATTAAGCAATGGGAAAGTGGCTGGGTAACGGATCTGGAAGAGGCTATTTTCCACTTTTTAGCAAAGCAATAATGGTGCTGAATCACTCATTTGCTCTTCCTCAAGGTGCACCGTTGAGATGGTTATCCTTTGAGGTAATAAAAGGATGACAGAGTTATTTAACAACTGTGGGATCTAGTTTTCCCATCTGTTAAATGAGTGGGTTGGATGTCATGCTTTTTGTTATTTATTTATTTATTTTTTTAAGGTCCTCTCCAGATCTAAAAAGTCTGCAGTTCAGCTCAGAATACACAACTCCCACAGAACTTCCAGAAAAACATTTGTGTAATTGGTCCCAGAGGAAAAGATATGTAGCAACAAAGCCCTTCAATCTTGGACGGAAATGTTCTCTCTGCTTCCCACTGATGGACAGAGTAAGACTGGAAAGAGCATGAGGGCTTGGGTTATAAATAAGACAATACGCAGGCAACTTTAAGACACTAGAATGAGATAGAAGGAAAGAGTAATCCTTGAGATCAGACACCAGAACACGATGGATTCTTGTTTGCCTACAAGATTTTAGGAGAGGTCCTGTAAAATGGCAGAGAGATGGAAAGACCATCCTGTGAATGAAGACAAAAAGTCGCATAGAAGGAGTGGAAAATGTTTACTGAAATAATCCTTCTCCAACACTCCTTCCACTTCCAATTCCCCAGAGCAGGACTCTGCCTTCTTCATGAGCTGCCACTGTCCTCACGCATCCCCCTTCATTCTCCAGGGATGTCTGAAACACCAGCGGGACTCCCCGCTCTTCCCAGCCAATTTTGTTGAATTTCTCTATACCATTCCCCTTCTCTCTACACATACCACACAGGGCATTCGAGAGCCAAAGTCAACTATTTACCTCGCTTTTCCCATCTTCACACCTTTGCTCAAGCTGATCACTCTACTTTGAGAACTCTTTTTTTTTAATTGCTCCCAAGCTGATAACCACAGTTCAAGGGCCAGCTTCTCTGTGGAGCCACCTGTAACCCACACGACAGTCCGCTCCCCACTCCCCACACGGCTTTGTCATGTGCTGAAGGAAAGGGATGCTGAGGAGTTAAATACTGACTCTCCAAGAGACACTGAAGAAAAGAGAGTTTCCTGAAGTCCCTTTAGAGATTTGACTTATTTACTTATTTACTTGATAGAGAGAGTACAAGTGTGGGGGGGAGGGGCAGAGGCAGAGGAAGAATCCCAGGCAGACTCTCCACTGAGCCCAGAGCCCTATGTGGGGCTCCGTCTCACGACCCTGAGATCATGACCTGAGCCAAGATCAAGAGTTGGACCTTAACGGACTGAGCCCCCAGATACCACCTTCTGAAGCTCCTTTAGGCTTCCCAGAATGGGCAGGGCCAGTGGGAGGGCCGGGAAGGGTGGCTGATAAACTCCCCTTTTTTTCTAAGGTTTTATTTATTTATTTGACAGACAGAGACACAAGGAGGCAGAGAGGCAGGCGGGGGAGTGGGGGTGGGGAGAAGGCTTTCCGCTGAGCCGAGAGCCCGATTCAGGGCTCCATCCCAGGACCCTGGGATCATGACCTGAGCCAAAGGCAGAGACTTTAACCCACTGAGCCACCCAGGCGCCCCTAAATTCACTTTTTTAAGTGCACAGTTCTGTAGCATTAAGTCCTTCCACACTGATGTGTGATCATCATAAAACACCCATCTCTAGAACATAATGTCACTTTTGCTTTTACTAGTCTGAGCGGGATTTCTATCCCTTGCATAAAATCCTGACAAATAAATGTACAGTATAGATAGATAAATACAAGAAATTCAAGGAGGATTTGCTATCTTAAAAACAATGAATAAAGTAAAATTTTATGATGCTATGAAAACAAATGGGACCTTGATTTGAGGTTCTTGAGGATAACGACGGACTGAGAAAACCAGATGATAATTAACCAAATGGACTATGTTGTGTAAATCATCTGGAAAGGATTCTCTATTTTTATATTTGTAACAGGAGAAAGCACTAATATACAAAAGAAGCTTGCATCTCATCTCCCAAGGGAAGAAGACATCCTAGAGAGGAAATTAAAATCAGGCCCAACAGACAAATCTCTTAAGGCAGGGAGAAGCCCGAGAGCATTCAGGAAGGAAGTAACGACAGAGAGTGAGAGCTCTAGCAGAAAAGATTCCCTTTATTTTAACAAGTTTTAGAAAGCTTCTCTTTGCATTTCCCTTACATGTACAAATAATTTATTCAAAGCATAATGGAGGAATATATTCTAGGATCACCATTTTTCGTGTAGGAAGAGTCTGCAACATAAATTACTTTGAAATCAATCTAGAAAAGTGACATAAGGGGCACTTGGGTGCTCCAACAACGCTGTTGGTACGCGTCTGCCTGCGGCTCAGGTCATGATCCCAGGGTCCTGGGATCCAGCCCCGCATTGGCAGGCAGCCTGCTTCTCCCTCTCACACTCCCCCTGCTTGTGTTCCTTCTCTCACTGTCTCTCTCTATCAAAAAAATAAATAAAACCTTAAAAAAAAGTGACATAAGAATGAAAACATACAATATTTCTAAATGTAGGAAAAAAGAAAGCAAGCAAGCCATCACCACATAATCCTTCTTTTTAAATAACTGGCCTTCATTTCCTCACAGCATTCATTTCTTCTTTACCGTATATTTAAATTTGAATAACTTACCTTCCCATTTCCTCCAGGAATAAAATTTGCCACCATTAACATGCCTAAAGATTTTATGATAAATCCTACAGTGTTAGGCTCCAACAAGGAATTAGATGAGTCACTATTATGTTCTTGGTATCATGACTGTAGCCTAGAAAATGGGTTCTCAATAATGGGTCTTTCTTATTTCTCTGCCTTTTTTTCCACTCATCAAAGTATTGTCAGTCTGTGTTTCGAGACACGGAATTTGCTGTAGAGAAACAAATGTGAGGGCGAGTTGTCATGGTGGACACTGGCCATTTGTTTGGTGGCCAGACTCCATCACAAACACCCTTCACGTTGGCCTAGAGGCTGCACATCTAGAAGCTTGGTGCTTCAGTTAATTGCTGTGTCAGGCTGATATTTCTGGGGGGGAGAGAAAGAACAGATTAAAACACAGCTCCCAGCTCAAGTATTTACTTTGCCCCCAGCAACCCGTCTCCGAGAATCCTGCCTTACAAATTCACCTGTTCATACAGAGCAGAGTCAAAACCTCCGAGACACGTTAACGGCCTTTACTGAATGGCCATTCAGGACCCCCCTCTATTTTGGCTCCCAGGCTGGCATACAAGTGACAGTTTGCTTTTGAGATACATGATGTGAAAGTTTTCTTTACCAAAAAAAATTAAAAATTTTTAAAAATTGAGAGAATGCATTCTTTTCCTACATTTACGTACTTTGAGTTATCTTAAAACATACCTGCTAGACAAGGAAACCTTTTCAAGGTCATAGTTGGGTCCTTCTTCCCCTAACAGGCCCAAACTCAAACTCTTACTTTAGCCTGGACTACAAAGGAAAGTCATTCCTAGGGAGCAAAGCCTCTGCTGAGATGGCCCAGCCGGTGTCCCTCCACATCCCCGAAGACAAGAAGCCCAGTGGGGGGGCGCGGGACAGGCTTCATCTTGGCCTCACTCAGGAACTTCTTTCCCTCCCTCTGAAGGTCGTTACAAAAGGACAAGAGAATAAAAGGTCTCTTTTCACTGGGGAAAACCTGGAAAAGTCCTAGAGATAGGGATGGAAACACAGGGGAAACGGTAAGTTGATTCAGCCAATGATCAGGAGGAGAAGGCAAGAGGGGCTCGGAGAGACAGCGCCAGGGGCAGGGCGCTCTCCGGGTCAAGGGCAGGAGCCTCGGCCCCAGGCCCCGGGCTGACTGTACCACCTGGTGGGCCCGGCTGAACACCGCACTCACCTCCGCTGCCTGTAACAGGAGAACCCGGCGCCCAGTACCTACGGCCTCCCCCTCGGCGAAAATCCCAGCGTTTAGATATTCCCTGGACACAGTCCCTTCTGGTTCGGCTCTAGCTAAGAACGGCACTTAGAGGAAGACAGAATAAATGAAGGTTTCTAGAACGTGAGATGGGTCTTCTAAGGTGGACGATGCTGGGCTGTCCATCCTGACACTGTGCACTGGAGCTGCCCACGAGAATCTGCCCAGCTCGCTCGCTCTCTCTCTCTCTCTCTCTTCTCTCTCGTGCTCTCTCTTCCTAGAGAGTACCTGGGCCGCCCTGACAGCAGACTCGGGAAGAAGAGGAAGATAGCGAGAAGGGACCTCCTGAAGGTCTACCACAGCGAAAGCTCTAAAGCAGTGGACAGAAGTGGCACCTGCCGAGAAGGGCAAGCACTAGACACCTGTGTCGGGGTCAGAAGGCTTCGTGAAACCGAGTTTGATTTAAGCCTGGAGATGCCCGTCGTCCGCGGGCTTTGCGCCTTCAGAAGGCATTTCGTGCCCCTGTTCTCCTGAAAGATGCAGATGGGTCTTCTGGCTCAAGGACACATCCTCTTTCCTTCGCTCCCTCCTCCTTGCTCTCTCGGGAGGTCATGGGATCACGAAATAAGGGGTCGGGAAAAGTTTAGAGAAAGGGCATCCCCCCCTCCCCTCTCCTCTGTGCTCATTCCTCGTGTCTGCTTCCAGCAGATTCCTCAAGCCCAGCGGACACGTCCCGTTCCCCCATCAGACCCCCTCCACGTACTCCTGATTCATTTTGCTGTTATTTTGGTAAAATAACACTTGCTTTCTCTTCTCTTATTAAACTGTGAAATACCTGCAGCATAAAACAGGTCAGACGAGTACATTAGAGGCACTCGTGCACCGATCACCCAGTTGAAGAAACCACACATCACAGGTAGAAGGAAAGCCCCAGGTCTGTTACTCACCCTTCTGCTTCACAGTAAGCCGCCATCCTGACACCGGCAATTGTCAATCCCACACGTGTTTTTAGATATTACTGGGTGTGTTTGTAATACAAACAATGTAGTGTTTTAAAGGTTTGTATAAGTGGAATCATACTGTATAAAGTTCCTTCTGGAACTTGCCTTTTCCATTCAACATTATGTTTTGGGGATTTATGTATGGTTGTAATTGTAATTAATTCATTTTCATACCCATGTGGTATTACATTATGTGAAAAAATACCTCAATTTATTTCTGCATTTCAGTTAGGTTTGTTTCCAGTTTGTCTGTTTGTTTCACTACTGACATGTTGCAATGAACCCTCTTGCACTTGTTTTCTTATATCCTGACGCAAGAGCTTCGCAAGGGTATAAACCCAGGAATGGAATCACTGGATTATGGGGTGTACACATTTTCAACCTGCCCCCAAATTACTCTCCAGAAGGTTGTAACACTCTATGCTCCCGGAAGCAGTGTGGGAGCATTCCTGGGTATCTATATCTTCATCATTGGTCATCTCCAGATTTTAATTCATGTAAATCTGAGGGCTATTAGATCTACTCGTGTACTTTCCCTTCCCAATTATGCAATAAAAAGATCTTTAAAAAAATAAGTTCTTAAATGGCAAAAAAAAATTGAAGAAAAAAGCCTGACAAATGAATGAATACATAATTCCACCAATTACAAGCAAGCCCCCAGCAGTGGGAGATGCCTATCTAACAGAATGCATAGGAAAAGAATTTTCTATCCGTATCTATATGATATTGGCTTCTAAGGTGTTGATTACAACTAGAGAAGGATCTTGGTCCCTTCAACTGTTCCTGAAGTCATTCTGCATTCTAGAAGGCAAGTCAAGCCCGAGGCTTCACCCGGTCGGTACAAGAGACACCACCACCATGATCATTGCTCTGATGGAAGTGGCACCCCATAGGTTAGATCTTGACCATAGTTTGAAGATCCTCAGAAAGAAAAATAACTAAATAATTGAAAAATAAATAGCCAGCAGGGAAATCAATTTTAACAAACTGTAGCCACACTCAGCACCTTCCCACCTGCAAACATAATAATGTTAATCTAATACAGCCTATAAAATTGCATAATCTTTCTGGTATCATTGTTAAACTGAAGTCTGCTTTTCTGATCTGAGCCCAAAGGGTAGGTCTGAAGAAGGAGTATAAGGAGATGGCCTAAGATATGTTCTTCAAAAACCTAAGATGGTCATTTTCAGTATCCATAGCAAACTAATGTACTTAGCCAGAGTAGTTATAACTTTCTATAGTTTAACTCCCATTCAAACAGCACAGAGAAATGGCTTATGTGGAGCCTCTCGGTGGCTTAGTCAGTTAAGCGTCTGCCTTTAGTTCAGGTCATGATCCCAAGATCCTGGGATCAACAAAACTCTTCAAAGTGTAGGGATAGAGGGAACATACCTCAATGTTATCAAAGCCATCTATGAAAAACCCACCGCAAATATCATTCTCAATGGAGAAAAACTGAAAGCTTTTCCGCTAAGGTCAGGAACACGGCAGGGATGTCCGTTATCACCACTGCTATTCAACATAGTACTAGAAGTCCTAGCCTCAGCAATCAGACAACAAAAGGAAATTAAAGGCATCCAAATCGGCAAAGAAGAAGTCAAACTATCACTCTTCGCAGATGATATGATACTATATGTGGAAAACCCAAAAGACTCCACTCCAAAACTGCTAGAACTTGTACAGGAATTCAGTAAAGTGTCAGGATATAAAATCAATGCCCAGAAATCAGTTGCATTTCTCTACACCAACAACAAGACAGAAGAAAGAGAAATTAAGGAGTCAATCCCATTTACAATTGCACCCAAAACTATAAGATACCTAGGAATAAATCTAACCAAAGAGACTAAGAATCTATACACAGAAAACTATAAAGTACTCATGAAAGAAATTGAGGAAGACACAAAGAAATGGAAAAATGTTCCATGCTCCTGGATTGGAAGAATAAATATTGTGAAAATGTCTACGCTACCTAAAGCAATCTACACATTTAATGCAATTCCTATCAAAGTACCATCCATTTTTTTCAAAGAAATGGAACAAATAATCCTAAAATTTATATGGAACCAGAAAAGACCTCGAATAGCCAAAGCAATATTGAAAAAGAAAGCCAAAGCTGGTGGCATCACAATTCCGGACTTCAAGCTCTATTACAAAGCTGTCATCATCAAGACAGCATGGTACTGGCACAAAAACAGACACATAGATCAATGGAACAGAATAGAGAGCCCAGAAATAGACCCTCAACTCTATGGTCAACTAATCTTCGACAAAGCAAGAAAGAATGTCCAATGGAAAAAAGACAGCCTCTTCAATAAATGGTGTTGGGAAAATTGGACAGCCACATGCAGAAAAATGAAATTGGATCATTTCCTTACACCACACACGAAAATAGACTCAAAATGGATGAAGGACCTCAATGTGAGAAAGGAATCCACCAAAATCCTTGAGGAGAACACAGGCGGCAACCTCTTCGACCTCAGCCACAGCAACATCTTCCTAGGAACATCGCCAAAGGCAAGAGAAGCAAGGGCAAAAATGAACTATTGGGATTTTATCAAGATCAAAAGCTTTTGCACAGCAAAGGAAACAGTTAACAAAACCAAAAGACAACTGACAGAATGGGAGAAAGTATTTGCAAACGACATATCAGATAAAGGGCTAGTGTCCAAAATCTATAAAGAACTTAGCAAACTCAACACCCAAAGAACAAATAATCCAATCAAGAAATGGGCAGAGGACATGAACAGACATTTCTGCAAAGAAGACATCCAGATGGCCAACAGACACATGAAAAAGTGCTCCATATCACTCGGCATCAGGGAAATATAAATCAAAACCACAATGAGATATCACCTCACAACAGTCAGAATGGCTAAAATTAACAAGTCAGGAAATGACAGATGCTGGTGAGGATGCGGAGAAAGGGGATCCCTCCTACACTGTTGGTGGGAATGCAAGCTGGTGCAACCACTCTGGAAAACAGCATGGAGGTTCCTCAAAATGTTGAAAATAGAACTACCCTATGACCCAGCAATTGCACTACTGGGTATCTACCCTAAAGATACAAATGTAGTGATCCGAAGGGGCACGTGCACCCAAATGTTTATAGCAGCAATGTCTACAATAGCCAAACTATGGAAAGAACCTAGATGTCTATCAACAGATGAATGGATAAAGAAGATGTGGTATATATACACAATGGAATACTATGCAGCCATCAAAAGAAATGAAATCTTGCCATTTGCGATGACGTGGATGGAACTAGAGGGTATCATGCTTAGCGAAATAAGTCAATTGGAGAAAGACAACTATCATATGATCTCCCTGATATGAGGGAGAGGAGATGCAACATGGGGGGTTAAGGGGGTAGGAGAAGAGTAAATGAAACAAGATGGGATTGGGAAGGAGACAAACCATAAGTGACTCTTAATCTCACAAAACAAACTGAGGGTTGATGGGGGGGGGGGGGTTGGGGGGAGTGGGGTTATGGACATTGGGGAGGGTATGTGCTATGGTGAGTGCTGTGAAGTGTGTAAACCTGGCGATTCACAGACCTGTACCCCTGGGGATAAAAATATATGTTTATAAAAAATAAAATTAAAAAAAAAAAAAAAAAGATCCTGGGATCAAGCCCCGCATCAGGCTCCCTGCTCAGCGGGGTATCTGCTTCTCCCTCTGCTCCACCCCCCCCACTCCCGCAAACTTGTGTGCTCTCTCTTGCTCTCTCTCTCTCTCTCAAATAAACCAGTAAAAAAACATTTTTTTTTTTTAATGGCTTATGTGCTGGGCTTTGGAAGCCAGGCTGCCTTAGTTCAAATCCCAGTTCTCCTGCATATTGTTAATCACGACCCAAGGCAAATAAATTACTTGGCATCTTTTCTCATCTGTAAAGTGAGGACAATAATAATATCCACTTTATAATGGCTGTTGTTGGATTAAAAGTTAGAACAGGAACTGGCCCATAGTAAGTGATCAAAAATATGAGTTATTATATTCTAGCCTCATTTTGGAAATAAAATAAAGTTCTCTGCTAAAAATAGAGATCAAGGGAGTAGTCTTTTGTGTCCTTTTTTCCATATTTGAGTTTCTAAGGCTTAATAGATTACCTAGGTGATGAATTTGGGTCATTTTTGTTTCCTTCACCATGCTTTTCTGTAGCATACACCAATATTTTTTTAAAGCCTCATAGATTTTTTTTTAAATACAAACTGCATTTTCTTTCCCATTCAGGAAGAAGACTCAAGGACTAGTAATAAGTAAAAACACTGACTGTTTCGAAAGCACCTCTTATCTAATTAGACCACTGGCTCGTACCCAGGGCAGCATGAGCTCATGTACTGTCCACTGTCCTAGTATATGATTGTTACAGAGCACAGGCTCTCAACTCAAAATAAATGTGAAGTTTATCATGGAAATGGATGTGGCTTCCTGTACGGACAAAACCGCAGTTCAGAATCTTGGCAAGACGCTTCGGACAGAAAAGAGGATTACATAGTCAAAGCTTTATATGTGTGTGGTGGGGAGGGAGGAGGGAAGGAGGTGACCTTGGGCTTTGGATTTACTCTGACTTGCTTTTGCGTTGGGTGATAACCACCTCTGGGAATCTGATGAACCACAGATGCAAACAGGAAGTACTTGTGAGGAAAGTTGGGTATCAAATTTTATGCCACACATCTGAATTCTTCCTTTGATATGCCAGCATAAGCTACAAAATAGCTCAGCCCAATTCTTGTACGGTTAATAATTTGAAACTAAACACCTAAAGAGAACATTTGATTAATCTTATGTTTTCCAGGGTGTTATATTTAAAAACAAATCTGGTTTAGAGGAATTTGCTTCTTAAGGAAGGGTCATTTGTTTTAGCAAGGACTGGTTTGACTCAAGAACAGGCCTAATAATATGGCCTTTATAAAAATATTATTTTCTCCCTTTGGACTTAAAAAGTAGTATATGGGCCAAAAGAAAAGAAAAGGAAGAAAAAAGAAAAGTAGTATGGGCTAGAAATTACTGTGCTTACCTTAAAAATAGTTTGCAACCCAAACATTCTCTTCTACGACAATGAACAAATTTTTCTAGCATAAACTTCTAAAGAAAAAAAAACTTACAGTCATCCAAAAACCAACAATTCCTCCCTCCTGGCTATATTACACTCTATGACTTTCTCCCCTCTTCAATGTCTCAGAGAAGAAACCTTCTACAGTTTCCCCTGGAGGACTCCCTTCCACATCAATAACATCAGTTCAATAACGTTTCTGTTTTCCAATACAAAAGTGATCAGTGTTCTTCATTACGGTAGACCCATTTGCAAGCTATTGTGTAGTTTTCAAATCCTTTGGTAGGAGACCAACTAGATATACTTTGAAATAGACTGTTGGAGCCAGAGGGGGATTTTAGAGTCGATCCAAATAAACAGGCTGCATATTTGAATCCCCTGGAGAGCCTGTAGAATACTGAGGCCAGGCACACCCTACGCCAGTGAAATCAGAATCTCCATGGATGCGGCCCAGGCACCTGTATTTTTTAGAAGGTCCCCCTGGTGGTTCCCATCAGCAGTGAAGGTCAGATACCACAGATCCGGTCCAACCACCTCTTTCTACAGGTAAGGAAGCAGAGGCCCAGGGCTGTTAAGGGACATTCCTAAAGTCACACAGGTAATTAGGTCACATGGCTGGGCCCAGAACCCATGTCTTCAGATTCTTTCTTCTCTATTATATAATCTTGTCTCACAACTCCCTTGCTCATACGGAAATCAGATCTCAGAATCGGAGTCTAAAAGGGGCCACCGTTTGGACCCACCAGACACCAGCCGTACAATAATCAGTCTACCACTGAGCAGCGGGCTGCCGTGGTGACAACCACATCATCCTCTGAGATGGAAAACACCCTTCCTTACCATCTTCACCAGAAAGCAGCATCGAATTCTCCATCTTGTATTAATGGTTTTCTTTATTGCTTCCACCAACCCCTGTCCTCTGGTACTTCTCCACACAATAGCTGAAGTATTCAAAGTAACCAAGAAATTGTTTTTGTTCTTATAACAAGCAGTCCTCTTGGGGCAGGAAGAAAAAGATGGCTGACCTGTGAGAAAGAGGTGTTCAGAACCAAGCAGAGCTGAACCAGAACTGGACCAGGGACCAGAAGACCTCAGGCGCCGCCATCTGGCTACCCATGTTGAGGTAAGTCTATTTCTCTGGGTTCCATCTCCTCATAGACAAGGCTGAGATAATACCTGTCCTGAGTGCCCCACGGCTGGTTATGAAGATCAAATAAAGAGATAATTAAATAGAGACCAATTTATAGAAAAACATCTTATTTAAAAAATGTACATGGGATGCCTGGGTGCCTTAGCTGCACCAGCTCTCTTAAAACAAACAAACAAAAAGTACCTAAATGTAGGTATTACTAGGAAGAAAAAAGAAATGAAAAGAAAATTATCACCACATGAAAATTTAAGATATTCAGGAATACAAAATTCTTTTTTTTTTTCCTTAAAGATTTTATTTATTTGAGAGAGAGAAAGTCAGAGAGAGCGAGAGAGAATACGTGTAGGGAGGAGAGGGAGAAGCAGGCTCCCGGCTGAGCAAGGAGCCCATGCTGGGCTCAATCCCAGGACCCGTGGGATCATGACCTGGGCTGAAGGCAGCCGCTTAACCAACTGAGCCACCCAGCCTCCCCAGGAGTACTAAATTCTTAAAATGATCTGACCATAGAACAATTCAGCAACATAATGTCATGATGAACAACCATGCTGTGGAGTCACACAGACTCCGAGTCAAATCTTAGCTCTGTCAAGTGACTTCCCTGAGCCTCAGTGTTCTCATCTATACAGTGGGGATCACGGTGGCAAGTTCTCTTAGAGTAAAAGAATGTGTAAAGAGGGACACCTGGACAGCTCAGTGGGGTAAGCATCTGCCTTCGGCTCCCAGGGTCTTGGGATGGAGCCCCCACTAGGCTTGTTGCTCAGTGGGGAGCCTGCTTCTCCCTCTGCCTTCTACTCCTCCTTGTGCGCTCTCCCTCTCTGACAAATAAATAAATAAATTCTTTTAAAAAAAAGAAAAGAAAGAAAGATGATTATGCAAAGAGATGGTAAGTGCTTCACAAACAGTAACTGTCGGTTACTGCTATCAAGTGATTATTGCTATTGTCACTGCTTCCTCTACCTCCCCGGGTTGTGGCCAATTGTAGGGATCAAATGCGTCAAGCAGGAAGCTGTCCTTAGAGGGTCATCTTACCCTACTTGAGTCCCAGCTCTCCTTCTTGATATACCAGAGGTATTGCTAAGAACCACATTTTCCCTTTCTCACCAAGAGATTTCTTTTTTACCTGATCCAGTTCTTCCCGGGTACTAAGTAATATCAGGTAGATTGTGAGGATTCTGGTTAATCACTGTCCCATTTCAGACACTGATAGAGTCACAGTCATCTCTGGGGGCCAGATGGTAAGTAAAAGCAGGAAAAAGCAGTCCCCTTAGCGTGAGCTCCACATCCTACAACTATCTGATCCTACAACTGAACCGGGGTGAGTGGCAGGAGCCCAGCTGATCACCAGGATTATCAGACACAAGGGGCAAAGGAAACAAGCAAAGGAGAAAAGCGACTTACAGAGAAGTTACGCAGAATGTGCAGCTACGTTCTCGAAGTCTCTATGACTGGCAATTGTGTCACTGATCCTACCAATGCTTTTATTCAAATGGAGAAAACATAGGGGGAGAATCACAGAAAGTTAAGGCAAAAAACATTCACTTACTGTGAAATTTCATATAAGTCACATATAAATACAATACAACTAACATTTTCTTTGGAAATGTCAAAAATATTAGTTAAGCCCTTTGGTCTGTTAGAACAAAATTCTACAAGCAATAGAGGCTCATGTGTAGAGACTTGCAAAATGCAAATGAGAAGATTTTAAATGAATTAAGATCATCCATAATCAAACCCCACAGAGATAACACTATGAACACTTTGGTATATATTATTTCATACTTTTTTCTGTCTGTGTATATATAAAAATAGAAAATTTCCCCAAAAAATGAATTTTAAAACTCTAGCTAAATAAGTCCTTAAAAAGTACAGAGAGGACGTAAAGACCTAATGAATTAAATAAGGATAGTTACTATCTCCTTCTGACGACCATGTAATTAAAGTCTATGAAAACACAGAGCTTGGCATTTAGAGAATACTGGTGGGTAATTCTTATGAAACACTCGTGCTGGGCCAGACCTGCACCTAACATCCATATACAAATTAACCCCTTTGGTTCTCACAATGGCTTTATGAAGTGGGGACAATTATTGTTCCTAAAAACAAGGCACAGGGAAATCAGGCAATTTGCCCCGAGGTCACACAGGAGGTAAAATGCATACACTGGGATTAGAACCCAGGCAGTAGGGCTCCAAAGGCCAAATTCTGCCCAACCTTGCCTCCCAGAGGTGCAATGTTATCACCAGAACTGGAAAAGAGAAACTCCCTTATGCTTACCCAGAGCTTGGCAGCAAACGTCATATAGTACAGTGACTGCTGAACTAACCATAAAACTGTCTAATACGCTGCAAATCACAACACACCCAAAAAATGTAGGAAACAGATACTGATTAAAATAAACAGAACTTGCATTTCGCAAGCAAAGTTGGAAGGAATATTTTTGGAAGGTGGGATGTCGGTGTCACATGGAGCCAGCCAACAAGCTTTCTTCAAGGATGCGCTGTCTGTGTTTAGGTTTATGACTTGAAGGTTAGGCTGCCAAGAATTTTTTAAAAGGTTGATACATCTGTGGCTGCATTTCCCCAGAGCACCATAACCCACAGTCTTGCCAAAACTAAATAAAAGGCTTGACTGTCCTCTTTCTTCCTCTGCCTTAAGAATGTCACCATCTGAACTCTGTGGGGAATAAAGCTACTATGAACTCAGCATTCAGGAGGAATTTTCTGCTTGGACTGCAATCAAACTCCTTATTCCATGACCGGGTCCTAGTCGTCTCAAAGGGCAGGCAGCTAGAGGAAGATCCAAACCCTCTTCCCTTCCAAAGAAGATTTCGAAAAGGAAAACCATGTGAGCGAGAAAGGTGTGTGCTTATTTGGGCCAGAGGTCCTGTTAACATCGGGGTACATCCCGGGTTAGGACATGTGTAGGTCCCTGAAGGAACCCAAGAGAAGTAACAGTCCGTAGTGTGAAGACATGTGAGAGTTTCCCAGTAGAGGAGGGCGTGTATCCGTCAGGAATGCTGTAACTGCTCTACCAAACGTGCCCTGTGTCTCGGGGGTACCGTCCAGTAAGAGTATTTCTTGCCCAGGTTCCGGTCCAGTGTAGATCAGGAGAGGACTGTGCTCCACGCAGCTACCAGGGGCTCAGGCCTCGTCCTCTGGGGGCGCCATCATCTTCTGGGGCCCTGGGCTCCTCTTCTACATCTTGTGCTGACGGTCAGCAAACCAGGAGAGAGGACAGGTGACCAAGCTCTTGCTACTTTCTGGCCTCATCTCTCTAAACCCCCCACAGGATCCTTTACCTTGTCTCACTCAGTTTGTTGACTCTAAACCAAGATCCAAAGGAGGACACTGAAGCCCTAGAAAATGTCTCCTGCCCGCAGCTGAAAGAAAGGCTAGACAATGGGCCCCAAAGGAAAAGAATACACGGTTCATAAAATACAGCATTATCTCTGCCAAGAGGAGGAAGGGAACCCCTCCAGATTTTGACAGAAGTAGACGGACACGCCTTTACCTGAGTCGTAGGCAGCAGTCAGGCTTCTAAGGGATAAATTTATCTGAGCCTGAATTACCTGTTTGGTTCTTACGTCTTCTGATTCTGAAAACCTAACAAAACAACAAGTACGTAATAATCCAAGTCTACCTTCAAGACACCCAATGTTCAAGGGAGCCCATTAGAGGCTGGTCACGAAGGACGGAGCTTGGCCTTCATACACATCGCATTTGTAAAATATTTTTCAAGAAAGTTCTTTCATATTTGTTATTTTACTTGACCTTCATCTCTTCCCTTCAAACCAAATATTCTTGCACAACACTTTTCAGTGGTTTGAGGCTTCACTGGCACAAAATACGGCCCCAGTACATTCTATCCTGAACAGCTCTGCTACGGTGCACACCCACGTGCTGGGAAGAAAGAGCAAGAAATCTCCAGTTGGGGAGCCTGGCTCCATCCAGTTCCTGACCCTGTCACTTACTGGCTCTAGGACTCCATTGATGTCCCTCATTTTCCTGGGGACTGTTTTTTCCTGTGTTAAGCGAGACCAGGGCTGCCCGCCCAACTTCACCCATTGCTCTAAAAGGAGCGAATGGGATAAAATTGGCAAAAGCATTTTGTCATGGGGTATCATGTCTTCTTTCTGGAAATGATCGACCTGCCTCTCGGACGCTGAGTGTGTCAAACCAAGGGAGAACTGCTAGGAAATACAAATCTGAGTTCGTGAATGATAGTATGAGACTAATTGTTGCACTTTTTTCTTCAACCAGTATCTGATGACTTCTGAAGC
This sequence comes from Enhydra lutris kenyoni, assembly GCF_002288905.1. Taxonomy (NCBI): domain Eukaryota; kingdom Metazoa; phylum Chordata; class Mammalia; order Carnivora; family Mustelidae; genus Enhydra; species Enhydra lutris. Next base: position 9,440,512 of record NW_019154085.1, read on the forward strand.
GACTTAGCAAAGGCAATAAAAAGAAACTGTTTATATTCTCTTCATTGCACAGTTTCTCATTGTTCAGCAATAACTCAAGTTCAACCACACTCATCCTTGGCCAAAAATAATAATGCAATTAAACAATTCAAAATGGCACACTGTTCAATTGTTCTTTCGGTTTTCTCTCATTGGACACCACAAAGCTGAAACCCCAGAGAAACATCTACGGACCACTAGCTGTATTTTTTTCTTTCTGTTTTCATAACCAAACAATATATAAATATATTCTCAAAGTTTCAAACAGTACAAAAATACACAGAGTAAACCAAAAACCCTACCCACCTTGACTTCCCTGAGGTAATCAACCTCAATCTGTCTGTTGTGTATCTTGCCAGACTTGTTCTGCAAATTGAGTTTATGTGCATAAATACAAAAATCTCTTTTTATGTTTCACTATATAATTGGGATCACAGTTTACAAATTGTTCTATAACTTGCACTTTTTGTAGATTATTCCCATGTTGTGCATGACTGTCTACCTCCTTTTTTTTTTTTTAATAGCATCTGGTTTCTGTTAGGTAAATACCCCAAACTTTACTTGACCCTATTGATGGAAATTTGGTGGTTCCCAATTTCCAGAATTACAGAGCTTTGCTAAACTTTTAAAGTTAAATTGCTCATGGACTCCATTTTATTGCCTTTCTCCAAATTTCACTTGAAACCCGCTTACAGTCAAGTTGTTTCTAATATCCTCTTCCTCCCAGTGACAAGAAGTAAAGGGCTCTTTTTTGAAAATGTTGAACTCCACTCAGAGCCCTTTAAAGAGGCTAACAAGACTGTTAGCTTGTTAGACTCAAGGCTCTCTCTCTCTCTCACGCTGCATTCCTTATTCATTGTTAAGAGCATTTGTTCGGTCAGTCCTATGTTTTGGTGCACCTGGGTGGCTCAGTCGGTTAAGCATCTGCCTTCAGCTCAGGTCATGATCCCTGGGTCCTGGAGTCGAGCCCCACATCGGGCTCCCTGCTCAGTGGGGAGCCCACTTCTCCCTCTGCTGCTTCCCCCTGCTTGAGCTCTCTTGCTCCCTCTGTGTCCAATAAATAAATAAAATCTTAAAAAAAAAAAAAAATCAGTCCTGTGTTTTACCTGCTGAGAGAATGGACCTGTACCTATGGGCTTTCTGTGTGAAGCCTCCATATAGACACACACACTCACGAACCATGCTAAGACCAAAGAAAGGGGCACGTGTGTAAAAATCTTAGTACACTCTAAGGAACTCTCTACCCAGTTAGGCATGGTCTTGGGTTCTATAAAAGAACTAACTAACTGGGATGATATTGCTAGACTCTTCTAGCAAGAGCAAGACTGTCTTCCCTTGGAATATCCAAATTTTAATATTTGTTGATTGTCTACTATGTGCTAAGAGGGGATCGAAAGTAAGATCCAACCTCTGCCTTCCGGAAGCTACAACACAGCTGGGGAGATGAGGGTTACGTGATCCAAACGACTGACTAACAATGCGCAGGGGACTAGCCGTGTAAAATGACTAGTGGGCAAACGAATTGTCCGGGCTGTCGTGCTCCCGGGCGGGGTCTTGGCAGCAGGAACATGGGGCAAGCCATTGTGATCGGGGCCTCGGCACTGCAGCAGGGGCCTCAAACGCAGAGTCCGCTCGTCGGGGCTATGGGTCATGGGACCGCAGAATGTAAGAGACATCTGGGCAAACAAACCCGAGCGCTTAGCATGCGGAGGAAATAATGTTAAGACGTGGAAACCTGAAAGATGCCCCAGAGGGGCTCGATACAGACTCTGAAGCGTGTCCAGAATCCCCCGCCCCTACCCCTCCTGCAGGCCAAACAGGCCGCAAAGCCCTGTTGGACGGATCAGAAGTTCCGTTTCAGGTACATTTCCCCTCCCAATGGCTAACTGTGTATAAATACATTAAAAAACCATCGCTAAGCAACTACTATGTGCCAGTTACCTAAATTAAGACCAGATGCATGATCTTCGCCTTGAAAGCATTCACAAGTGTCTGAACTATCTACTCCAGCTCAGAAGGGTCCCGAAGCCACCTCCCCCGCTGGCCAATGGCAGAGCCCGAACCCATAAAAAAAAGAGCAACAGGAGAACATATGAAAGGTATGTGCATGGGGGTCAGCAAAGCCACGGACACTGTAGAAGACTTCTGGTTTTAACTTATTCCTGTAATATCGAGCTTGGTTTGGTCTACACAGCCTAGTCGTTTCCCTTAACTCCATGATTAGAGGTGTTGCTTGTGTATCCCTTTTATGGGGCTTCTTCAAAAGTTTCGATTTTCTTTCTCCATTTATCACAAAGAGCATCTCAGTTGAAGCCTCCAACTGCCCATCTCTCCCCCAACAAACCACTGAAAAAAGAAAGGAGGGATGGAAGGGAAAGGAAGGAAGGAAGGGAAGGAGGGAAGGACGGAGGACAGTGGGAGAAAAGGAGGGAGGGAGGGAGGGAGAGAGGGAGGATGATGGAAGGGAGGAACTTTGCAGTAGCTTCTGAGAAAAAGACCCACTCCCACGCCAGGCCCAGGTCTGTAGAGAGCACTCAGTGACCAGGAAGGCCTTTGACTCTCCAGAAGCAGCATTCAGAAATATTACAGGGGAAGTGAGGAGAAGCAAGACCATTGCTGTCTGTCAGGCGAAGCAAGAAAATTGGGGAACAAAGTGTTCTTTGAAGGCCTGGCAGCAGCCGTGGGGAGCACGGAGCTGAGGAGAGGCAGCAAACGTGACTCCTTTAAGCAGCTCGCCATCCGTTGTGGGTCTTGAATAAGAGCTGACTGTATTATTTTGTTCCCCAAGAATAGACCTTTGTTCTCATACAGTACTGTACTCTTGAATGTTTCAGTACTAGTTACTGTGCTTAAAAGAAAGGCACAAAATACCATATTTGTTCAAAACAAAGAAGGAATCAATTATTAAATCATCTTTTCTAAGAACTCACCAATCTATAAATAAAACATGTTTGGAAAACAAACATTTTCCTGCCTCTGCTATTTTTCCTTCCACTGGCATTAACTTAAAAGTCACCACTCAGTGATACCTTTCTCAAAAAACGAGACTCGCTAACTCACTTGTGTTCAAGCTACTTTGCAAAAATCTTTTTTTTTTTTTTTTTCCAGGAACAGGGGCTCTCCTCAAGAAGCATGTGCTCCTTAAAAATACCTCACGGCACGAACGTTCTCACTCAAAGCTTCCATTTTGTGTCATGCCTTTAGTGCTGGTTCCGTTTGTGCCCACTGTCCACCTGCACAAACATGTCAATGGCAGCTGATACACAATTCGTAAACAGCCACAAAGGAGATTTGTATAAAAAGAAACTTGGGGCTTGGTTACATGTCCTAGAGCACCATTCCCAAAGATGTAAAAAGCCCCACTGTTTTGGGGCGCCTGGGTGGCTCAGTCGTTAACTGCCTGGCTCAGGTCATGGTCCCAGGGTCCTGGGACTAAGCCCCGCATCGGGCTCCCTGCTCAGTGGGAAGCCTGCTTGTCCTTCTCCCTCTACCCCTGTTTATGCTTCCTCTCTCGCTGTCTCTCTCTCTCTGTCAAATAAATAAATAAAATCCTTAAAAAAAAAAAAAGCTGAGTGTTTTATCTATTTTGTGACAGATTTGGAATTAAATGGTCAGATTTCTCTAAAATAATTTCATTATAAAGGATGATGCTTAACCCCTGAAGAGAGTGTCGTCCTTGCCAAGTAAGCAGTCTATTCCCGCTGCTTTCCCTTCCTCACTATGTAGCAGTAACGCAACAGGACACACCAGCTTCCTCCCTCCTTGGAGCTTCTGCACACACCATGCCCCTCCCTAGAACATTCTACACACCCTTCCTCACCTCGTGAAATCCAATTCACCTTTCAGACCTGAATTCAAAAGTCCCTGGGGGGGGGGAGAGCCTTCCCACCTCACCCTCCCATTCCCCTGCCTAGAGGAGATTCCTTGTCATGTAGGTTCTTGTAGCTGCCTGTGCTTTTCCAACAGAGCACTTATCGTAGTCTGTAGATTGATCATCGGACTATGTCCATCTTCCGTCCCAGACTGTAAGTCCGGTCAAGACAGAGGCTATGGCCGTTGTGCTCCCACTGGATTCTCAGAGTCTAACATGGTGCCTGACACACATCAGGCACTCGATTATTTGCTGAATGAATACGTCCTGACACCCTGCTCTAGTAAATCAGGGAGAAGACAAAGAATCTCTTCTGAAAACTGCTGGGTCAAATACCTCAACACTGTCCTAGTGAGTTGACTCTTCTCAGTGAACTTGGTTTGTTATGATTTATGCTATAATTGTGGCCCTGACAAAGAACTGGTTTACCCCTAAGGACAGGAGAATATGACCGAAGGATTGGGTTTCTTGGCATACTATAGAAAACCCCACGTAGCAAAGCCTTAAACAAGATAAATCCATATTTTTCCCTCATAAACAAGGGTCTATAGGAAGTTACCCAGGACCGGTGGAGTGTTCTACAGTAATAAGGACTCAGGTTCCATTTATCTGCCTACAAAATTCTCCTCAGCATTAGTTTCATGCTTCTACTTCAAGACCCATAATGGCTGCTCAAGTCCAGCCATCTCATCCAATTCCAGGCATAATGAAAAAAGAACAGATTAAAGAAGGGTGATGTTTCCCCTTTCTGAATATTTCATACTTAAGTCCTTCAGCCACAATGTAGTTACACATCCATACCTAGTGGCAAGGGAAGCTAAAAAAGATAGTCCTTATTCCAGGAGAAGCATATATTACTTTTAAAGATAGGAAGACTAGATAATGGGAGACAACCAGCAATCTCTGCCACAGATTGCAAGAATATTTAGGGACCCAGCTCACTATTCCTGGTAACAGCAAGTGTCTCCTCAAGTGGACACTATCTAAGCAGTCAAGACTGACCAAAACGGAAAAGGAAACCTGTCTGTCCAACAAGTAATTTGAGCCTTGACATGAGCAAACAAATTAGTATTCATATAAGATAACCAAGTGGTCATCATCGTGTGAAATCTGAAATGCTTTTCTTTCTGCTTTGACTTTATTTTCTAACATCGTAAAACTTTTGCAATATTTACACTATCCCAGAAGGCAAAGTTTTGCATTTTATACACCCACCCAATTCTACCACTTACCTTCTGTGCTTTAGTAACCTGTCTTTGGAAGTTTCAAAACTTATCTTGAATGGATTTCAGGCCCTGAACAAGAGGGGGACATGTGACCAGGTAAATACTTGTATAAAAACCAAACACAGGGGTGCTTACGTGGCTGAGTTGGTTAAGCATCTCACTCTTGATTTCAGCTCAGGTCATGATCTCAGAGTCGTGGGATCAAGCCCCAAGTCGGGCTCCATGCTCAGAAGGGAGTCTGCTTGAGAGTCTATCTCTCCCTCTCCCTCTCCCCCACCCCTCCCCCTGTGTGCGCGCTCTTTCTCTCTTTCAAATAAATAAATATATCTTTAAATCTTAAAAAAAAAAAAAAGTATATTCAGTCTGATTCTTCTCAAATGAAAACTTGCAGATGAAGGACTTTTCATTTTCCTGCACATCTCTCAAACCACACTCCCTTATATGCATTTTGGGTCATATGATTTCTACTTTTCCTAAAATATCAACAGTTGGATTGTTGGTTACAGAAGAAATATATATTCACAAGGTAGGTCAAACCAGGTTGACACCTTCTTTCGAAAAAAGAGTTGCTCAGACTTCAACTACTAAGCTCCCGGCCTTTCAGGCTCAAGAGGGAGGAGCCGGGTGCGAAGCAAGATGGGAACCGGAACACTGTCTTACACACAGTGGTGTGCGACACTAGCAACGGTTGTCGGAAGCTTAAAGGGCACCTCCACAAAACTGCTGGAGATGCTACCTCACTGGTTCTAGTGAGTCTTCCGTGGAGGGTGACAGTGCTTTATGCCGGGTTTAAGATTTAGCATGGCCCCAGGACTCCTGGAGTAAGTTTTTCTGATTAACCACAGCAGCATGTGGTAATGTTTTACTGTAGATAAGAGTCATCTCAGAAAGACAGATCCAAGGGCATGGCATACTACATAATAACTGTATCTCACAATTTTATGGCCCATTCTGTACCCACCCCACCCCCCACCAACACACACCCATCCTCTCTTAAAAGTAATGGTCTGCTCTTTGCAGTCAGGAAATTCTACAACAAGCTGAACTGTGATCAAAGGCCTCCCCACCTAGCTATCCACAGATTCACAGTCCACAGCTGGCAAAGACACAGAAGCATCCTGTTGACCATGAATAAATATAATTTTTGGACTAAAGGTACATAAAATCTTATTATGCAGCCCACAGTGATCACACACTTGAAGATTATTCCTCCTTTCCAGAGCAAATTTTCTTTCTGAATCTTAGTCCTCTATCTGAAGTGTACCAAGAGATCAGGCCTGAAAAATTAAAGGGAATTTCCCATCGCCAGAGCAGATGCTCAGAAAATCTAATGTCTTCAAAGAAGAAAAGGAAAAAGAACTAAATTTGTCAAAGTGTGAGGATGCTGACCGGCATTACACTCATACACAGGCACATATACACACACACACAAAGGGCTAAGTAGTCAAGCATGGGAAACCCTGATTAAAAAATGAAAAAGGTCTCTTTCTTTTTTTTTTTTAAAGATTTTATTTTTATTTATTTGACAGACAGAGATCACAAGTAGGCAGAGAGGTAGGCAGAGAGAGAGAGGAGGAAGCAGGCTCCCTGCCGAGCAGAAAGCAAGACGTGGGGCTCGATCCCAGGACCCTGGGATCATGACCTGAGCCGAAGGCAGAGGCTTTAACCCACTGAGCCACCCAGGCGCCACAAAAGGTCTCTTTCTTGTAGACCTTCTCAGAGCCTGTGATATTGCCAATATGGATTATGGATCTACAAGAGGGGCACAGCAGACAGATTTTCTACTTGAACTCTTGTTGACCAGAATATTTCCCATGGCAAGCGCTCTGTAGAGTATACATAACAAAACGCTGGACTGGAAAGAAACACACCAAAAATAAATAGAGCTACCTCTGGGTACGGAAGTTCACGAGTGATCTTCATTCTCTGTATTTCCAAATCTTCTATAATGAATTTATATTGCATTTGTCATCTGAAGAAGTTACAGATGATAAAAGAAAAATAATATTTGGATCTATATTATTTTAATATTTTTAAGAATTAGAAGTCACTGAAGGTGAGAATTTTTTCTTTCTCATAAAAAGTAGAGGTGTTTATTGTTTTCAAAGATTTACCATATGCCTCCAGGGTGCCACGTTCAGATATTAATATGAGAAATAAAAAGGAAGATTTTGATGATTTACTACAAAGTGCCAGGCACCTAGTAGAGGAAAAGAGACTCTTTAGAGATTCTCCCACTACTAACATATAAACTACAGCCTGCAAACATTATAAAAATACGTGTACAAAAACAAATAAATAAATATGTATATCTATTTGTGCAATATTAACCCCAAGAATACAAATTTAAGCTACTGTGTTTATCCTCCTCTAATCATTTAAAAGGTCTCTTTTTAGGTTTAACTTCTTGATTTATTTTTAATAGTGCCCTATATATAAAAACTTGCCAGGGTGCACTGTAAACAAAACTTCATCATTCATTCTTTTATCAATTTACTGAATGCCTAGTACATGCCAGGAAATGTGTGATTATTCCTGGAGAATTTCGTAAAAGAAGATGCTCCTCCATGACCAGTTATTTTAGTAGCTAATTATCTAAATAAATTTAATACTATCTACAAACTAATAAAGAAAATAATCAGCATAGAGACACTAAGGTTTTAACAGATCTATGTAGCCAAGATTTTATGATACGATATGATGTGTTGCTTCGTCTTACTTGATCTCAGTTTGAAGATCATCCCAACTTGGACTATCCAGAAAAGTAAAGGCGATTTCACCAGAAGGCCACAAAAGAAAACTTTTCAGGACGCTCGATCCTCAGGCGTTCAGCATTTCCAGTTATACCAGGTTTGTCAAAAGAAGACAGGAGGAGCCAAGCATCAAAGCCCATCTTTAGCAATTCTACAAACCACTTGCGTGCTAAGGCCTTTCTGTCCCCAGTTACAGCCACGGTGATGAGACTGGACTGGCAAGGCCGCCTCTCCAGATTCTCCAGGAACAAAAGGGCTCTTCTCCCAGCCCCGGCAGGCAGTTCTCCCCACTGAATACGCTCAGACACTTCTGGGAATGGCCCCCTTCCCTTCAGCTGGGGGTAGGTCAAGAATGGTCAACAGGTCTAATTCAGGCAGAATTCGGAATTTGATTCACTTATCAAGAGAGGCAAAGGAAGCTTCTATTTACCTCATCACCCGAGATGAGGACAGAACATTTCCAGAGTAGTCCCCACAACTCAAAGCAAGAAACCCAGGGAAATTATGCCCGATGAAAGCCCGGATGTCAGACTTCTCAGTCGACTAGGCCAACCACAGCCAGACATAAGGGCCACAAATAGGTACAAGTGCCTTTGCTTCCAGGCCTAAATTCTGTGAGTAGCCAAGTAAGCAGCTAACTTATTTACTTAGGGAAATTATATTGCCCTGCTCTAATGACAGCTCTGATTTTCTAGAAAGAGTTGGGATTTGTCAGTTTCACTGAACAAGGGTTCCAGTGACTAAAGCAGACCCATAAAACTACATTAGAAAAGCTCTTCATTGAGAGGAAGAAATCTCCACAAATCAAACCGAAGCAAAACAAAATTAAATGAAGTCTACTGTTTTTTAGTATTTACTGCACACATATGTTCACCAAATACACAGTATGCTTCTAGTTCACACTACTGAATTGTCTCTGGATGTCACCGTTCCAGCCAACTGCGGCTGGGAAGACTGTGGGCCTGGCTCTAAAGAACTCATAGGGAGCCTAAGAAATAAGAAACTCAGGGCCACGGCTTTAAGACAAAAAAAAAAAAAAAAAAAAAAAAAATCATAATTTGTTTCATAAGGAAGGGAAACTTGGGCCTGATCGTCAAGCTTTGCATTAATCGAATCCGTGTGAATGAGTTCACATTAGTTGGGCCTTCCAAAAACTAACATTGTGAAACATAAGTGAAGGCCAAGGAAACATACAAAGGAAATAGAGGAGAAATGTGTGGGCCCAAAACAAGGGAGTTAAGAAATTGACAGCATAGGGGGCCCTGGCTGGCTCAGTCCATATAGATCATGCAACTCTTGACCTCGAGGTTGTAAATGTGAGCCCCATGTTGGGTGTAGAGATTACTTAAAAATAAAATCTTTTTTTTTAAAAATTGGCAGGGCACCTGGGTGGCTCCATCAGTTAAGTGTCTGCCTTCAACTCAGGTCATGATCCTGGGGTCCTAGGATCAAGGCCTGCATTAGGCCCCCTGCTCAGCCGGAGTCTGCTTCTCCCTCTGCCCCGCTGCATCCCTCACTCCACTCCCCCTTGCTCTCATGCATGTGCTCGCTCTCTCTCTCTCTCTCACTCTCGTGCACACAAGTGTGTGCACATGCAAAATCAAAAATAAAATCTTAAAAGTAAATAAGTAAAAACTGAAGGCATTACTAATAAGCACAGAACTACTGTTAGGTCCCCCGTGAACACAGACATGGAAGGACCTAGGTATGAAAGTTAGCAGGCATCACCATCATAGTCCAAGGCAGAAATGCCAAAACAGCCAGATGCTCCTCCCACGCGGAAGTACACCTCAAAAGCACAAAGAAATTCAAAACAACTCAGGTGGCTAAAAATGACAAAGGAAGCAGCTGCTGTTACATTTTCCAGTTTCCTAACAGCTCCTGTCAGCAGTCACAGAAAAAGAATCACTTTTTAAAAGGTTGGACAAGACTCTCTTAAGCAATTACCCACGGTGTGATGGGAAAATGGAGAGAAATCTCTGGCTCACAGAATACAATGCGTTAGAGGAAAATCGCGTCCCACTCTCTTACCCATCTAGGACATAGGAAGGATGCATCCCTCTCGGGACTGGCGACTGCCTCAGCGGCGGGCGGTAACTGTTCTGCACTCTCCTGTCTTTCTGAAGGATTTAGAATGTTAATTTGTAATATTTTTTGTTAGTAACCATTTCTGTTCATTGTCACCAAGCAAAGGTAAGGACAGAGTTGGGCCAGAACACCACGTGTGTCTCGCAGAGTGAAACGGTTGCTGGAGAGACAGAGAAATGGAAGACGGGGAAAATCACATTTACAAAAACAATCTGTTGTTCACTTCCTACCTCAACAAATCTAACTACTGCCATGCTTTGATTTGATGATTTTTTTTTTTTTTAAAGGACAGCCAACTGCGCGTCTCAAGCAGTGATGCTAGTCACCTCTTTAGCAAGCCCCCGGCCCCATCAAGAAGACCCACCACTCCATTCATGGTAGAAATTTGTGGGTAAGTGGTGACTCTGTGAGTGGCCAATCCTGAAGGTAGACACACGCTGCTTGTGTTAAGAAAATATATGAAAATTTCAATTGATGATGTATAGGAACTCAAGGGTGCTCATTTACCTTACAAAATAAAAGGGCCATTTGCTATAGTTTTTATCAGGTCAAGGGGAAGGTGGGGGGGTGGGGATTACTTGACAGCAAAGCTGTTTTAAGATTATTTTTCCTAAAAGTGGTAGAAACTGCCAGACAGCCACAGGAGAGTCACCCCGAGGCTGCAACTCCTCTGTTCAGGTCAGCAGGCGGCTGGCACCGTCCCGGCTCATGTCATGCCACAGCACTGGATGGAATATCTTTATAGTCCAGGAAAATTAAAAGGACAGGAAAGTGAAGAGAGACAAATCAAATCAAAGTTGTTCCTAAATTCCTCCAGGAACATTTTAAAAACAAAGAAGGCAAGTGAAAATAAAATACATTCCCTATTACAGATACGGTGCTCAGATATCACGCAACCTCTTCCCTCGCTGAAATGAAAGTAGGAAATAGATAAGGAAAAAAGCAGGGGCAGGGAAGGGGGAGTATTTTGGATTCCCCTGCCCCCAGTGTTCCAGTCATAATGTTCCATTCCATCCCCAAACCAGAAAATGACATCAGAAACGTGGGCATGATACAGCCACATGAGCCCCGGGAAGGCCAAGCTTTGAGGAAGGAACAGGAAGAAACGGTGCTCCAGGTTAAGAGTCCAGCTCTAATCCCACGAATAAGTAGGCCCCGCCACGCATAACCCCTATATTTGCAAACGATTCTGCCCAGACATCCCTGCAAAGCGGGCTTCAATTCCCAGGCCCCGGCTTATACTGCCACAGTCTCCCCAGCCACCACCCTCTGCAGCCCTCCCCTGTTGTAGCCACGTCCCTCCTGTGTCTCTGCCAGATCGGTTTCCTGACAGCCACATGTTCTACAGCTCAAACACCTACAGCGTTCGCTGGGTTTGCTTCGTCCTCATTGCAATGCTATGGCATTGTCATTCTTCCCATTTCACAGATGCAGAAGCTGAGGCACAGTGTGGTCAGGTGATTTACCCAACAGTATACAGCTAGGAAGTAGCAGGGCCAGAATTGGAAACCAGGCGGTCCAATTCTGAACCCAATGCTTGCAACCCCCATGTTTTACATCAACAGAATGAAATCCGAACTCTCCAGCCTAGCCATCCACTACCTCTACATCTTTTCTGTCTACTTTCCCTCCGTTCCTCTCCGCTCCTTCCTCACTACCTGGCACAGTGCCACTCAATGCAATCCCTGCGATGAAGATGTGTTGACTGAATGAGCATCCAAGCTAACGAACGAACAGTCTGTTTTTATTCCATTCAGGAATGGTCCTTATTTTCAGTGCTTTTGGGGAAAAAATGGTTTCAGCTTAGGAAGTGTAGTCTCTGAACGTGACGCCAGGAAACAAAGAAATCACACAAGAATTTGTTAGGTTAATTATTCATCTCCTTACTGTCAGCAAGGGCTTCCAAGGCACTAACATATCTGCCTCCCAGATGTGTTACAATCACATGGCCAGGGGCAGGGGCAGGGGTAGGGGTAGGGGGTGTTGAAATATGGCTCCCCAATCCAGGAAACGGATTCCTTACAATACGCCATTTTGTCCCTTGAAAGAAAATTTGGCAAACCTATCACCGGGCAATCATCTTGGCAGAGGTCCTGGGTACCTAGAGCAGAATCAGTTTCTTTACATAAATTAGGTTTTGTCTGATGGCAACAAGTGGGATAAAGTAAAAACCCAAGCTTAAGTAACATAGTGATTTATAGAGCACACATCACTTACACATAACCCCCGACCCAACCCCCCCCCCCCAGCAGTGTTCTGAGGTCTTATTATTAGCTCCGTTTGGCTGATGAGGGAACTGACATGCAAAGATGATGAGTAACTTACCTAAAACCACCACATAACAGAGTGAGGACAAGAGTGTCTCCTCTCCTCAGGTCCAACCCAAGGGTCCCAGCTGTGAGAACAATCATTTTCTCACAGACTTTCCCCCCACAAACACACAGCCTCTTCCACGGTAAAGAAAGTTCTGCCCTACTCAAACCAAGAGTGTCAGCTGAAGAACGGAGGTGCCCAAGGAGAACTGAGAAGCAGCCGGCCACAGGGCCCTCTGTTGAGGTCTCTGTGGGCTGCAGACATTGGCTCTGTCAACTGTGCACAGTAAGAAATGGTTCTGGACAGGGCCCTTCCCTCCTTATCATCCTCCTTCCCACTTCCCCACTCCCCAAACACCGGAACAACCCCAAAGTAGAGGAGAAAGAAGTAGCTATATCCATACTTGTCCCTCCTGGCTTCCTACCCAGTGTTGCTACAGGGACAGAGAGCGGAACCTAATTACCTTTAATCCTGAGGGGACTGTAAGGATCAACTTCAGGTGTCAACTTGTAGGGTGTTTTTGGGGTGTAATTAACATTTAAATGGGTGAATTTTGGGTTAAACAGTGTCCTCCATAGCTTCGGTGGGCCTCATCCAATCAGCTGGAAGCCCTAAACAGAACAAAAAGACCAGCAGCCTCCCAGAGCAAGGAAGAATTCTCCAGCAGACTCCCTTGGGACTGGACCTACACCCGTTCCAGTGAGAGCTGCACCAGCTTTCCTGGACCTCTAGCCTGTCAGCCCACACTACAGATTTTGGACTTCCCAGGTTCCACAATCATGTGAACCAGTTCGGCATGATAATTATTATATATGTGTGCATATGTGTAGATATATGCACATGTATGCGTACATTACACACAAACATATATACGTAACCTCCCGCTGGTTTTGTTTCTCTGGGAACCCTAACACAAGGACCATTCTGCAACGGCGGAATCATGTAGGAGCAAATCTTTCCTATAGAAGAAGAAGGATCTCCAGGGAGACGAGAAGGAGGGACTCAAAGCAGAGGTAACATGTGGTGTCCAGGCGGAGTAATGAAGTCCATGGACTTCGGGGAATAATGGCGGGGCTGCTGCGTTGAGTAAAAATTCTGCTTAGGGAGAACTAACATTTTTTTGCTATACGGAGAGGAAGAATTTATTGTTCCTGAAAATTCTGTGATACGTAAGAAAAATGTGGTACAGAGCTTGCTTTGGTTATGAAAATCCCACTAGAAAACACATTTGACAAGTACTCTCTATCAATGTAACCTTCTGGAAATAGGACAAGATCCACATCACCAAAGAGCAAGAATGTCCCAATTTTGCTGTTCGTGCGGGAGAATCTGGAGGCCACCAGTGTGCTCGTCTTGAGACAGTACTCGAGGGAGGAGCAAGTCTTTATGACAGTGCAAAGGAAAAATACAACTTTCTATTTTTTTCAGATATGTAATTTCAGCAAACACATCCACTAAAACACATAATCTCTTCATCAGCTGCACTAAAGTTTATTTTTAAACAGATATTCAAAATATTTGAGCCATAATCCTACCACAGCTGCAGCCAGACCATCAGTTGTCAAATTACAGATTTATACCCCCCACCAAAATGCCTACACGGCCGCAATACTTATTTGGGGCGTATTTTTCATGCTGATAATTACAAGCATACAGGTCCATCTACATTTCGCTGTTATGATCAAAGTTCTCAAAAAAAGCGTCTAGGCTCGGGGCACCTGGGTGGCTCGGTGGGTTAAAGCCTCTGCCTTCGGCTCAGGTCATGATCCCAGGGTCCTGGGATCGAGCTCCACATTGGGCTATCTGCTCAGCAGGGAGCCTGCTTCCTCCTCTCTCTCTCTCTCTGCCTACTTGTGATCTCTGTCTGCCACATAAATAAAAAATCTTTAAAAAAAAAAAAGCGTCTAGGCTCAAAATATACAAGACAGTTATTAACTAAGGTTAAATTTTGAAAGTATTATTTCTATAATACATCAAAGGTAAAGACTCCTAGAGCGCTGATTTATTCCAGAAATTTTAATCAACTCATGAAAAACAACCAGCTCTTTCAGAGCGCCTGGGTGGCTCAGTGGGTTAAGCCTCTGCCTTCAGCTCAGGTCATGATCTCAGGGTCCCGGGATTGAGCCCCACATTGGGCTCTCTGCTTGGAGGGGAGCCTTCTTCCTCCCATCTGCCTACTTGTGATCTCTTTCTCTCTGTCGAAAAAATAAATAAAATCTTAAAGAAAAAAGGAAAAAAGTATCTTTTGAGGACATTATTTTAAAATTAGTACATCAGACAATGACAATTAACTTTAGCTCATCAATCAGTTTGGACATTTTCAGCTGCAAAGAGCAGAACAGACCATTAAAATTTGCCTAAGCAATTTGGACACTTTCTCTCTTACAGTCCCTTGAGGTAGGTGATTCCGGGCTGACTGGTTCAGCAACCAGGTAGCTCAGTGGCTCCGGGAAATCATCTCATAACCAGGCACTTTCTGGCTTTTTGCTCAGGCATCCTTGGTTACTGGCGGCCACCCCCTTATGATTGCAAAATGGCTGCCACAGTTCTAAAGAAGGTATCATCACGCAACAGCATCCAAAGCAGGAAAGGTAGAGCAAGGAGAGGTGAGATGTACATATATCTCTGTACCTCTCTTTTCTTTATAAAGGAGGGATATCTTTCCCAGAAGCCCTTGGCTGACTTTCCATTAGCCATATGCACCAGAACAAAGTCACGTGACCACTTCTAAACCAATCTGGGCCAAATGGGAATAAGATCACCATGATTAGCAAAGAAGTCTTCATTCACCCTCCAAGGCGGAACACAGGGCAGCTGGACGCCTGAACGAAACCGGATTCTGTTAAGAAGGAAGCTAGCAGGGTGGGCAATCAGGAGTGCCTCCCGAGTATGGAGAAAGAATAATAGCTTATTGCGAGTACTTTTAGTACCAGGCACCTCATAATCCATTTTTTTTTTTTAATTTTTTATTTGACCATAGTCGATGCATGATGTTAGTTCAGGCTGTGCGACACATTGACTTGACAATTTCAAACATTATGCTATGCTCACCACAACCGTAGCTACCATGCGTCACCATACGCTACTACAGTATCAATGGCTGTATTCCTTATACCGTGCATTCCCTTGACTTCTTCCCTCCATACCTGGAAGCCTGTATCTCCCAGTATCCTCCACCCATTTTGCCTATTCCCCCACCATTCTCCGCTCTGGCAACCATCAGTTCATTCTCTGGGTTTTCCAGTCTAATTCTTCTGCTTGTTTGTTTATTCATTTGGGTGTTTTCTTAGATTCTACTTATGAGTGATATCACATGGTGTTGGTCTTTTGCAGTCTGGCTTATTGTAATACTCTTTAGGTCCATCAATACTGTTGCAAATAGCATGACCTCATCCCTTTTTATGGCTGCATGATATTCCATTTTACACACACACACACACACACACACACACACACCCCAATCTTCCTTATCGATTCATCTATCAATGGGCTCTTAGATGGCTTCCATATTGTAAATAATGTTGCCATAAATATAGGGGTGCATATATCCTTTCAAATTTGTGTTTTCAATTTCTTTGGGTAAATAAATGGAGTTATTGGGTCCCATGACATTTCTAAGTTTTTGAGGGACCCCCCCATACTGTTTTCCACTGCATCATTATCTCCATTTTGCAGATGAGGAAACATAAAGCCAGAGTGGTCATACAGTTTCTAATCCAGACAGTCTGACGCCAAAGTCAGCAAAGACTTGCCTTGGATAGCTACAAAAACTTAAAAGCAGAAAAGACAACTAAGATACCTAGAAAATTCATTTTGGGAGGTAAGCTAGTAAAAGGAGAAAAGTTGTAAAGCCCTTCATATTTTAAATGAAAAACATTTTATTTCACTCATCTCAGCATTATGCTAAAGAGGAAGGAAAATTAATTAAGGTATAACAATCTTTATAATGCTCCTTTTAAAATATCTTTTATTTATCACTAAAATGTTGTCTAATGTTTTAAAATTCACATATATTGGGGTGCCTGGGTGGCTCAGTCATTAAGCGTCTGTCTTCGGCTCAGGTCATGATCCCAGGGTCCTGGGATCCAGCCCCATGTCAGGCTCCCTGCTCAGTGGGAAGCCTGCTACTCCCTCTCTCACTCCCTCTGCTTGTGCTCCCTCTTTCCACTGTCTCTCTCTGTCAAATAAAAAAAGTAAAAATAAAAATAAAAACTTAAAAATAAATTGAAAACAAATTCACATATATTGCCAACACCATAATAAAATTGGTTATTTCTTAATGACCTTTTCAGATACTTCATTATAAGTGTATGCATTTCACTATGCTTTCTCTCAAACTTTCTAGTTTCCATACGCTTCCTGACTATCAACTCGGATAGCTAAGAGATATTCCAATTTTATTTGTCTATTGTCGGCCATCTACATTCTTTCTAATTTTCCACAATCAGAAATAACAACATGATATATGTCTTTTTTTCTTATACCTTTTTTTTTCTTTAGTATAAATTCCAAGGAGCCGGGTGACTGAGTCAATGGGTCTGATTTTCTGCATTCATTACCAATGTGCTTTCCAAAAAACCAAGCTAATAACATCGCTGCCAGAAATGTAAGAATATACCCATTTTCTGAGGTCATATCAGCTTTGGTTTGCTTATATTTATATTAATTTGATAGCCATAAAATGGTTTCTCATTATTTTTTTGACCTTCATTTCTTTGATTTGGAATGAAGCGTTCCTCTACTGGCATGTTTGCAAGTATTTCCTCCTGTGAAAAATCTGTTCCTATTCTTTGCCCATTAATCTTTCTGGGTCTTAGTGCTGTTGTGATTCACATATTTCAAAACAAAGTTGGCTTAATTTCGTTTTTGCAAGCTACGTGCCGACTAACTGGCTGGTTAGTCTAGACTTACCATGGGGCGGGCCCAAATTCCAGCCCGTTTCCCAAACCTCCTAGATTTCAACAACTGGGGCATAAATGTCAACCTTAGCTATAAAAAATGTGAACAAGAATGCTTCTACTGCTTAATTTTTCTCCTCAAAATACACATTCAGATCCCTATACTCAACGTTCTAAGAGTAATGTTAACATTTATACATTGGTCCTTGTTTTCATGGTCAGCTACACTCTGAAGGCAAAGGATTATTCTTTCAGTAAAGGGATAACAGCTGTTATAAGATTTCTTTTGTGTTTTTATCCTAAAATTGCTAGGTAGGTATAAAATCAGAGGGGAAATAATAATATCTTCAGAATTTGTTTTCCTTAAGTAGAAGGGGGAAAAAAGCTCCTCAAAACAACATGCACAAGAAAACTCTTCAATCTTTCAGCAAAAAAGAAAAGGCATAAGGCACCTTGTTATACGATGTTATGCTTTTTCTAGATTCTGCCACTCTGCCTCTCATCTCCTCTGTTCCCCAAACAAGTCTGGTCACAAACCAGAATCCCTAAGAGGACCTTTTAAAAATATAGATTCCTTCCCCTGCTCTCACCCCATGTCTAACAAATCAAAAATCTTTGGGGTTATAGCCTGATATCTATACTTTTAAAATATTCCCCAAGTTTTCAAGTAATTTAGGTCCAAAATTCTCATTTTAAATCTTGGGGCACCTGGGTGGCTCAGTCAGTTAAGCATCTGCCTTTAGCTCAGGTCCCGATCCAAGGGTCCTGGGATCGACACCTCCCCCCCAACAATGATTCCCTACTCAGCAGGGGAGCCTGCTTCTCCCTCTTCCTCCCCCGACTTGTGCTCTCTCTCAAATAAAAAAATAAAATCTTAAAAAATTTTTAAAAATAAAATATTTTTTAAATAAACTAAATCTTAACAAGAAGCTTAAGGTTTTGTATTGATTTTTAAACTAAGCATAAGATTTGTATTTACTTCTGCTGTGCTTTGGAAAGAGCTCCTGGAAGACCATTTGCACTCTCGCTGAATCTTTTACCTAAGAAAGAGCAGAGGCCAGAGACAAACATTTTTGACTTTTAGCTCTTTGCTAAAAAGAGTGGTAAGGTCAGATATAACCATGGGCATCCAGGACCAAGGCCAGACCCCTCATTTATCCTCAGGGTGCTCCCTGAAGGGAAGGATTCAGGACTCCTTACCCCTATGACAAAGAGGTTTTTTATATTGTTGTTGTTCCCTTGCTGAGAAATGACCAAAAGCCCTTGTTTGAGGGTGGTGTCACCATGAGTAATTTCATTTTTTCAAACTGCTCCTTAATGTTTTGGAAAAGTTATTTTTACCCTTCAGGAAAAATAGAAAGGGGGTTCTTAAAAGCCCAGGTAGCATTCCCAATTTTTCCACTGGTGGTTTTTAAATTTTCTTCACTGTCAGGCTTCATTAGAATCTTATTCTAAGATGCCAATAAGCACAACAGATCGTTTATTAATGTACCCGATAATGTCGAGATAAACATTATTCTATTACTATGTATTATCTATTATCTACACACACATCCACACACACACTCTACATATGTCAACAGACATAGTGAGTAGTTTAATGTCTTCAATAATGTTGATTTCTGCATTATTCTATGAATATGAGTTATTCTGTACACATATCTATTCCATAAATGTGTGTAATACAGACCTAAAGAGACAGTTGGATAAAGTTGAAAATCAGAAGGCTGTTAGCATAAAAGCCCCTACAAATCAATTCTTTACTGACTCTCCAGGTATTTCCATGTGGGTATTTAAATCACAGGAAAGCACTTCAGCTGTGGCCTCAACTGGGCGGGGGATGGAGGAACGAGCAGGCCCTGGGGTTAGAGTTTTCTCTTCTTTCCATAGGCCAGAAAAAAAAAGTCATGCTGTGTGAAGTGGGCTCTGAGCAGACTTGGGTGCCTCTGTGTGGTCTCACAGTCACCGAGAACAAGAATTAACTGCTAGGAAGCAGAGGCTGGCCTCCAGAACTGGCTAAATCTCGTTATCCAACCTTATTCTAGAAACAACACCAATAATCAGCCCAGCGTTCCTTGAAATAGTACATTAATGTTTCTTAGCTCAGCCACCCTCAGCGGGAGTATCCCGTGTCCAGTTCTATAACACGCAGGCAGCGAAACTTCTGGCCTCGTTGAAAGCACTCAATATCTCGCTGCAGAGTTTCACATTAATCTTCCAACTCCTGCCTGTAATTGGCCAGAAATGTCGGTGCCTCCTACACGACTCCACCAGAGCATCCTAACAGCAGAGGAGTATATCCCCGAATACAAAATTCAATTCTTTCCCCTCCTGGTTATCTTCAAAACTCTTATGTATATTTCACTTTGGTTCCTGTTATGTTTATGCATTTGCTTCAATATCAAAACAATGTTTCTCCTAAAACTATAGGACAAGTGGATACTCCAGGAGGAGGTATTAAGTATATTTTAGTATTTCATGTACCCAGTGGGGTGCACAGCTATCAGACTGTCTGCCTTACTCAAAGTGCTCCCCTTCCCAACTACAAAATACACCCACAAAGCAAGTTCCTAAGAGATGTTTGTGTCCTGTTCTGCCCCCAGGCCCTCACCGTAGGTGGCTGAACCAGGGAAAGCCCTGGCTGGCTCAGGGGCACCAAAAAGAGTCTCTCAGCAGGGAATGTGGGGAGATGGAGAGTGAAATGTAATCTCTCTCTCTGCGTGGACCGATGACCATGTGTTCCACGACCTACGTGGTCCAAGAAGTCAAGAAAGGTGGTCTTCACAAAGGGAAGACGTCGGTCTGGAGGCCATCCTGCGCGGGGGAGCTCCATCAGTTTGGAAGCTGTCCACCCAGGCATACCACAGAAAACTCCAACTCGAAAAACATGAGCTAAATGAGGAAAAGGCACAAGACAGCAACCCAGGGCCCCATTCATCATAAGGTGCATCACTTCTGCTGTGGGGTAACAACCTTGCCCCTAAGAACTCTGAGATTTATTGAAAAAAAAAAAAAAAAAGACACGAGGGACAGCAAGATCTATCAACCAACCACACAGCCTCTTCCTTGCATATAAACTAAGTATTACTTCTTACAAGAAGGAACCATTCTAATGTGCTTTCCCTTCAACGGTCAGTCTTTGAATTGAGAATCTATAAATTATAAGTGATGACCCTCCACACCCCCCACCACCCATCTTCAATAGTACCATGAACTCCCTCTTCCTCAGGTTGTCACATGTTTCGCTGTTGTCACCGGTGCTGGTGGGGAGGGAGGCAGCCAGCCCTCTGAGTCGTCCCAGGCGGCTGCCCCACCACGGCAACTCCACATCAACCAGGACAAGAAAGTCAGAGAAAGTCATGCTGGAAGGCTGGCAAAGGGTAACAGTGCACCTCTAGTCACATCATGGAAGCCAGTGTGGGTCTCTGCACTTAAAGTAAGGATTTCCACCACGGAAGGACATGTTCGATCATGCATCTGTGCTACATGTAGCACGAGATCTTTTAAAAGGGTAATTTAATTGTAAGTGCAATTTAACAGTAAAAAGGAATCTTGATCCACTGATCTAAATCTAGAAAAATGAGGGGATCCATATAAAATTCTGAATTTATATTTTTTTTATGGAAGCTGTCTTTTGTATATGAGCTTTGAAGGAAAATGTATGGATAGCCTATAATTTGAATCCATTTTCAAAGCTAAGATGTTACATCGCTGAACTCAACACCATTTTCACTTACTGCTCTGGAAGGCAGCAAATAAGACAAATGGGGAAAGAAATGTAAAAAAGACATTTCAGAGGCAGAATGAGTTTCTAGCAAATGTCCAACAACAGACCAGGCTGGCGTCTGAATCACTAGATGTGTGAACTTGAAAACAGTCTGGGCTAGACCCACAACTGTCAGGAGCCATAGTAAAAAAGATTCCTGCCTTTCTATTATGTGTCTTTGACCCTGTGCCTTTAAAACATTTTTTTATCTTAAAATTTTTTTATTAACATATAATGTATTGTTTCAGGGGTGCAGGTCTGTGAATCATCAGTCTTACACAATTCACAGCACTCACCATAGCACATACCCTCCCCAATATCCATCACGCAGCCACCCTATCCTTCCCACCGCTCCCCCCTCCAGCAACCCTCAGTTTGTTTCCTGAGATTAAGAGTCTCTTATGGTTTATCTTCCTCTCTGGTTTCATCTTGTTTCATTTTTCCCTCTCTTCCCCTATGATCCTCTGTCTTGTTTCTCAAATTCCTCATATCAGTGAGATCATATGGTAATTGTCTTTCTCTGATTGACTGATTTCACTCAGCATAATACCCTCTAGTTCCATCCACATCTTTGCAAATGGCAAGATTTCATTCTTTCTGATGGCTGCATAGTATTCCATTGTATATATATACCACCTCTTCTTTATCCATTCATCTGCTGATGGACATCTAGGCTCTCTCCGTAGTTTGGCTATTGTGGACATTGCTGCTATAAACATTCGGGTGCACGTGCCCCTTCGGATCACTATGTTTATATCTTTAGGGTAAATACCCAGTAGTGCAATTGCTGGGTTGTAGGGTAGCTCTACTTTCAACTTTTTGAGGAACCTCCATGCTGTTTTCCAGAGTGGCTGCACCATCTTGCATAAAATGGCAAGTTTTATGTAAGTATATTTTACCACAATAAAAAAAGATTTGTGCCAAAAATAAGGTTTTAAGGTACTCAAAAAAGAGATGGGAAATGGAATTGAAGGAAATCCTGACTGTTCCCAAAGAGTTATAATAATTAGTAAAAAAGCAGACGAGTGTGTTGATTCTAAGTTTTATCAAGTAAAAAAAAAAATCTCTGTGTGCCTTTAATTTGTTTTTTTAAAGAATCCTTCTTAACACTATTGTCAAACCATACTGAATAGGCAAATATCCAGCTTTCTTAGGTGGGTTTACGTGGTACTCACATCTGGCCAGCTGACTTCCTTTGCAAAATGACCTAAAAGGACCTAATCACTTTGACTTAAAGAAAAGCCATACGGTTAGGGTGACCGCCTCCAAGGAGTCCTGGAATCTGCTCGAACTCAGCTACCTGCATGTTAAACCCCAAACCTGGGCCAACAATGTGCTTTCTTCTTAGGGGCTGAACTTGTATTTCCATCTAATCCTCCATTGTCATAAAGCTGGGTTGCTTTTAGAAGTTTGAAGAATCTACTGAGTTCTCTCTTTTCTTACCTCCTGAGGCATCCAGGGCATGAATCTAGCTTTTTCTTTCTTCCTTCCTTTGGATAGACTGTCTTTAATCTGTGATCTGTGAGGAGGTTGAAGCCACTCACGGCACAGCTTACTATTTATTGGGGATTCATGAAACCCTGGGCCTCGGGTCACGTGTCTGGTCCAGTTTCATTAGAGGGACTTCTTAGTCAAGCTTCATGACTTCCCTTATGTATAGTGGACCCTTACACCTGCTTCTTCTCCTGGCCACTTTCTGAAATACGTAGGTCTTTGTTGTTGTTGTTGTTATTTTTAAATTTAATTTAATTTTACTTACATTCAGTTAATTAACATATGGCATTTTAATCTTCAAATAGATACATGATGTCTTCTTCAGAATGGATCTTAAACAGTATTTTTTTTTTAAACTTGAGCCTGAAAACAGATATTTAACTTGGATAGGATATTCCTCTTCCCCAGGTTGATTTATTTCCTGATATATTGACTGTATCACTATATGCACTTTGGTTTTGTTACTTTGATGTAGACATTTGTGTTCAAATTTCCTGAATGGCTTAGTGGGTTATGTCTGAATCCTGATTTCCACCATAAATTTCTAAACTCCTATAAATAATCTCTCTTCACCTTCTGCATCTAAACTAATCCAATCCTCCTTAGACTGCCTGAGAAAATTTCGCTTTCAAATCTTTTCCTTTTTCTTTGTTAAACTATCCTCCAATTCATAGTTATTTATTCAACAGGTTACAAGCATATGCGGCAGGCCCCTTTGTGCTAGGATTTGACCTTGGATTTCTGAGACTCCTCAATGTCATGAGGAAAGACTCACCATAGGTGAAGCCTGGCTTCTCTAGGTTCTTAATTTATCTAAGATCTTGAAGTATCTCCTGGGATTTGTAACTATCCTTTGCTCATCTATAAACAGAGGGTCACTTGCTATAATTCATTACAAATAATGTGGTACAATAACGAGAAGAGGCCATCCTATCCTGCCTTATTTGACCTTGAGCAAAAATGCTCATCTCAGTGGCCTCATCTCAAAAATGGTCATGACACCTTTTTTGGAAGCAAAGACTTGAACCAAACAATTTTTAAAAGGGAAATCCAAACAAGGCTTTCTTGATAAAAACAACAACAGCAACAACCAAAGACAATCTTTTCTAAAAACTTTCACCCTAAGTCTCCATGCCAAAGGTAAAGCTTTGATGACGGGCAACACCTGTCTCTTCCCTTCGCAGCCATCAGTACTGCTGAGTCTCCTGAAGAAAGTTTCAGGATGAGTGACAACAAGGCACCCTAGGGATTCCGAGACTTTTCGTTGCCAAACAAAGAACCAGAACAATACTGGAGATACCACTAAATGAACAAAAATACTGCCTCATACTGAATGAGAGACAGGAACTCCTAACTCTTCAGAGATGGCCAGAAGGGAGAGCCTGCAGGTCTAGTGTACCGTTTGAGGAAAAGAGGATCTGAAAAGGCTCAAATGTCAGAATTGCTTTTGCCATGTTTGATGGAATAAGAGAAAAACTTAGGGCAAAATGCAAGCACACTACAATTAGATGCCTCAACCAAAATGTATGGTGGGCACTAGGCTTTATAACAAGAATCTGAGTATCAGTGGCAGCTCACTTCCTACCAACCAGAACAAGATAATCACATACTTTGATACAAACAAAGTTCCTGGCCATACAGTAGTTCCCTCTGATAGAGTGCTCTGGGAAGAGAGCGGTAAACAAAATCCAGACGGGAAGTAGTCAGAAAGAATAAATGGCAGAGCTTTCTGGCACTATCTCCTTGGAGAGACACAAGAGACACTGCTCTATTTTAATAAAATTATTTTAGAACACAGACCCTAAAATTACTTATTAATACAGTTACTCACAGGGGGTGGGAGTAGTTCTAAATGAGTTTGTAACATTTGGCTCCATTCCTAGAATCAACATCATAAAGTCAACCCTAATTACCAAGCACTGACAACTCGAGGGTCAAATTCCCAACCAGAATGACATATTTTGACCTACTCCCTGGAGGCTGACGTTTCTGAAGCCTTTTCAACTTTCCATGCATACGGACTTGGGTTTATAGAAATCCTACATGAACATTCCAACTTGCCAAAATGGGTCCCTTCTTCCCACAAAAGAATATCTAGAAGAGTGTACAATCACTTTTAACTGAAAATGACAATACATTTAAAATGAACTTCCCTTACACGGCATCTGAGCAACACACAAGGTAACACATATCCATCGCATGATATGCTCTTGTGCTGCTTGTGAATTACAATTACACCTCTTTACTAGTGTCACGTCTGAATTTGCCCAGAAGCCATAGTGATAGAGCAACAGTGAGGAACATACTCCTGCTACTATTCTTGTGTGGCAGAGGCTCCCAGTTTACTCCCCAATGACCATTCCCTCAATGGAAATAGAAGGCTTGGCTGGGCACATGGCTGTCTACCTAAAGACTACATTTCCCAGCCTCCCCTGTGGGTAAGTTGCCATGTGACTGATTCTGGGCAATTGATATGAGCCACATGATATTTGCAACTTCTAGGTCATGCTTTCAAAAGGAAAGGAAGCTGCCTTCCCCTTTCTACTAACTCCCTTTTGCCACAGTGACAGAAAGTGGAGCAACCATCTTAGCTGGAAGATGGAAGATGTGTGGTAGCGACGGCATAGTAATAAGGGAGAAAGAAACTTTATCCCCAGCATCATGGAGCCATCTTCTCAGTCTTGGTCTGCTTCTGCTCAGACGGGTATAGATGAGAATAAAATAAACTTCTGTGTTGTTGTTTTGACCCGACCAGAATCCTAACTAGTACATGTCTTAAAGCACTCTGAATTCAACAACTATCTTTTGATATCTCTTCCTTAAACAGAAAGCGCCTGGATTTCTTGAAGGAAATTTGCCACCGTGTTTTTTGCATCCATTGTCAGTGTTTGATGTTAAAATCAATCTTCTTGTGTTATCAGTATCAATTTTCACAATCCCCCAAATCAAGAGGTACAATAAGTAACCCAAAATAAGAAGTGCCTTTCCTACCCTTCAGCTGGGGATCTCACAGAATAAAGTCTTTTCTTCAGGCCTAGCATCTGTCTCATCCAGCAAAGATCTCACCTTGCCCTCCGTGTGCCTCCATCAAAAGGCAGGACATATCTGGGCAGTGGAAAAGTTCACATCATCTATAAAATGGGAACCTTGTCTTAACCTTTCACAGACCCTGAGGGTGAAGAGAAAAATCACATCTTTATAGCTCAGGAAACCAAAATCCATAACTGCAGGTAACTGGACAAAATATTTAGGATTAAGTCACCAGGTCAGAGTTCACAGATTGTTTTTATAAAAATTACATTATAATGTATCAACGTGGGGACACTTGGCTGGCTCAGTCAGGAGAGCATGCAATTCTTGATCTCAGGGTCATGAGTTCAAATCCCATGTTGGGTGTAGATTAAATAAATAAAACTTCAAAAAAAAATAATAATGTGTCAGTGTGGATTCATCAATGGTAACAAACGTAGGACTATACCGAGGACATTAGGGATGCTGATAACAGGGGAGGCTGTGCCCATGCAGGGACACATATTGCATGGAAAATCTCTACCTTTCTCTCAATTTTTGCTGTGAACCTACAATTACTCTTTAAAAAAGAACATTTATTTATTTATTTAGATTTTATTTATTTATTTATTTATTTGAGAGAAAGACTGAGAGAGCACAAGCGGGGGGAGGGACAGGAGGAGAGGGGGAAGCACACTCCCTGCTGAGTGCTGTGTGCCACCCAGGGCTCGATCCCAGGACCCTGGGATCATGACCTGAGCCAAAGTCAGAGGCTTAACCAACGGAGCCACCCAGGTGTTCCCGCTAAAAAAGAAAGTCTTTTTAAAAATAGAGTTACACAATCTGCTTTAGAAGACATGAAACCTTCTCACTTTTTTAATAGTCATTACCACTTACAGAAGGAAAATGATGCTTGGCCGGATGACAAAAATGGTGAAAGAGTCAGGAGCCAAAAACTCTGAGAAGACCCAGTGAGCCTCCCACAGAGCAGAGTCCTCATCGAGCAACTCTGGCCCATATCAACCTGAGCCTCGCTCTAGCCAAAACCCCAAATAAGAGTAAACACACCACTAACCCATTCCACACACCAGTACTTTCTCCTTACGTTAGTCACAGAAACACTAATGCACGTCCTTAAGTAAAGCTTTTTTAAGATGAAAGCTTGGGGTCTCTCCCTGTCTCCCTCTCTTCTTTGCTGCCTCTGCTTTGTCTAATGAAAACTGACTGAGTGTTTTGTTTCACGATTTAACTCCTGCGTGTACATTTCTCACGTGCAGAAAAAGTGCCATAATTGAGACCGTATATGAGCATATTAAACACTGCCATGAAGATGACGCAAACCAATGGTGCCACTTTCCTTTAACACTTGAGGGAACTCATAATTCCACAATCTTGAAAAGAGGTGACAAAGAAAAGGTCTTGATAACATTTCCACCCTTTGGCTTTATTAACAGCATAACCTAAACGTTCTGCCCCAGCATCTCCGTCTTCAAAACTGAACTCCAGGAGAAAAAGTATTTTATCACATCTTCCAAGGGCTAACATTTAAAGCAGATTTGGTTTGAGGTCATTAAAAATCAGCCTCAAATGCAAAGCATATGGAAACATAACATCCCTATATGGAAATCACCTTCAGTAACAAATAACAAGTCAAATGCTTTGTGCGCTGACAGCAAAGTCGCTGTGCAGATGAGTGGGACCTGTGTGAGGGGCGGCTGCCTGGCCAGGATGAACTTGGTCCTTCAAGGGACCAACTGGAGGTGACCATCTGAGGAGCATTCCACCAAACACCACCATTTTTCAGTTCTTTCTGATTAGGGACCAAAATAAAAGCCACAGGCACTGTTTCAATTTTGACAATTTAGAAAGCCTCAAAGAATGGCTAAGAGCTTTCTGTAAGCATGCCAGAGGGAAGGGGGAAGCAAAGAAAATTACAGTTGAAATTACATCCTGAAGAGAGCTGGTTAGGCCACTAATAGACAAGCAAGTCTTGAGTCTGCCATCTGACCCAGAAGCCATGGGTGAGGAATGCCTTTCAGGACTGATTACACAAATAAATCACTCTGTTTTGTTCTTCATCTTTCATATTTAAAATGTGGACTTTTTCTTCCCTTTTTCTTTATACAAACTGAAGGATGGTCCCCACCCAGGGACTTCAACTTGGGAGTGGTAAATCTTCCACTCTGGGAATGGAAGAGTGTCACCAACCCTGTACAACCTCGGGCAAGTCTTTACCCTTCTCCATTCTACCGTTTCCCCACCTGCAAAAACACAAGCCACACATCCTGCCTCCTACTGTGATGAAAAATGAAATAACTGGGTAAGTCAAGCTCAAGAGACTTTCAACGTGGTGTATGACATCCACAGAGGCAATTTGGAAAGTTTTAGAGATAACCTCTTTCATTGAATCTATTCACAACATAAAAAAAGAAAAACACCCTCCCTATATAATGTATTAAAAATAATAAAGAAAAAAGGCTTGATCCTCTCAGGTCATGGAGAATTACTTGCTCTGGATAGCCTAGTCTTCTAGATGAATTTCTAAGAGGGCAGGAATTTTGTGTTTTGCTTTGTGATGTAGCTTCAGCACCTAGAACAATGACTGGCACATAATAGGTGTTCACTAAATATTAGATGGCTGAAAGACTAGAGATTTAGCCCTTATAAAGGAGGGAATGCTTCTTATCTAGCCATTTTGGGTGGAAATTTTCTTAAAGCATATAGTAGCACCCTTTCTTACCTTCTTGAGATTATAAGGATTATAACAGCATATTTTGCCAATAGCAAAGGGTACCACACTCTATATATCCTATATTTCTTTTTTTGTTTTTAGATTTTATCTATTTACTTATTTGACAGAGAGAGAGCACAAGCAGGGGGAGCAGCAGGCAGAGGGAGAAGCAGACTCCCTGTGGAGCAGGGAGCCCGATGCGGGACTCGATCCCAGGACCTTAAGATCATGACCATAGCTGAAGGCAGACGCTTAACTGACTGAGCCACCCAGGCACCCCTATATATCCTATATTTCAAAGATGCTCTTAGTCTGCTTTAAAATACCAAATCACCCTAAAATATTTTATGTAATTTTTCAGCTCTTTCATGCTTTTACCATTTTTCCCACCCTTCCCTTTCTGCTGGGTTGTCATTCCTCCCTATTGTAAACAGCCTATAACTGGCTGTTTCTAATTTATTGTGCACTTAAAAGCCAGAGAATCACAACTTACAGCAGTCTGTCCAAAGTAAGAGTACAAAGATCTAGGTGGGGGCCTGAGGCCTTCTCCCTGGAGTAAAGAATATAAGCCTCCGACCTTGTGACATCTAAGATTGGCTGATTACAAGCTCTGTTTTTCAGACTGCTTCCTGATTCTCTACCTAGTTCTGGAAAGATAACAGGCCAGACAGCCAAGTCCCAGATAGGGGGTACTAAGTGAACTCACGCTGTTTCAGTGGGGCATCTCCAGAGGCTAACAGGCGATTGTTCCATTAGGCAGGGTATCTGGAAATCACAGCCCCGGACAACTGGTGGTGACCGAAGTGAGCGGCTATTCTAGGAGCAGAGTAGGGATATCTACAACAAAATGCCAGGAGTATAGGGAAGTCTGTAGGGAGTGGAAACCCTGCTCTCAGCACTGGGCTTCTGAGGGAGGAAGCCATTCCAGAGGAGCTGGAGTAAAGTCACCAAGGGAGGAACTGAGAAGAGTCAACAGAATTAGGTACAAGATAGGAATTATAACCTGGGAACAAACACCAAAGTTCAGTTTTCCGACATGAAATACAAAGGCAGAACTAGAGTTGACGTTCCACAGAATCCTAGCATTAAGGGAGCCCCTTAAATCATCAAAGCCAAAATAGTAGAGGACCTCCAGGTGGGTGTCATACATCTCAGGTTGTGATAAGGCTGAGGAACCCAGCAGATTATGACAGGAAAAGAGGGGCACAGGGCTGCCAACTATCCCCTTCTCTATAGCCCAAGGGCATTACCTTCTCCATGGCCAAAGAGCAAAGTGGCCGCTGTGTCTGAAATGCTCAAATAGCTAGCCAAGGAGAAGACATTGCCACTGCGTGAGCGCAGTAAAAAACCCAAGGCTCACCAAAGAGACAACTGACTGGCTGGAGGAGGCTATCTATGTCTCTCAAACACTTTTCTACGTGCTTTACCGTGTGCTCAAGGCATTTATTCCCTGAAATAACACGGTTCTCCAGACGGCAGTTATAGGCGATAAGCCAGAGGCTCTGGAGACCACCTATGAAGCCCTTCTACGCCAGGCTGTAGCATACATGCCATGAAAATTTGTCTTGGGGCGCCTGGGTGGCTCAGGTGGTTAAGCATCCAACCCTTGCTTTCAGCTCAGGTCATGATCTCAGGGTTGTGAGATCGAGCCCCACGTTGGGCTCCGTACTGGGTGTGGAGACTGCTTAAGATTCTCTCTCTCGTCTACAGCCATACCACCCTGAACGCGCCCGATCTCCTCTGATCTCGGAAGCTAAGCAGGGTCGGGCCTGGTTAGTACTTGGATGGAAGATTCTCTCTCTCTCTCCCTTTGCCCCGACCCCTCCCTAAAAAAAGTTGGGGGGAGAGTGCATGAGAGGAGACGTCTGTATGACAGATCTTAGACTAAGATCGGTTTGAGAAAGAAATGTGATTCTTAGTTAAAATACAAAAATGCAGGGCACCTGGGTGGCTCAGTCAGTTGGGCATCTGCCTTGGGCTCAGGTCATGATCCCAGGGGCCCGGGATTGAGCCCCGCATCGGGCTCCCTGCTCAGCAGGAAGCCTGCTTCTCCCTCTACCTTTCCCCCTTGCTCGTGATCTCTCTCTCATGCTCTCTCTCTCAAATAAATAAATAAAATCTTTAAAAATAAACAAATAAATAATAAATACAAAATGCACATTAGAAAAAAATATTCAAGATTTCCACAAAAAAACATTAAATGTTGGGGTGCTGACCTCGTACTATTTACAAGAGTGTATTCACAAAGATACATGCTTATTATCTGTGCTCTCTCCTACGAGTGTAGCATGCGTCAATCAAAAATCCCAAAATGGCCAAAGCACAGTAATATTTTATCCCTGCCCTAGTCTCATGAAAACCGGCCTTTGATAAGCAATAAAGCAGGGAAAGTTTGAATATGGAGATACAATCCCTAACACTCTGCTCTCCTAATGGAGATGCCCTCAGAAAAGCACCCGGCTCCTCACCAGAAGGCTGTTGTTGCCTTGGAAACAGGAGCTGTAACTACTGCGATCACACCTCGGGAGCAAAGATGGCCAAGATCTATTTCAGTTCTCAGATGCCTCGAGGAACCACGGATGACTGCGAGCGTGGAAGAGAGCCAGCCCGTAGTAACGAGCAAGCGCGTGCCAGAGTTAGAAAGGCTGCGATTGAGAAAGGGGAAAAGAAAAAAGAAAAAAAGAGGTGGTGGAGGAAGGAGAAGACAAAATTCACGGGTAATAAGTAAAGCCCAACCCAAGATTCGCACACCTGCAAAGCAGAGGTTTCCTTCTCCTCTGCCGCTCTGCCCATCTCCCCTAACGGCACACGCGTGCCTGCCGGCACGGGCAAGGCGCTGGGAGCACAAAGCAAAAGACACGCTCAAAAAAGTGCTGCACTGGAGGCCCAAGCACCCTGGAATGAGGTGTGCAAACGGATTGATGTCGCTGTCAAAGGGGCACAGGTGGCTTCAGAGAGTGGGCGACATCATGAAACCGGGACTCAAAGAACAGGCAGGAGTTCCCAGGCCAAGGGCGAGGAGGAGCATCTCGGGCCAAGGGAAAGGCGGTACAAAGGACCAAGGCATGACATGGCACCATTCTGTGTCTCAGCAGGATGGCCACCTGCAAGCTCTGGGCGGGCCAGGTCCCCACCTCAGAGGCTGTCCCACACCCGGCAGGCTACTTGCCATCTCCGACCTCACCCACTAACTGCTGGTGACAACCCCCGGTTGTGCTGATAACTAACTCAATGCCCCACGCGTTTCCAAACGTCCCAGGGAAGGAAGGCGGCGGGCACCGCTCACGACCCAGAAGCCAGAGACCTCAGAGGTACGGATTTGTGGCTGGAGCAGGGGTGGGTGGGGAGGGAGGGGCTGAGGACGGCAGGCAGGGGAGGACCAGGGTGAAGGGCCTGGTAAGCCCTGCCCAGGAGCCAGACTCTCTGCCAGACTTGGAAAAGAGAAAACAGACTCAAAGCAGTTACGTGGGAGGCCAAGTCAACGAGAGTTGGCAGCTGATGGGGTGTGAGGAGGTGGGAACAAGGAAGAAACAAAGAATAAAGAATAACCCCCACGGTTTTCAGCTTGGCCAACTGAGTAAACAGCAGTGGCTCTACCCAAAGCCATGAATCCAGGAGTAAGAGCAGGTTTGCAGGGGGATGGAAGAGTGACGTCCAGGTATCATTTCTAAGAAGAAATACATAGACTAAGGCTGAGTGAGGAGAGACATCTGGGTTGGAAATATCCAAGCCATTCCCCATAGGCCCCTGGGAGGGGTCCTCCCCAGACTTGCTAACTGATCCGGGGAGAGGGACAACCAGAGGTGAGAAGGCAGAGGTACTGGAGCCAGATATGACCCACCGGGCACCGGCACAGCTGAAACTGGGCCCAGATAGATGGGAACAAAGAAAGCTGCAAGCTGGAGGGAGCAGATCAGCTGTGAAGTGTGTAAACCTGGCGATTCACAGACCTGTACCCCTGGGGATAAAAATATATGTTTATAAAAAATAAAATTAAAAAAAAAAAAAAAAAGATCCTGGGATCAAGCCCCGCATCAGGCTCCCTGCTCAGCGGGGTATCTGCTTCTCCCTCTGCTCCACCCCCCCCACTCCCGCAAACTTGTGTGCTCTCTCTTGCTCTCTCTCTCTCTCTCAAATAAACCAGTAAAAAAACATTTTTTTTTTTTAATGGCTTATGTGCTGGGCTTTGGAAGCCAGGCTGCCTTAGTTCAAATCCCAGTTCTCCTGCATATTGTTAATCACGACCCAAGGCAAATAAATTACTTGGCATCTTTTCTCATCTGTAAAGTGAGGACAATAATAATATCCACTTTATAATGGCTGTTGTTGGATTAAAAGTTAGAACAGGAACTGGCCCATAGTAAGTGATCAAAAATATGAGTTATTATATTCTAGCCTCATTTTGGAAATAAAATAAAGTTCTCTGCTAAAAATAGAGATCAAGGGAGTAGTCTTTTGTGTCCTTTTTTCCATATTTGAGTTTCTAAGGCTTAATAGATTACCTAGGTGATGAATTTGGGTCATTTTTGTTTCCTTCACCATGCTTTTCTGTAGCATACACCAATATTTTTTTAAAGCCTCATAGATTTTTTTTTAAATACAAACTGCATTTTCTTTCCCATTCAGGAAGAAGACTCAAGGACTAGTAATAAGTAAAAACACTGACTGTTTCGAAAGCACCTCTTATCTAATTAGACCACTGGCTCGTACCCAGGGCAGCATGAGCTCATGTACTGTCCACTGTCCTAGTATATGATTGTTACAGAGCACAGGCTCTCAACTCAAAATAAATGTGAAGTTTATCATGGAAATGGATGTGGCTTCCTGTACGGACAAAACCGCAGTTCAGAATCTTGGCAAGACGCTTCGGACAGAAAAGAGGATTACATAGTCAAAGCTTTATATGTGTGTGGTGGGGAGGGAGGAGGGAAGGAGGTGACCTTGGGCTTTGGATTTACTCTGACTTGCTTTTGCGTTGGGTGATAACCACCTCTGGGAATCTGATGAACCACAGATGCAAACAGGAAGTACTTGTGAGGAAAGTTGGGTATCAAATTTTATGCCACACATCTGAATTCTTCCTTTGATATGCCAGCATAAGCTACAAAATAGCTCAGCCCAATTCTTGTACGGTTAATAATTTGAAACTAAACACCTAAAGAGAACATTTGATTAATCTTATGTTTTCCAGGGTGTTATATTTAAAAACAAATCTGGTTTAGAGGAATTTGCTTCTTAAGGAAGGGTCATTTGTTTTAGCAAGGACTGGTTTGACTCAAGAACAGGCCTAATAATATGGCCTTTATAAAAATATTATTTTCTCCCTTTGGACTTAAAAAGTAGTATATGGGCCAAAAGAAAAGAAAAGGAAGAAAAAAGAAAAGTAGTATGGGCTAGAAATTACTGTGCTTACCTTAAAAATAGTTTGCAACCCAAACATTCTCTTCTACGACAATGAACAAATTTTTCTAGCATAAACTTCTAAAGAAAAAAAAACTTACAGTCATCCAAAAACCAACAATTCCTCCCTCCTGGCTATATTACACTCTATGACTTTCTCCCCTCTTCAATGTCTCAGAGAAGAAACCTTCTACAGTTTCCCCTGGAGGACTCCCTTCCACATCAATAACATCAGTTCAATAACGTTTCTGTTTTCCAATACAAAAGTGATCAGTGTTCTTCATTACGGTAGACCCATTTGCAAGCTATTGTGTAGTTTTCAAATCCTTTGGTAGGAGACCAACTAGATATACTTTGAAATAGACTGTTGGAGCCAGAGGGGGATTTTAGAGTCGATCCAAATAAACAGGCTGCATATTTGAATCCCCTGGAGAGCCTGTAGAATACTGAGGCCAGGCACACCCTACGCCAGTGAAATCAGAATCTCCATGGATGCGGCCCAGGCACCTGTATTTTTTAGAAGGTCCCCCTGGTGGTTCCCATCAGCAGTGAAGGTCAGATACCACAGATCCGGTCCAACCACCTCTTTCTACAGGTAAGGAAGCAGAGGCCCAGGGCTGTTAAGGGACATTCCTAAAGTCACACAGGTAATTAGGTCACATGGCTGGGCCCAGAACCCATGTCTTCAGATTCTTTCTTCTCTATTATATAATCTTGTCTCACAACTCCCTTGCTCATACGGAAATCAGATCTCAGAATCGGAGTCTAAAAGGGGCCACCGTTTGGACCCACCAGACACCAGCCGTACAATAATCAGTCTACCACTGAGCAGCGGGCTGCCGTGGTGACAACCACATCATCCTCTGAGATGGAAAACACCCTTCCTTACCATCTTCACCAGAAAGCAGCATCGAATTCTCCATCTTGTATTAATGGTTTTCTTTATTGCTTCCACCAACCCCTGTCCTCTGGTACTTCTCCACACAATAGCTGAAGTATTCAAAGTAACCAAGAAATTGTTTTTGTTCTTATAACAAGCAGTCCTCTTGGGGCAGGAAGAAAAAGATGGCTGACCTGTGAGAAAGAGGTGTTCAGAACCAAGCAGAGCTGAACCAGAACTGGACCAGGGACCAGAAGACCTCAGGCGCCGCCATCTGGCTACCCATGTTGAGGTAAGTCTATTTCTCTGGGTTCCATCTCCTCATAGACAAGGCTGAGATAATACCTGTCCTGAGTGCCCCACGGCTGGTTATGAAGATCAAATAAAGAGATAATTAAATAGAGACCAATTTATAGAAAAACATCTTATTTAAAAAATGTACATGGGATGCCTGGGTGCCTTAGCTGCACCAGCTCTCTTAAAACAAACAAACAAAAAGTACCTAAATGTAGGTATTACTAGGAAGAAAAAAGAAATGAAAAGAAAATTATCACCACATGAAAATTTAAGATATTCAGGAATACAAAATTCTTTTTTTTTTTCCTTAAAGATTTTATTTATTTGAGAGAGAGAAAGTCAGAGAGAGCGAGAGAGAATACGTGTAGGGAGGAGAGGGAGAAGCAGGCTCCCGGCTGAGCAAGGAGCCCATGCTGGGCTCAATCCCAGGACCCGTGGGATCATGACCTGGGCTGAAGGCAGCCGCTTAACCAACTGAGCCACCCAGCCTCCCCAGGAGTACTAAATTCTTAAAATGATCTGACCATAGAACAATTCAGCAACATAATGTCATGATGAACAACCATGCTGTGGAGTCACACAGACTCCGAGTCAAATCTTAGCTCTGTCAAGTGACTTCCCTGAGCCTCAGTGTTCTCATCTATACAGTGGGGATCACGGTGGCAAGTTCTCTTAGAGTAAAAGAATGTGTAAAGAGGGACACCTGGACAGCTCAGTGGGGTAAGCATCTGCCTTCGGCTCCCAGGGTCTTGGGATGGAGCCCCCACTAGGCTTGTTGCTCAGTGGGGAGCCTGCTTCTCCCTCTGCCTTCTACTCCTCCTTGTGCGCTCTCCCTCTCTGACAAATAAATAAATAAATTCTTTTAAAAAAAAGAAAAGAAAGAAAGATGATTATGCAAAGAGATGGTAAGTGCTTCACAAACAGTAACTGTCGGTTACTGCTATCAAGTGATTATTGCTATTGTCACTGCTTCCTCTACCTCCCCGGGTTGTGGCCAATTGTAGGGATCAAATGCGTCAAGCAGGAAGCTGTCCTTAGAGGGTCATCTTACCCTACTTGAGTCCCAGCTCTCCTTCTTGATATACCAGAGGTATTGCTAAGAACCACATTTTCCCTTTCTCACCAAGAGATTTCTTTTTTACCTGATCCAGTTCTTCCCGGGTACTAAGTAATATCAGGTAGATTGTGAGGATTCTGGTTAATCACTGTCCCATTTCAGACACTGATAGAGTCACAGTCATCTCTGGGGGCCAGATGGTAAGTAAAAGCAGGAAAAAGCAGTCCCCTTAGCGTGAGCTCCACATCCTACAACTATCTGATCCTACAACTGAACCGGGGTGAGTGGCAGGAGCCCAGCTGATCACCAGGATTATCAGACACAAGGGGCAAAGGAAACAAGCAAAGGAGAAAAGCGACTTACAGAGAAGTTACGCAGAATGTGCAGCTACGTTCTCGAAGTCTCTATGACTGGCAATTGTGTCACTGATCCTACCAATGCTTTTATTCAAATGGAGAAAACATAGGGGGAGAATCACAGAAAGTTAAGGCAAAAAACATTCACTTACTGTGAAATTTCATATAAGTCACATATAAATACAATACAACTAACATTTTCTTTGGAAATGTCAAAAATATTAGTTAAGCCCTTTGGTCTGTTAGAACAAAATTCTACAAGCAATAGAGGCTCATGTGTAGAGACTTGCAAAATGCAAATGAGAAGATTTTAAATGAATTAAGATCATCCATAATCAAACCCCACAGAGATAACACTATGAACACTTTGGTATATATTATTTCATACTTTTTTCTGTCTGTGTATATATAAAAATAGAAAATTTCCCCAAAAAATGAATTTTAAAACTCTAGCTAAATAAGTCCTTAAAAAGTACAGAGAGGACGTAAAGACCTAATGAATTAAATAAGGATAGTTACTATCTCCTTCTGACGACCATGTAATTAAAGTCTATGAAAACACAGAGCTTGGCATTTAGAGAATACTGGTGGGTAATTCTTATGAAACACTCGTGCTGGGCCAGACCTGCACCTAACATCCATATACAAATTAACCCCTTTGGTTCTCACAATGGCTTTATGAAGTGGGGACAATTATTGTTCCTAAAAACAAGGCACAGGGAAATCAGGCAATTTGCCCCGAGGTCACACAGGAGGTAAAATGCATACACTGGGATTAGAACCCAGGCAGTAGGGCTCCAAAGGCCAAATTCTGCCCAACCTTGCCTCCCAGAGGTGCAATGTTATCACCAGAACTGGAAAAGAGAAACTCCCTTATGCTTACCCAGAGCTTGGCAGCAAACGTCATATAGTACAGTGACTGCTGAACTAACCATAAAACTGTCTAATACGCTGCAAATCACAACACACCCAAAAAATGTAGGAAACAGATACTGATTAAAATAAACAGAACTTGCATTTCGCAAGCAAAGTTGGAAGGAATATTTTTGGAAGGTGGGATGTCGGTGTCACATGGAGCCAGCCAACAAGCTTTCTTCAAGGATGCGCTGTCTGTGTTTAGGTTTATGACTTGAAGGTTAGGCTGCCAAGAATTTTTTAAAAGGTTGATACATCTGTGGCTGCATTTCCCCAGAGCACCATAACCCACAGTCTTGCCAAAACTAAATAAAAGGCTTGACTGTCCTCTTTCTTCCTCTGCCTTAAGAATGTCACCATCTGAACTCTGTGGGGAATAAAGCTACTATGAACTCAGCATTCAGGAGGAATTTTCTGCTTGGACTGCAATCAAACTCCTTATTCCATGACCGGGTCCTAGTCGTCTCAAAGGGCAGGCAGCTAGAGGAAGATCCAAACCCTCTTCCCTTCCAAAGAAGATTTCGAAAAGGAAAACCATGTGAGCGAGAAAGGTGTGTGCTTATTTGGGCCAGAGGTCCTGTTAACATCGGGGTACATCCCGGGTTAGGACATGTGTAGGTCCCTGAAGGAACCCAAGAGAAGTAACAGTCCGTAGTGTGAAGACATGTGAGAGTTTCCCAGTAGAGGAGGGCGTGTATCCGTCAGGAATGCTGTAACTGCTCTACCAAACGTGCCCTGTGTCTCGGGGGTACCGTCCAGTAAGAGTATTTCTTGCCCAGGTTCCGGTCCAGTGTAGATCAGGAGAGGACTGTGCTCCACGCAGCTACCAGGGGCTCAGGCCTCGTCCTCTGGGGGCGCCATCATCTTCTGGGGCCCTGGGCTCCTCTTCTACATCTTGTGCTGACGGTCAGCAAACCAGGAGAGAGGACAGGTGACCAAGCTCTTGCTACTTTCTGGCCTCATCTCTCTAAACCCCCCACAGGATCCTTTACCTTGTCTCACTCAGTTTGTTGACTCTAAACCAAGATCCAAAGGAGGACACTGAAGCCCTAGAAAATGTCTCCTGCCCGCAGCTGAAAGAAAGGCTAGACAATGGGCCCCAAAGGAAAAGAATACACGGTTCATAAAATACAGCATTATCTCTGCCAAGAGGAGGAAGGGAACCCCTCCAGATTTTGACAGAAGTAGACGGACACGCCTTTACCTGAGTCGTAGGCAGCAGTCAGGCTTCTAAGGGATAAATTTATCTGAGCCTGAATTACCTGTTTGGTTCTTACGTCTTCTGATTCTGAAAACCTAACAAAACAACAAGTACGTAATAATCCAAGTCTACCTTCAAGACACCCAATGTTCAAGGGAGCCCATTAGAGGCTGGTCACGAAGGACGGAGCTTGGCCTTCATACACATCGCATTTGTAAAATATTTTTCAAGAAAGTTCTTTCATATTTGTTATTTTACTTGACCTTCATCTCTTCCCTTCAAACCAAATATTCTTGCACAACACTTTTCAGTGGTTTGAGGCTTCACTGGCACAAAATACGGCCCCAGTACATTCTATCCTGAACAGCTCTGCTACGGTGCACACCCACGTGCTGGGAAGAAAGAGCAAGAAATCTCCAGTTGGGGAGCCTGGCTCCATCCAGTTCCTGACCCTGTCACTTACTGGCTCTAGGACTCCATTGATGTCCCTCATTTTCCTGGGGACTGTTTTTTCCTGTGTTAAGCGAGACCAGGGCTGCCCGCCCAACTTCACCCATTGCTCTAAAAGGAGCGAATGGGATAAAATTGGCAAAAGCATTTTGTCATGGGGTATCATGTCTTCTTTCTGGAAATGATCGACCTGCCTCTCGGACGCTGAGTGTGTCAAACCAAGGGAGAACTGCTAGGAAATACAAATCTGAGTTCGTGAATGATAGTATGAGACTAATTGTTGCACTTTTTTCTTCAACCAGTATCTGATGACTTCTGAAGCGACTTAGCAAAGGCAATAAAAAGAAACTGTTTATATTCTCTTCATTGCACAGTTTCTCATTGTTCAGCAATAACTCAAGTTCAACCACACTCATCCTTGGCCAAAAATAATAATGCAATTAAACAATTCAAAATGGCACACTGTTCAATTGTTCTTTCGGTTTTCTCTCATTGGACACCACAAAGCTGAAACCCCAGAGAAACATCTACGGACCACTAGCTGTATTTTTTTCTTTCTGTTTTCATAACCAAACAATATATAAATATATTCTCAAAGTTTCAAACAGTACAAAAATACACAGAGTAAACCAAAAACCCTACCCACCTTGACTTCCCTGAGGTAATCAACCTCAATCTGTCTGTTGTGTATCTTGCCAGACTTGTTCTGCAAATTGAGTTTATGTGCATAAATACAAAAATCTCTTTTTATGTTTCACTATATAATTGGGATCACAGTTTACAAATTGTTCTATAACTTGCACTTTTTGTAGATTATTCCCATGTTGTGCATGACTGTCTACCTCCTTTTTTTTTTTTTTAATAGCATCTGGTTTCTGTTAGGTAAATACCCCAAACTTTACTTGACCCTATTGATGGAAATTTGGTGGTTCCCAATTTCCAGAATTACAGAGCTTTGCTAAACTTTTAAAGTTAAATTGCTCATGGACTCCATTTTATTGCCTTTCTCCAAATTTCACTTGAAACCCGCTTACAGTCAAGTTGTTTCTAATATCCTCTTCCTCCCAGTGACAAGAAGTAAAGGGCTCTTTTTTGAAAATGTTGAACTCCACTCAGAGCCCTTTAAAGAGGCTAACAAGACTGTTAGCTTGTTAGACTCAAGGCTCTCTCTCTCTCTCACGCTGCATTCCTTATTCATTGTTAAGAGCATTTGTTCGGTCAGTCCTATGTTTTGGTGCACCTGGGTGGCTCAGTCGGTTAAGCATCTGCCTTCAGCTCAGGTCATGATCCCTGGGTCCTGGAGTCGAGCCCCACATCGGGCTCCCTGCTCAGTGGGGAGCCCACTTCTCCCTCTGCTGCTTCCCTCTGCTTGAGCTCTCTTGCTCCCTCTGTGTCCAATAAATAAATAAAATCTTAAAAAAAAAAAAAAATCAGTCCTGTGTTTTACCTGCTGAGAGAATGGACCTGTACCTATGGGCTTTCTGTGTGAAGCCTCCATATAGACACACACACTCACGAACCATGCTAAGACCAAAGAAAGGGGCACGTGTGTAAAAATCTTAGTACACTCTAAGGAACTCTCTACCCAGTTAGGCATGGTCTTGGGTTCTATAAAAGAACTAACTAACTGGGATGATATTGCTAGACTCTTCTAGCAAGAGCAAGACTGTCTTCCCTTGGAATATCCAAATTTTAATATTTGTTGATTGTCTACTATGTGCTAAGAGGGGATCGAAAGTAAGATCCAACCTCTGCCTTCCGGAAGCTACAACACAGCTGGGGAGATGAGGGTTACGTGATCCAAACGACTGACTAACAATGCGCAGGGGACTAGCCGTGTAAAATGACTAGTGGGCAAACGAATTGTCCGGGCTGTCGTGCTCCCGGGCGGGGTCTTGGCAGCAGGAACATGGGGCAAGCCATTGTGATCGGGGCCTCGGCACTGCAGCAGGGGCCTCAAACGCAGAGTCCGCTCGTCGGGGCTATGGGTCATGGGACCGCAGAATGTAAGAGACATCTGGGCAAACAAACCCGAGCGCTTAGCATGCGGAGGAAATAATGTTAAGACGTGGAAACCTGAAAGATGCCCCAGAGGGGCTCGATACAGACTCTGAAGCGTGTCCAGAATCCCCCGCCCCTACCCCTCCTGCAGGCCAAACAGGCCGCAAAGCCCTGTTGGACGGATCAGAAGTTCCGTTTCAGGTACATTTCCCCTCCCAATGGCTAACTGTGTATAAATACATTAAAAAACCATCGCTAAGCAACTACTATGTGCCAGTTACCTAAATTAAGACCAGATGCATGATCTTCGCCTTGAAAGCATTCACAAGTGTCTGAACTATCTACTCCAGCTCAGAAGGGTCCCGAAGCCACCTCCCCCGCTGGCCAATGGCAGAGCCCGAACCCATAAAAAAAAGAGCAACAGGAGAACATATGAAAGGTATGTGCATGGGGGTCAGCAAAGCCACGGACACTGTAGAAGACTTCTGGTTTTAACTTATTCCTGTAATATCGAGCTTGGTTTGGTCTACACAGCCTAGTCGTTTCCCTTAACTCCATGATTAGAGGTGTTGCTTGTGTATCCCTTTTATGGGGCTTCTTCAAAAGTTTCGATTTTCTTTCTCCATTTATCACAAAGAGCATCTCAGTTGAAGCCTCCAACTGCCCATCTCTCCCCCAACAAACCACTGAAAAAAGAAAGGAGGGATGGAAGGGAAAGGAAGGAAGGAAGGGAAGGAGGGAAGGACGGAGGACAGTGGGAGAAAAGGAGGGAGGGAGGGAGGGAGAGAGGGAGGATGATGGAAGGGAGGAACTTTGCAGTAGCTTCTGAGAAAAAGACCCACTCCCACGCCAGGCCCAGGTCTGTAGAGAGCACTCAGTGACCAGGAAGGCCTTTGACTCTCCAGAAGCAGCATTCAGAAATATTACAGGGGAAGTGAGGAGAAGCAAGACCATTGCTGTCTGTCAGGCGAAGCAAGAAAATTGGGGAACAAAGTGTTCTTTGAAGGCCTGGCAGCAGCCGTGGGGAGCACGGAGCTGAGGAGAGGCAGCAAACGTGACTCCTTTAAGCAGCTCGCCATCCGTTGTGGGTCTTGAATAAGAGCTGACTGTATTATTTTGTTCCCCAAGAATAGACCTTTGTTCTCATACAGTACTGTACTCTTGAATGTTTCAGTACTAGTTACTGTGCTTAAAAGAAAGGCACAAAATACCATATTTGTTCAAAACAAAGAAGGAATCAATTATTAAATCATCTTTTCTAAGAACTCACCAATCTATAAATAAAACATGTTTGGAAAACAAACATTTTCCTGCCTCTGCTATTTTTCCTTCCACTGGCATTAACTTAAAAGTCACCACTCAGTGATACCTTTCTCAAAAAACGAGACTCGCTAACTCACTTGTGTTCAAGCTACTTTGCAAAAATCTTTTTTTTTTTTTTTTTCCAGGAACAGGGGCTCTCCTCAAGAAGCATGTGCTCCTTAAAAATACCTCACGGCACGAACGTTCTCACTCAAAGCTTCCATTTTGTGTCATGCCTTTAGTGCTGGTTCCGTTTGTGCCCACTGTCCACCTGCACAAACATGTCAATGGCAGCTGATACACAATTCGTAAACAGCCACAAAGGAGATTTGTATAAAAAGAAACTTGGGGCTTGGTTACATGTCCTAGAGCACCATTCCCAAAGATGTAAAAAGCCCCACTGTTTTGGGGCGCCTGGGTGGCTCAGTCGTTAACTGCCTGGCTCAGGTCATGGTCCCAGGGTCCTGGGACTAAGCCCCGCATCGGGCTCCCTGCTCAGTGGGAAGCCTGCTTGTCCTTCTCCCTCTACCCCTGTTTATGCTTCCTCTCTCGCTGTCTCTCTCTCTCTGTCAAATAAATAAATAAAATCCTTAAAAAAAAAAAAAGCTGAGTGTTTTATCTATTTTGTGACAGATTTGGAATTAAATGGTCAGATTTCTCTAAAATAATTTCATTATAAAGGATGATGCTTAACCCCTGAAGAGAGTGTCGTCCTTGCCAAGTAAGCAGTCTATTCCCGCTGCTTTCCCTTCCTCACTATGTAGCAGTAACGCAACAGGACACACCAGCTTCCTCCCTCCTTGGAGCTTCTGCACACACCATGCCCCTCCCTAGAACATTCTACACACCCTTCCTCACCTCGTGAAATCCAATTCACCTTTCAGACCTGAATTCAAAAGTCCCTGGGGGGGGGGGAGAGCCTTCCCACCTCACCCTCCCATTCCCCTGCCTAGAGGAGATTCCTTGTCATGTAGGTTCTTGTAGCTGCCTGTGCTTTTCCAACAGAGCACTTACCGTAGTCTGTAGATTGATCATCGGACTATGTCCATCTTCCGTCCCAGACTGTAAGTCCGGTCAAGACAGAGGCTATGGCCGTTGTGCTCCCACTGGATTCTCAGAGTCTAACATGGTGCCTGACACACATCAGGCACTCGATTATTTGCTGAATGAATACGTCCTGACACCCTGCTCTAGTAAATCAGGGAGAAGACAAAGAATCTCTTCTGAAAACTGCTGGGTCAAATACCTCAACACTGTCCTAGTGAGTTGACTCTTCTCAGTGAACTTGGTTTGTTATGATTTATGCTATAATTGTGGCCCTGACAAAGAACTGGTTTACCCCTAAGGACAGGAGAATATGACCGAAGGATTGGGTTTCTTGGCATACTATAGAAAACCCCACGTAGCAAAGCCTTAAACAAGATAAATCCATATTTTTCCCTCATAAACAAGGGTCTATAGGAAGTTACCCAGGACCGGTGGAGTGTTCTACAGTAATAAGGACTCAGGTTCCATTTATCTGCCTACAAAATTCTCCTCAGCATTAGTTTCATGC
Source organism: Enhydra lutris kenyoni (assembly GCF_002288905.1). Classification (NCBI taxonomy): domain Eukaryota; kingdom Metazoa; phylum Chordata; class Mammalia; order Carnivora; family Mustelidae; genus Enhydra; species Enhydra lutris. Next base: position 9,484,093 of record NW_019154085.1, read on the forward strand.
TTCTACTTCAAGACCCATAATGGCTGCTCAAGTCCAGCCATCTCATCCAATTCCAGGCATAATGAAAAAAGAACAGATTAAAGAAGGGTGATGTTTCCCCTTTCTGAATATTTCATACTTAAGTCCTTCAGCCACAATGTAGTTACACATCCATACCTAGTGGCAAGGGAAGCTAAAAAAGATAGTCCTTATTCCAGGAGAAGCATATATTACTTTTAAAGATAGGAAGACTAGATAATGGGAGACAACCAGCAATCTCTGCCACAGATTGCAAGAATATTTAGGGACCCAGCTCACTATTCCTGGTAACAGCAAGTGTCTCCTCAAGTGGACACTATCTAAGCAGTCAAGACTGACCAAAACGGAAAAGGAAACCTGTCTGTCCAACAAGTAATTTGAGCCTTGACATGAGCAAACAAATTAGTATTCATATAAGATAACCAAGTGGTCATCATCGTGTGAAATCTGAAATGCTTTTCTTTCTGCTTTGACTTTATTTTCTAACATCGTAAAACTTTTGCAATATTTACACTATCCCAGAAGGCAAAGTTTTGCATTTTATACACCCACCCAATTCTACCACTTACCTTCTGTGCTTTAGTAACCTGTCTTTGGAAGTTTCAAAACTTATCTTGAATGGATTTCAGGCCCTGAACAAGAGGGGGACATGTGACCAGGTAAATACTTGTATAAAAACCAAACACAGGGGTGCTTACGTGGCTGAGTTGGTTAAGCATCTCACTCTTGATTTCAGCTCAGGTCATGATCTCAGAGTCGTGGGATCAAGCCCCAAGTCGGGCTCCATGCTCAGAAGGGAGTCTGCTTGAGAGTCTATCTCTCCCTCTCCCTCTCCCCCACCCCTCCCCCTGTGTGCGCGCTCTTTCTCTCTTTCAAATAAATAAATATATCTTTAAATCTTAAAAAAAAAAAAAAGTATATTCAGTCTGATTCTTCTCAAATGAAAACTTGCAGATGAAGGACTTTTCATTTTCCTGCACATCTCTCAAACCACACTCCCTTATATGCATTTTGGGTCATATGATTTCTACTTTTCCTAAAATATCAACAGTTGGATTGTTGGTTACAGAAGAAATATATATTCACAAGGTAGGTCAAACCAGGTTGACACCTTCTTTCGAAAAAAGAGTTGCTCAGACTTCAACTACTAAGCTCCCGGCCTTTCAGGCTCAAGAGGGAGGAGCCGGGTGCGAAGCAAGATGGGAACCGGAACACTGTCTTACACACAGTGGTGTGCGACACTAGCAACGGTTGTCGGAAGCTTAAAGGGCACCTCCACAAAACTGCTGGAGATGCTACCTCACTGGTTCTAGTGAGTCTTCCGTGGAGGGTGACAGTGCTTTATGCCGGGTTTAAGATTTAGCATGGCCCCAGGACTCCTGGAGTAAGTTTTTCTGATTAACCACAGCAGCATGTGGTAATGTTTTACTGTAGATAAGAGTCATCTCAGAAAGACAGATCCAAGGGCATGGCATACTACATAATAACTGTATCTCACAATTTTATGGCCCATTCTGTACCCACCCCACCCCCCACCAACACACACCCATCCTCTCTTAAAAGTAATGGTCTGCTCTTTGCAGTCAGGAAATTCTACAACAAGCTGAACTGTGATCAAAGGCCTCCCCACCTAGCTATCCACAGATTCACAGTCCACAGCTGGCAAAGACACAGAAGCATCCTGTTGACCATGAATAAATATAATTTTTGGACTAAAGGTACATAAAATCTTATTATGCAGCCCACAGTGATCACACACTTGAAGATTATTCCTCCTTTCCAGAGCAAATTTTCTTTCTGAATCTTAGTCCTCTATCTGAAGTGTACCAAGAGATCAGGCCTGAAAAATTAAAGGGAATTTCCCATCGCCAGAGCAGATGCTCAGAAAATCTAATGTCTTCAAAGAAGAAAAGGAAAAAGAACTAAATTTGTCAAAGTGTGAGGATGCTGACCGGCATTACACTCATACACAGGCACATATACACACACACACAAAGGGCTAAGTAGTCAAGCATGGGAAACCCTGATTAAAAAATGAAAAAGGTCTCTTTCTTTTTTTTTTTTAAAGATTTTATTTTTATTTATTTGACAGACAGAGATCACAAGTAGGCAGAGAGGTAGGCAGAGAGAGAGAGGAGGAAGCAGGCTCCCTGCCGAGCAGAAAGCAAGACGTGGGGCTCGATCCCAGGACCCTGGGATCATGACCTGAGCCGAAGGCAGAGGCTTTAACCCACTGAGCCACCCAGGCGCCACAAAAGGTCTCTTTCTTGTAGACCTTCTCAGAGCCTGTGATATTGCCAATATGGATTATGGATCTACAAGAGGGGCACAGCAGACAGATTTTCTACTTGAACTCTTGTTGACCAGAATATTTCCCATGGCAAGCGCTCTGTAGAGTATACATAACAAAACGCTGGACTGGAAAGAAACACACCAAAAATAAATAGAGCTACCTCTGGGTACGGAAGTTCACGAGTGATCTTCATTCTCTGTATTTCCAAATCTTCTATAATGAATTTATATTGCATTTGTCATCTGAAGAAGTTACAGATGATAAAAGAAAAATAATATTTGGATCTATATTATTTTAATATTTTTAAGAATTAGAAGTCACTGAAGGTGAGAATTTTTTCTTTCTCATAAAAAGTAGAGGTGTTTATTGTTTTCAAAGATTTACCATATGCCTCCAGGGTGCCACGTTCAGATATTAATATGAGAAATAAAAAGGAAGATTTTGATGATTTACTACAAAGTGCCAGGCACCTAGTAGAGGAAAAGAGACTCTTTAGAGATTCTCCCACTACTAACATATAAACTACAGCCTGCAAACATTATAAAAATACGTGTACAAAAACAAATAAATAAATATGTATATCTATTTGTGCAATATTAACCCCAAGAATACAAATTTAAGCTACTGTGTTTATCCTCCTCTAATCATTTAAAAGGTCTCTTTTTAGGTTTAACTTCTTGATTTATTTTTAATAGTGCCCTATATATAAAAACTTGCCAGGGTGCACTGTAAACAAAACTTCATCATTCATTCTTTTATCAATTTACTGAATGCCTAGTATATGCCAGGAAATGTGTGATTATTCCTGGAGAATTTCGTAAAAGAAGATGCTCCTCCATGACCAGTTATTTTAGTAGCTAATTATCTAAATAAATTTAATACTATCTACAAACTAATAAAGAAAATAATCAGCATAGAGACACTAAGGTTTTAACAGATCTATGTAGCCAAGATTTTATGATACGATATGATGTGTTGCTTCGTCTTACTTGATCTCAGTTTGAAGATCATCCCAACTTGGACTATCCAGAAAAGTAAAGGCGATTTCACCAGAAGGCCACAAAAGAAAACTTTTCAGGACGCTCGATCCTCAGGCGTTCAGCATTTCCAGTTATACCAGGTTTGTCAAAAGAAGACAGGAGGAGCCAAGCATCAAAGCCCATCTTTAGCAATTCTACAAACCACTTGCGTGCTAAGGCCTTTCTGTCCCCAGTTACAGCCACGGTGATGAGACTGGACTGGCAAGGCCGCCTCTCCAGATTCTCCAGGAACAAAAGGGCTCTTCTCCCAGCCCCGGCAGGCAGTTCTCCCCACTGAATACGCTCAGACACTTCTGGGAATGGCCCCCTTCCCTTCAGCTGGGGGTAGGTCAAGAATGGTCAACAGGTCTAATTCAGGCAGAATTCGGAATTTGATTCACTTATCAAGAGAGGCAAAGGAAGCTTCTATTTACCTCATCACCCGAGATGAGGACAGAACATTTCCAGAGTAGTCCCCACAACTCAAAGCAAGAAACCCAGGGAAATTATGCCCGATGAAAGCCCGGATGTCAGACTTCTCAGTCGACTAGGCCAACCACAGCCAGACATAAGGGCCACAAATAGGTACAAGTGCCTTTGCTTCCAGGCCTAAATTCTGTGAGTAGCCAAGTAAGCAGCTAACTTATTTACTTAGGGAAATTATATTGCCCTGCTCTAATGACAGCTCTGATTTTCTAGAAAGAGTTGGGATTTGTCAGTTTCACTGAACAAGGGTTCCAGTGACTAAAGCAGACCCATAAAACTACATTAGAAAAGCTCTTCATTGAGAGGAAGAAATCTCCACAAATCAAACCGAAGCAAAACAAAATTAAATGAAGTCTACTGTTTTTTAGTATTTACTGCACACATATGTTCACCAAATACACAGTATGCTTCTAGTTCACACTACTGAATTGTCTCTGGATGTCACCGTTCCAGCCAACTGCGGCTGGGAAGACTGTGGGCCTGGCTCTAAAGAACTCATAGGGAGCCTAAGAAATAAGAAACTCAGGGCCACGGCTTTAAGACAAAAAAAAAAAAAAAAAAAAAAAAATCATAATTTGTTTCATAAGGAAGGGAAACTTGGGCCTGATCGTCAAGCTTTGCATTAATCGAATCCGTGTGAATGAGTTCACATTAGTTGGGCCTTCCAAAAACTAACATTGTGAAACATAAGTGAAGGCCAAGGAAACATACAAAGGAAATAGAGGAGAAATGTGTGGGCCCAAAACAAGGGAGTTAAGAAATTGACAGCATAGGGGGCCCTGGCTGGCTCAGTCCATATAGATCATGCAACTCTTGACCTCGAGGTTGTAAATGTGAGCCCCATGTTGGGTGTAGAGATTACTTAAAAATAAAATCTTTTTTTTTAAAAATTGGCAGGGCACCTGGGTGGCTCCATCAGTTAAGTGTCTGCCTTCAACTCAGGTCATGATCCTGGGGTCCTAGGATCAAGGCCTGCATTAGGCCCCCTGCTCAGCCGGAGTCTGCTTCTCCCTCTGCCCCGCTGCATCCCTCACTCCACTCCCCCTTGCTCTCATGCATGTGCTCGCTCTCTCTCTCTCTCTCACTCTCGTGCACACAAGTGTGTGCACATGCAAAATCAAAAATAAAATCTTAAAAGTAAATAAGTAAAAACTGAAGGCATTACTAATAAGCACAGAACTACTGTTAGGTCCCCCGTGAACACAGACATGGAAGGACCTAGGTATGAAAGTTAGCAGGCATCACCATCATAGTCCAAGGCAGAAATGCCAAAACAGCCAGATGCTCCTCCCACGCGGAAGTACACCTCAAAAGCACAAAGAAATTCAAAACAACTCAGGTGGCTAAAAATGACAAAGGAAGCAGCTGCTGTTACATTTTCCAGTTTCCTAACAGCTCCTGTCAGCAGTCACAGAAAAAGAATCACTTTTTAAAAGGTTGGACAAGACTCTCTTAAGCAATTACCCACGGTGTGATGGGAAAATGGAGAGAAATCTCTGGCTCACAGAATACAATGCGTTAGAGGAAAATCGCGTCCCACTCTCTTACCCATCTAGGACATAGGAAGGATGCATCCCTCTCGGGACTGGCGACTGCCTCAGCGGCGGGCGGTAACTGTTCTGCACTCTCCTGTCTTTCTGAAGGATTTAGAATGTTAATTTGTAATATTTTTTGTTAGTAACCATTTCTGTTCATTGTCACCAAGCAAAGGTAAGGACAGAGTTGGGCCAGAACACCACGTGTGTCTCGCAGAGTGAAACGGTTGCTGGAGAGACAGAGAAATGGAAGACGGGGAAAATCACATTTACAAAAACAATCTGTTGTTCACTTCCTACCTCAACAAATCTAACTACTGCCATGCTTTGATTTGATGATTTTTTTTTTTTTTAAAGGACAGCCAACTGCGCGTCTCAAGCAGTGATGCTAGTCACCTCTTTAGCAAGCCCCCGGCCCCATCAAGAAGACCCACCACTCCATTCATGGTAGAAATTTGTGGGTAAGTGGTGACTCTGTGAGTGGCCAATCCTGAAGGTAGACACACGCTGCTTGTGTTAAGAAAATATATGAAAATTTCAATTGATGATGTATAGGAACTCAAGGGTGCTCATTTACCTTACAAAATAAAAGGGCCATTTGCTATAGTTTTTATCAGGTCAAGGGGAAGGTGGGGGGGTGGGGATTACTTGACAGCAAAGCTGTTTTAAGATTATTTTTCCTAAAAGTGGTAGAAACTGCCAGACAGCCACAGGAGAGTCACCCCGAGGCTGCAACTCCTCTGTTCAGGTCAGCAGGCGGCTGGCACCGTCCCGGCTCATGTCATGCCACAGCACTGGATGGAATATCTTTATAGTCCAGGAAAATTAAAAGGACAGGAAAGTGAAGAGAGACAAATCAAATCAAAGTTGTTCCTAAATTCCTCCAGGAACATTTTAAAAACAAAGAAGGCAAGTGAAAATAAAATACATTCCCTATTACAGATACGGTGCTCAGATATCACGCAACCTCTTCCCTCGCTGAAATGAAAGTAGGAAATAGATAAGGAAAAAAGCAGGGGCAGGGAAGGGGGAGTATTTTGGATTCCCCTGCCCCCAGTGTTCCAGTCATAATGTTCCATTCCATCCCCAAACCAGAAAATGACATCAGAAACGTGGGCATGATACAGCCACATGAGCCCCGGGAAGGCCAAGCTTTGAGGAAGGAACAGGAAGAAACGGTGCTCCAGGTTAAGAGTCCAGCTCTAATCCCACGAATAAGTAGGCCCCGCCACGCATAACCCCTATATTTGCAAACGATTCTGCCCAGACATCCCTGCAAAGCGGGCTTCAATTCCCAGGCCCCGGCTTATACTGCCACAGTCTCCCCAGCCACCACCCTCTGCAGCCCTCCCCTGTTGTAGCCACGTCCCTCCTGTGTCTCTGCCAGATCGGTTTCCTGACAGCCACATGTTCTACAGCTCAAACACCTACAGCGTTCGCTGGGTTTGCTTCGTCCTCATTGCAATGCTATGGCATTGTCATTCTTCCCATTTCACAGATGCAGAAGCTGAGGCACAGTGTGGTCAGGTGATTTACCCAACAGTATACAGCTAGGAAGTAGCAGGGCCAGAATTGGAAACCAGGCGGTCCAATTCTGAACCCAATGCTTGCAACCCCCATGTTTTACATCAACAGAATGAAATCCGAACTCTCCAGCCTAGCCATCCACTACCTCTACATCTTTTCTGTCTACTTTCCCTCCGTTCCTCTCCGCTCCTTCCTCACTACCTGGCACAGTGCCACTCAATGCAATCCCTGCGATGAAGATGTGTTGACTGAATGAGCATCCAAGCTAACGAACGAACAGTCTGTTTTTATTCCATTCAGGAATGGTCCTTATTTTCAGTGCTTTTGGGGAAAAAATGGTTTCAGCTTAGGAAGTGTAGTCTCTGAACGTGACGCCAGGAAACAAAGAAATCACACAAGAATTTGTTAGGTTAATTATTCATCTCCTTACTGTCAGCAAGGGCTTCCAAGGCACTAACATATCTGCCTCCCAGATGTGTTACAATCACATGGCCAGGGGCAGGGGCAGGGGTAGGGGTAGGGGGTGTTGAAATATGGCTCCCCAATCCAGGAAACGGATTCCTTACAATACGCCATTTTGTCCCTTGAAAGAAAATTTGGCAAACCTATCACCGGGCAATCATCTTGGCAGAGGTCCTGGGTACCTAGAGCAGAATCAGTTTCTTTACATAAATTAGGTTTTGTCTGATGGCAACAAGTGGGATAAAGTAAAAACCCAAGCTTAAGTAACATAGTGATTTATAGAGCACACATCACTTACACATAACCCCCGACCTAACCCCCCCCCCCAGCAGTGTTCTGAGGTCTTATTATTAGCTCCGTTTGGCTGATGAGGGAACTGACATGCAAAGATGATGAGTAACTTACCTAAAACCACCACATAACAGAGTGAGGACAAGAGTGTCTCCTCTCCTCAGGTCCAACCCAAGGGTCCCAGCTGTGAGAACAATCATTTTCTCACAGACTTTCCCCCCACAAACACACAGCCTCTTCCACGGTAAAGAAAGTTCTGCCCTACTCAAACCAAGAGTGTCAGCTGAAGAACGGAGGTGCCCAAGGAGAACTGAGAAGCAGCCGGCCACAGGGCCCTCTGTTGAGGTCTCTGTGGGCTGCAGACATTGGCTCTGTCAACTGTGCACAGTAAGAAATGGTTCTGGACAGGGCCCTTCCCTCCTTATCATCCTCCTTCCCACTTCCCCACTCCCCAAACACCGGAACAACCCCAAAGTAGAGGAGAAAGAAGTAGCTATATCCATACTTGTCCCTCCTGGCTTCCTACCCAGTGTTGCTACAGGGACAGAGAGCGGAACCTAATTACCTTTAATCCTGAGGGGACTGTAAGGATCAACTTCAGGTGTCAACTTGTAGGGTGTTTTTGGGGTGTAATTAACATTTAAATGGGTGAATTTTGGGTTAAACAGTGTCCTCCATAGCTTCGGTGGGCCTCATCCAATCAGCTGGAAGCCCTAAACAGAACAAAAAGACCAGCAGCCTCCCAGAGCAAGGAAGAATTCTCCAGCAGACTCCCTTGGGACTGGACCTACACCCGTTCCAGTGAGAGCTGCACCAGCTTTCCTGGACCTCTAGCCTGTCAGCCCACACTACAGATTTTGGACTTCCCAGGTTCCACAATCATGTGAACCAGTTCGGCATGATAATTATTATATATGTGTGCATATGTGTAGATATATGCACATGTATGCGTACATTACACACAAACATATATACGTAACCTCCCGCTGGTTTTGTTTCTCTGGGAACCCTAACACAAGGACCATTCTGCAACGGCGGAATCATGTAGGAGCAAATCTTTCCTATAGAAGAAGAAGGATCTCCAGGGAGACGAGAAGGAGGGACTCAAAGCAGAGGTAACATGTGGTGTCCAGGCGGAGTAATGAAGTCCATGGACTTCGGGGAATAATGGCGGGGCTGCTGCGTTGAGTAAAAATTCTGCTTAGGGAGAACTAACATTTTTTTGCTATACGGAGAGGAAGAATTTATTGTTCCTGAAAATTCTGTGATACGTAAGAAAAATGTGGTACAGAGCTTGCTTTGGTTATGAAAATCCCACTAGAAAACACATTTGACAAGTACTCTCTATCAATGTAACCTTCTGGAAATAGGACAAGATCCACATCACCAAAGAGCAAGAATGTCCCAATTTTGCTGTTCGTGCGGGAGAATCTGGAGGCCACCAGTGTGCTCGTCTTGAGACAGTACTCGAGGGAGGAGCAAGTCTTTATGACAGTGCAAAGGAAAAATACAACTTTCTATTTTTTTCAGATATGTAATTTCAGCAAACACATCCACTAAAACACATAATCTCTTCATCAGCTGCACTAAAGTTTATTTTTAAACAGATATTCAAAATATTTGAGCCATAATCCTACCACAGCTGCAGCCAGACCATCAGTTGTCAAATTACAGATTTATACCCCCCACCAAAATGCCTACACGGCCGCAATACTTATTTGGGGCGTATTTTTCATGCTGATAATTACAAGCATACAGGTCCATCTACATTTCGCTGTTATGATCAAAGTTCTCAAAAAAAGCGTCTAGGCTCGGGGCACCTGGGTGGCTCGGTGGGTTAAAGCCTCTGCCTTCGGCTCAGGTCATGATCCCAGGGTCCTGGGATCGAGCTCCACATTGGGCTATCTGCTCAGCAGGGAGCCTGCTTCCTCCTCTCTCTCTCTCTCTGCCTACTTGTGATCTCTGTCTGCCACATAAATAAAAAATCTTTAAAAAAAAAAAAGCGTCTAGGCTCAAAATATACAAGACAGTTATTAACTAAGGTTAAATTTTGAAAGTATTATTTCTATAATACATCAAAGGTAAAGACTCCTAGAGCGCTGATTTATTCCAGAAATTTTAATCAACTCATGAAAAACAACCAGCTCTTTCAGAGCGCCTGGGTGGCTCAGTGGGTTAAGCCTCTGCCTTCAGCTCAGGTCATGATCTCAGGGTCCCGGGATTGAGCCCCACATTGGGCTCTCTGCTTGGAGGGGAGCCTTCTTCCTCCCATCTGCCTACTTGTGATCTCTTTCTCTCTGTCGAAAAAATAAATAAAATCTTAAAGAAAAAAGGAAAAAAGTATCTTTTGAGGACATTATTTTAAAATTAGTACATCAGACAATGACAATTAACTTTAGCTCATCAATCAGTTTGGACATTTTCAGCTGCAAAGAGCAGAACAGACCATTAAAATTTGCCTAAGCAATTTGGACACTTTCTCTCTTACAGTCCCTTGAGGTAGGTGATTCCGGGCTGACTGGTTCAGCAACCAGGTAGCTCAGTGGCTCCGGGAAATCATCTCATAACCAGGCACTTTCTGGCTTTTTGCTCAGGCATCCTTGGTTACTGGCGGCCACCCCCTTATGATTGCAAAATGGCTGCCACAGTTCTAAAGAAGGTATCATCACGCAACAGCATCCAAAGCAGGAAAGGTAGAGCAAGGAGAGGTGAGATGTACATATATCTCTGTACCTCTCTTTTCTTTATAAAGGAGGGATATCTTTCCCAGAAGCCCTTGGCTGACTTTCCATTAGCCATATGCACCAGAACAAAGTCACGTGACCACTTCTAAACCAATCTGGGCCAAATGGGAATAAGATCACCATGATTAGCAAAGAAGTCTTCATTCACCCTCCAAGGCGGAACACAGGGCAGCTGGATGCCTGAACGAAACCGGATTCTGTTAAGAAGGAAGCTAGCAGGGTGGGCAATCAGGAGTGCCTCCCGAGTATGGAGAAAGAATAATAGCTTATTGCGAGTACTTTTAGTACCAGGCACCTCATAATCCATTTTTTTTTTTTAATTTTTTATTTGACCATAGTCGATGCATGATGTTAGTTCAGGCTGTGCGACACATTGACTTGACAATTTCAAACATTATGCTATGCTCACCACAACCGTAGCTACCATGCGTCACCATACGCTACTACAGTATCAATGGCTGTATTCCTTATACCGTGCATTCCCTTGACTTCTTCCCTCCATACCTGGAAGCCTGTATCTCCCAGTATCCTCCACCCATTTTGCCTATTCCCCCACCATTCTCCGCTCTGGCAACCATCAGTTCATTCTCTGGGTTTTCCAGTCTAATTCTTCTGCTTGTTTGTTTATTCATTTGGGTGTTTTCTTAGATTCTACTTATGAGTGATATCACATGGTGTTGGTCTTTTGCAGTCTGGCTTATTGTAATACTCTTTAGGTCCATCAATACTGTTGCAAATAGCATGACCTCATCCCTTTTTATGGCTGCATGATATTCCATTTTACACACACACACACACACACACACACACACACCCCAATCTTCCTTATCGATTCATCTATCAATGGGCTCTTAGATGGCTTCCATATTGTAAATAATGTTGCCATAAATATAGGGGTGCATATATCCTTTCAAATTTGTGTTTTCAATTTCTTTGGGTAAATAAATGGAGTTATTGGGTCCCATGACATTTCTAAGTTTTTGAGGGACCCCCCCATACTGTTTTCCACTGCATCATTATCTCCATTTTGCAGATGAGGAAACATAAAGCCAGAGTGGTCATACAGTTTCTAATCCAGACAGTCTGACGCCAAAGTCAGCAAAGACTTGCCTTGGATAGCTACAAAAACTTAAAAGCAGAAAAGACAACTAAGATACCTAGAAAATTCATTTTGGGAGGTAAGCTAGTAAAAGGAGAAAAGTTGTAAAGCCCTTCATATTTTAAATGAAAAACATTTTATTTCACTCATCTCAGCATTATGCTAAAGAGGAAGGAAAATTAATTAAGGTATAACAATCTTTATAATGCTCCTTTTAAAATATCTTTTATTTATCACTAAAATGTTGTCTAATGTTTTAAAATTCACATATATTGGGGTGCCTGGGTGGCTCAGTCATTAAGCGTCTGTCTTCGGCTCAGGTCATGATCCCAGGGTCCTGGGATCCAGCCCCATGTCAGGCTCCCTGCTCAGTGGGAAGCCTGCTACTCCCTCTCTCACTCCCTCTGCTTGTGCTCCCTCTTTCCACTGTCTCTCTCTGTCAAATAAAAAAAGTAAAAATAAAAATAAAAACTTAAAAATAAATTGAAAACAAATTCACATATATTGCCAACACCATAATAAAATTGGTTATTTCTTAATGACCTTTTCAGATACTTCATTATAAGTGTATGCATTTCACTATGCTTTCTCTCAAACTTTCTAGTTTCCATACGCTTCCTGACTATCAACTCGGATAGCTAAGAGATATTCCAATTTTATTTGTCTATTGTCGGCCATCTACATTCTTTCTAATTTTCCACAATCAGAAATAACAACATGATATATGTCTTTTTTTCTTATACCTTTTTTTTTCTTTAGTATAAATTCCAAGGAGCCGGGTGACTGAGTCAATGGGTCTGATTTTCTGCATTCATTACCAATGTGCTTTCCAAAAAACCAAGCTAATAACATCGCTGCCAGAAATGTAAGAATATACCCATTTTCTGAGGTCATATCAGCTTTGGTTTGCTTATATTTATATTAATTTGATAGCCATAAAATGGTTTCTCATTATTTTTTTGACCTTCATTTCTTTGATTTGGAATGAAGCGTTCCTCTACTGGCATGTTTGCAAGTATTTCCTCCTGTGAAAAATCTGTTCCTATTCTTTGCCCATTAATCTTTCTGGGTCTTAGTGCTGTTGTGATTCACATATTTCAAAACAAAGTTGGCTTAATTTCGTTTTTGCAAGCTACGTGCCGACTAACTGGCTGGTTAGTCTAGACTTACCATGGGGCGGGCCCAAATTCCAGCCCGTTTCCCAAACCTCCTAGATTTCAACAACTGGGGCATAAATGTCAACCTTAGCTATAAAAAATGTGAACAAGAATGCTTCTACTGCTTAATTTTTCTCCTCAAAATACACATTCAGATCCCTATACTCAACGTTCTAAGAGTAATGTTAACATTTATACATTGGTCCTTGTTTTCATGGTCAGCTACACTCTGAAGGCAAAGGATTATTCTTTCAGTAAAGGGATAACAGCTGTTATAAGATTTCTTTTGTGTTTTTATCCTAAAATTGCTAGGTAGGTATAAAATCAGAGGGGAAATAATAATATCTTCAGAATTTGTTTTCCTTAAGTAGAAGGGGGAAAAAAGCTCCTCAAAACAACATGCACAAGAAAACTCTTCAATCTTTCAGCAAAAAAGAAAAGGCATAAGGCACCTTGTTATACGATGTTATGCTTTTTCTAGATTCTGCCACTCTGCCTCTCATCTCCTCTGTTCCCCAAACAAGTCTGGTCACAAACCAGAATCCCTAAGAGGACCTTTTAAAAATATAGATTCCTTCCCCTGCTCTCACCCCATGTCTAACAAATCAAAAATCTTTGGGGTTATAGCCTGATATCTATACTTTTAAAATATTCCCCAAGTTTTCAAGTAATTTAGGTCCAAAATTCTCATTTTAAATCTTGGGGCACCTGGGTGGCTCAGTCAGTTAAGCATCTGCCTTTAGCTCAGGTCCCGATCCAAGGGTCCTGGGATCGACACCTCCCCCCCAACAATGATTCCCTACTCAGCAGGGGAGCCTGCTTCTCCCTCTTCCTCCCCCGACTTGTGCTCTCTCTCAAATAAAAAAATAAAATCTTAAAAAATTTTTAAAAATAAAATATTTTTTAAATAAACTAAATCTTAACAAGAAGCTTAAGGTTTTGTATTGATTTTTAAACTAAGCATAAGATTTGTATTTACTTCTGCTGTGCTTTGGAAAGAGCTCCTGGAAGACCATTTGCACTCTCGCTGAATCTTTTACCTAAGAAAGAGCAGAGGCCAGAGACAAACATTTTTGACTTTTAGCTCTTTGCTAAAAAGAGTGGTAAGGTCAGATATAACCATGGGCATCCAGGACCAAGGCCAGACCCCTCATTTATCCTCAGGGTGCTCCCTGAAGGGAAGGATTCAGGACTCCTTACCCCTATGACAAAGAGGTTTTTTATATTGTTGTTGTTCCCTTGCTGAGAAATGACCAAAAGCCCTTGTTTGAGGGTGGTGTCACCATGAGTAATTTCATTTTTTCAAACTGCTCCTTAATGTTTTGGAAAAGTTATTTTTACCCTTCAGGAAAAATAGAAAGGGGGTTCTTAAAAGCCCAGGTAGCATTCCCAATTTTTCCACTGGTGGTTTTTAAATTTTCTTCACTGTCAGGCTTCATTAGAATCTTATTCTAAGATGCCAATAAGCACAACAGATCGTTTATTAATGTACCCGATAATGTCGAGATAAACATTATTCTATTACTATGTATTATCTATTATCTACACACACATCCACACACACACTCTACATATGTCAACAGACATAGTGAGTAGTTTAATGTCTTCAATAATGTTGATTTCTGCATTATTCTATGAATATGAGTTATTCTGTACACATATCTATTCCATAAATGTGTGTAATACAGACCTAAAGAGACAGTTGGATAAAGTTGAAAATCAGAAGGCTGTTAGCATAAAAGCCCCTACAAATCAATTCTTTACTGACTCTCCAGGTATTTCCATGTGGGTATTTAAATCACAGGAAAGCACTTCAGCTGTGGCCTCAACTGGGCGGGGGATGGAGGAACGAGCAGGCCCTGGGGTTAGAGTTTTCTCTTCTTTCCATAGGCCAGAAAAAAAAAGTCATGCTGTGTGAAGTGGGCTCTGAGCAGACTTGGGTGCCTCTGTGTGGTCTCACAGTCACCGAGAACAAGAATTAACTGCTAGGAAGCAGAGGCTGGCCTCCAGAACTGGCTAAATCTCGTTATCCAACCTTATTCTAGAAACAACACCAATAATCAGCCCAGCGTTCCTTGAAATAGTACATTAATGTTTCTTAGCTCAGCCACCCTCAGCGGGAGTATCCCGTGTCCAGTTCTATAACACGCAGGCAGCGAAACTTCTGGCCTCGTTGAAAGCACTCAATATCTCGCTGCAGAGTTTCACATTAATCTTCCAACTCCTGCCTGTAATTGGCCAGAAATGTCGGTGCCTCCTACACGACTCCACCAGAGCATCCTAACAGCAGAGGAGTATATCCCCGAATACAAAATTCAATTCTTTCCCCTCCTGGTTATCTTCAAAACTCTTATGTATATTTCACTTTGGTTCCTGTTATGTTTATGCATTTGCTTCAATATCAAAACAATGTTTCTCCTAAAACTATAGGACAAGTGGATACTCCAGGAGGAGGTATTAAGTATATTTTAGTATTTCATGTACCCAGTGGGGTGCACAGCTATCAGACTGTCTGCCTTACTCAAAGTGCTCCCCTTCCCAACTACAAAATACACCCACAAAGCAAGTTCCTAAGAGATGTTTGTGTCCTGTTCTGCCCCCAGGCCCTCACCGTAGGTGGCTGAACCAGGGAAAGCCCTGGCTGGCTCAGGGGCACCAAAAAGAGTCTCTCAGCAGGGAATGTGGGGAGATGGAGAGTGAAATGTAATCTCTCTCTCTGCGTGGACCGATGACCATGTGTTCCACGACCTACGTGGTCCAAGAAGTCAAGAAAGGTGGTCTTCACAAAGGGAAGACGTCGGTCTGGAGGCCATCCTGCGCGGGGGAGCTCCATCAGTTTGGAAGCTGTCCACCCAGGCATACCACAGAAAACTCCAACTCGAAAAACATGAGCTAAATGAGGAAAAGGCACAAGACAGCAACCCAGGGCCCCATTCATCATAAGGTGCATCACTTCTGCTGTGGGGTAACAACCTTGCCCCTAAGAACTCTGAGATTTATTGAAAAAAAAAAAAAAAAAGACACGAGGGACAGCAAGATCTATCAACCAACCACACAGCCTCTTCCTTGCATATAAACTAAGTATTACTTCTTACAAGAAGGAACCATTCTAATGTGCTTTCCCTTCAACGGTCAGTCTTTGAATTGAGAATCTATAAATTATAAGTGATGACCCTCCACACCCCCCACCACCCATCTTCAATAGTACCATGAACTCCCTCTTCCTCAGGTTGTCACATGTTTCGCTGTTGTCACCGGTGCTGGTGGGGAGGGAGGCAGCCAGCCCTCTGAGTCGTCCCAGGCGGCTGCCCCACCACGGCAACTCCACATCAACCAGGACAAGAAAGTCAGAGAAAGTCATGCTGGAAGGCTGGCAAAGGGTAACAGTGCACCTCTAGTCACATCATGGAAGCCAGTGTGGGTCTCTGCACTTAAAGTAAGGATTTCCACCACGGAAGGACATGTTCGATCATGCATCTGTGCTACATGTAGCACGAGATCTTTTAAAAGGGTAATTTAATTGTAAGTGCAATTTAACAGTAAAAAGGAATCTTGATCCACTGATCTAAATCTAGAAAAATGAGGGGATCCATATAAAATTCTGAATTTATATTTTTTTTATGGAAGCTGTCTTTTGTATATGAGCTTTGAAGGAAAATGTATGGATAGCCTATAATTTGAATCCATTTTCAAAGCTAAGATGTTACATCGCTGAACTCAACACCATTTTCACTTACTGCTCTGGAAGGCAGCAAATAAGACAAATGGGGAAAGAAATGTAAAAAAGACATTTCAGAGGCAGAATGAGTTTCTAGCAAATGTCCAACAACAGACCAGGCTGGCGTCTGAATCACTAGATGTGTGAACTTGAAAACAGTCTGGGCTAGACCCACAACTGTCAGGAGCCATAGTAAAAAAGATTCCTGCCTTTCTATTATGTGTCTTTGACCCTGTGCCTTTAAAACATTTTTTTATCTTAAAATTTTTTTATTAACATATAATGTATTGTTTCAGGGGTGCAGGTCTGTGAATCATCAGTCTTACACAATTCACAGCACTCACCATAGCACATACCCTCCCCAATATCCATCACGCAGCCACCCTATCCTTCCCACCGCTCCCCCCTCCAGCAACCCTCAGTTTGTTTCCTGAGATTAAGAGTCTCTTATGGTTTATCTTCCTCTCTGGTTTCATCTTGTTTCATTTTTCCCTCTCTTCCCCTATGATCCTCTGTCTTGTTTCTCAAATTCCTCATATCAGTGAGATCATATGGTAATTGTCTTTCTCTGATTGACTGATTTCACTCAGCATAATACCCTCTAGTTCCATCCACATCTTTGCAAATGGCAAGATTTCATTCTTTCTGATGGCTGCATAGTATTCCATTGTATATATATACCACCTCTTCTTTATCCATTCATCTGCTGATGGACATCTAGGCTCTCTCCGTAGTTTGGCTATTGTGGACATTGCTGCTATAAACATTCGGGTGCACGTGCCCCTTCGGATCACTATGTTTATATCTTTAGGGTAAATACCCAGTAGTGCAATTGCTGGGTTGTAGGGTAGCTCTACTTTCAACTTTTTGAGGAACCTCCATGCTGTTTTCCAGAGTGGCTGCACCATCTTGCATAAAATGGCAAGTTTTATGTAAGTATATTTTACCACAATAAAAAAAGATTTGTGCCAAAAATAAGGTTTTAAGGTACTCAAAAAAGAGATGGGAAATGGAATTGAAGGAAATCCTGACTGTTCCCAAAGAGTTATAATAATTAGTAAAAAAGCAGACGAGTGTGTTGATTCTAAGTTTTATCAAGTAAAAAAAAAAATCTCTGTGTGCCTTTAATTTGTTTTTTTAAAGAATCCTTCTTAACACTATTGTCAAACCATACTGAATAGGCAAATATCCAGCTTTCTTAGGTGGGTTTACGTGGTACTCACATCTGGCCAGCTGACTTCCTTTGCAAAATGACCTAAAAGGACCTAATCACTTTGACTTAAAGAAAAGCCATACGGTTAGGGTGACCGCCTCCAAGGAGTCCTGGAATCTGCTCGAACTCAGCTACCTGCATGTTAAACCCCAAACCTGGGCCAACAATGTGCTTTCTTCTTAGGGGCTGAACTTGTATTTCCATCTAATCCTCCATTGTCATAAAGCTGGGTTGCTTTTAGAAGTTTGAAGAATCTACTGAGTTCTCTCTTTTCTTACCTCCTGAGGCATCCAGGGCATGAATCTAGCTTTTTCTTTCTTCCTTCCTTTGGATAGACTGTCTTTAATCTGTGATCTGTGAGGAGGTTGAAGCCACTCACGGCACAGCTTACTATTTATTGGGGATTCATGAAACCCTGGGCCTCGGGTCACGTGTCTGGTCCAGTTTCATTAGAGGGACTTCTTAGTCAAGCTTCATGACTTCCCTTATGTATAGTGGACCCTTACACCTGCTTCTTCTCCTGGCCACTTTCTGAAATACGTAGGTCTTTGTTGTTGTTGTTGTTATTTTTAAATTTAATTTAATTTTACTTACATTCAGTTAATTAACATATGGCATTTTAATCTTCAAATAGATACATGATGTCTTCTTCAGAATGGATCTTAAACAGTATTTTTTTTTTAAACTTGAGCCTGAAAACAGATATTTAACTTGGATAGGATATTCCTCTTCCCCAGGTTGATTTATTTCCTGATATATTGACTGTATCACTATATGCACTTTGGTTTTGTTACTTTGATGTAGACATTTGTGTTCAAATTTCCTGAATGGCTTAGTGGGTTATGTCTGAATCCTGATTTCCACCATAAATTTCTAAACTCCTATAAATAATCTCTCTTCACCTTCTGCATCTAAACTAATCCAATCCTCCTTAGACTGCCTGAGAAAATTTCGCTTTCAAATCTTTTCCTTTTTCTTTGTTAAACTATCCTCCAATTCATAGTTATTTATTCAACAGGTTACAAGCATATGCGGCAGGCCCCTTTGTGCTAGGATTTGACCTTGGATTTCTGAGACTCCTCAATGTCATGAGGAAAGACTCACCATAGGTGAAGCCTGGCTTCTCTAGGTTCTTAATTTATCTAAGATCTTGAAGTATCTCCTGGGATTTGTAACTATCCTTTGCTCATCTATAAACAGAGGGTCACTTGCTATAATTCATTACAAATAATGTGGTACAATAACGAGAAGAGGCCATCCTATCCTGCCTTATTTGACCTTGAGCAAAAATGCTCATCTCAGTGGCCTCATCTCAAAAATGGTCATGACACCTTTTTTGGAAGCAAAGACTTGAACCAAACAATTTTTAAAAGGGAAATCCAAACAAGGCTTTCTTGATAAAAACAACAACAGCAACAACCAAAGACAATCTTTTCTAAAAACTTTCACCCTAAGTCTCCATGCCAAAGGTAAAGCTTTGATGACGGGCAACACCTGTCTCTTCCCTTCGCAGCCATCAGTACTGCTGAGTCTCCTGAAGAAAGTTTCAGGATGAGTGACAACAAGGCACCCTAGGGATTCCGAGACTTTTCGTTGCCAAACAAAGAACCAGAACAATACTGGAGATACCACTAAATGAACAAAAATACTGCCTCATACTGAATGAGAGACAGGAACTCCTAACTCTTCAGAGATGGCCAGAAGGGAGAGCCTGCAGGTCTAGTGTACCGTTTGAGGAAAAGAGGATCTGAAAAGGCTCAAATGTCAGAATTGCTTTTGCCATGTTTGATGGAATAAGAGAAAAACTTAGGGCAAAATGCAAGCACACTACAATTAGATGCCTCAACCAAAATGTATGGTGGGCACTAGGCTTTATAACAAGAATCTGAGTATCAGTGGCAGCTCACTTCCTACCAACCAGAACAAGATAATCACATACTTTGATACAAACAAAGTTCCTGGCCATACAGTAGTTCCCTCTGATAGAGTGCTCTGGGAAGAGAGCGGTAAACAAAATCCAGACGGGAAGTAGTCAGAAAGAATAAATGGCAGAGCTTTCTGGCACTATCTCCTTGGAGAGACACAAGAGACACTGCTCTATTTTAATAAAATTATTTTAGAACACAGACCCTAAAATTACTTATTAATACAGTTACTCACAGGGGGTGGGAGTAGTTCTAAATGAGTTTGTAACATTTGGCTCCATTCCTAGAATCAACATCATAAAGTCAACCCTAATTACCAAGCACTGACAACTCGAGGGTCAAATTCCCAACCAGAATGACATATTTTGACCTACTCCCTGGAGGCTGACGTTTCTGAAGCCTTTTCAACTTTCCATGCATACGGACTTGGGTTTATAGAAATCCTACATGAACATTCCAACTTGCCAAAATGGGTCCCTTCTTCCCACAAAAGAATATCTAGAAGAGTGTACAATCACTTTTAACTGAAAATGACAATACATTTAAAATGAACTTCCCTTACACGGCATCTGAGCAACACACAAGGTAACACATATCCATCGCATGATATGCTCTTGTGCTGCTTGTGAATTACAATTACACCTCTTTACTAGTGTCACGTCTGAATTTGCCCAGAAGCCATAGTGATAGAGCAACAGTGAGGAACATACTCCTGCTACTATTCTTGTGTGGCAGAGGCTCCCAGTTTACTCCCCAATGACCATTCCCTCAATGGAAATAGAAGGCTTGGCTGGGCACATGGCTGTCTACCTAAAGACTACATTTCCCAGCCTCCCCTGTGGGTAAGTTGCCATGTGACTGATTCTGGGCAATTGATATGAGCCACATGATATTTGCAACTTCTAGGTCATGCTTTCAAAAGGAAAGGAAGCTGCCTTCCCCTTTCTACTAACTCCCTTTTGCCACAGTGACAGAAAGTGGAGCAACCATCTTAGCTGGAAGATGGAAGATGTGTGGTAGCGACGGCATAGTAATAAGGGAGAAAGAAACTTTATCCCCAGCATCATGGAGCCATCTTCTCAGTCTTGGTCTGCTTCTGCTCAGACGGGTATAGATGAGAATAAAATAAACTTCTGTGTTGTTGTTTTGACCCGACCAGAATCCTAACTAGTACATGTCTTAAAGCACTCTGAATTCAACAACTATCTTTTGATATCTCTTCCTTAAACAGAAAGCGCCTGGATTTCTTGAAGGAAATTTGCCACCGTGTTTTTTGCATCCATTGTCAGTGTTTGATGTTAAAATCAATCTTCTTGTGTTATCAGTATCAATTTTCACAATCCCCCAAATCAAGAGGTACAATAAGTAACCCAAAATAAGAAGTGCCTTTCCTACCCTTCAGCTGGGGATCTCACAGAATAAAGTCTTTTCTTCAGGCCTAGCATCTGTCTCATCCAGCAAAGATCTCACCTTGCCCTCCGTGTGCCTCCATCAAAAGGCAGGACATATCTGGGCAGTGGAAAAGTTCACATCATCTATAAAATGGGAACCTTGTCTTAACCTTTCACAGACCCTGAGGGTGAAGAGAAAAATCACATCTTTATAGCTCAGGAAACCAAAATCCATAACTGCAGGTAACTGGACAAAATATTTAGGATTAAGTCACCAGGTCAGAGTTCACAGATTGTTTTTATAAAAATTACATTATAATGTATCAACGTGGGGACACTTGGCTGGCTCAGTCAGGAGAGCATGCAATTCTTGATCTCAGGGTCATGAGTTCAAATCCCATGTTGGGTGTAGATTAAATAAATAAAACTTCAAAAAAAAATAATAATGTGTCAGTGTGGATTCATCAATGGTAACAAACGTAGGACTATACCGAGGACATTAGGGATGCTGATAACAGGGGAGGCTGTGCCCATGCAGGGACACATATTGCATGGAAAATCTCTACCTTTCTCTCAATTTTTGCTGTGAACCTACAATTACTCTTTAAAAAAGAACATTTATTTATTTATTTAGATTTTATTTATTTATTTATTTATTTGAGAGAAAGACTGAGAGAGCACAAGCGGGGGGAGGGACAGGAGGAGAGGGGGAAGCACACTCCCTGCTGAGTGCTGTGTGCCACCCAGGGCTCGATCCCAGGACCCTGGGATCATGACCTGAGCCAAAGTCAGAGGCTTAACCAACGGAGCCACCCAGGTGTTCCCGCTAAAAAAGAAAGTCTTTTTAAAAATAGAGTTACACAATCTGCTTTAGAAGACATGAAACCTTCTCACTTTTTTAATAGTCATTACCACTTACAGAAGGAAAATGATGCTTGGCCGGATGACAAAAATGGTGAAAGAGTCAGGAGCCAAAAACTCTGAGAAGACCCAGTGAGCCTCCCACAGAGCAGAGTCCTCATCGAGCAACTCTGGCCCATATCAACCTGAGCCTCGCTCTAGCCAAAACCCCAAATAAGAGTAAACACACCACTAACCCATTCCACACACCAGTACTTTCTCCTTACGTTAGTCACAGAAACACTAATGCACGTCCTTAAGTAAAGCTTTTTTAAGATGAAAGCTTGGGGTCTCTCCCTGTCTCCCTCTCTTCTTTGCTGCCTCTGCTTTGTCTAATGAAAACTGACTGAGTGTTTTGTTTCACGATTTAACTCCTGCGTGTACATTTCTCACGTGCAGAAAAAGTGCCATAATTGAGACCGTATATGAGCATATTAAACACTGCCATGAAGATGACGCAAACCAATGGTGCCACTTTCCTTTAACACTTGAGGGAACTCATAATTCCACAATCTTGAAAAGAGGTGACAAAGAAAAGGTCTTGATAACATTTCCACCCTTTGGCTTTATTAACAGCATAACCTAAACGTTCTGCCCCAGCATCTCCGTCTTCAAAACTGAACTCCAGGAGAAAAAGTATTTTATCACATCTTCCAAGGGCTAACATTTAAAGCAGATTTGGTTTGAGGTCATTAAAAATCAGCCTCAAATGCAAAGCATATGGAAACATAACATCCCTATATGGAAATCACCTTCAGTAACAAATAACAAGTCAAATGCTTTGTGCGCTGACAGCAAAGTCGCTGTGCAGATGAGTGGGACCTGTGTGAGGGGCGGCTGCCTGGCCAGGATGAACTTGGTCCTTCAAGGGACCAACTGGAGGTGACCATCTGAGGAGCATTCCACCAAACACCACCATTTTTCAGTTCTTTCTGATTAGGGACCAAAATAAAAGCCACAGGCACTGTTTCAATTTTGACAATTTAGAAAGCCTCAAAGAATGGCTAAGAGCTTTCTGTAAGCATGCCAGAGGGAAGGGGGAAGCAAAGAAAATTACAGTTGAAATTACATCCTGAAGAGAGCTGGTTAGGCCACTAATAGACAAGCAAGTCTTGAGTCTGCCATCTGACCCAGAAGCCATGGGTGAGGAATGCCTTTCAGGACTGATTACACAAATAAATCACTCTGTTTTGTTCTTCATCTTTCATATTTAAAATGTGGACTTTTTCTTCCCTTTTTCTTTATACAAACTGAAGGATGGTCCCCACCCAGGGACTTCAACTTGGGAGTGGTAAATCTTCCACTCTGGGAATGGAAGAGTGTCACCAACCCTGTACAACCTCGGGCAAGTCTTTACCCTTCTCCATTCTACCGTTTCCCCACCTGCAAAAACACAAGCCACACATCCTGCCTCCTACTGTGATGAAAAATGAAATAACTGGGTAAGTCAAGCTCAAGAGACTTTCAACGTGGTGTATGACATCCACAGAGGCAATTTGGAAAGTTTTAGAGATAACCTCTTTCATTGAATCTATTCACAACATAAAAAAAGAAAAACACCCTCCCTATATAATGTATTAAAAATAATAAAGAAAAAAGGCTTGATCCTCTCAGGTCATGGAGAATTACTTGCTCTGGATAGCCTAGTCTTCTAGATGAATTTCTAAGAGGGCAGGAATTTTGTGTTTTGCTTTGTGATGTAGCTTCAGCACCTAGAACAATGACTGGCACATAATAGGTGTTCACTAAATATTAGATGGCTGAAAGACTAGAGATTTAGCCCTTATAAAGGAGGGAATGCTTCTTATCTAGCCATTTTGGGTGGAAATTTTCTTAAAGCATATAGTAGCACCCTTTCTTACCTTCTTGAGATTATAAGGATTATAACAGCATATTTTGCCAATAGCAAAGGGTACCACACTCTATATATCCTATATTTCTTTTTTTGTTTTTAGATTTTATCTATTTACTTATTTGACAGAGAGAGAGCACAAGCAGGGGGAGCAGCAGGCAGAGGGAGAAGCAGACTCCCTGTGGAGCAGGGAGCCCGATGCGGGACTCGATCCCAGGACCTTAAGATCATGACCATAGCTGAAGGCAGACGCTTAACTGACTGAGCCACCCAGGCACCCCTATATATCCTATATTTCAAAGATGCTCTTAGTCTGCTTTAAAATACCAAATCACCCTAAAATATTTTATGTAATTTTTCAGCTCTTTCATGCTTTTACCATTTTTCCCACCCTTCCCTTTCTGCTGGGTTGTCATTCCTCCCTATTGTAAACAGCCTATAACTGGCTGTTTCTAATTTATTGTGCACTTAAAAGCCAGAGAATCACAACTTACAGCAGTCTGTCCAAAGTAAGAGTACAAAGATCTAGGTGGGGGCCTGAGGCCTTCTCCCTGGAGTAAAGAATATAAGCCTCCGACCTTGTGACATCTAAGATTGGCTGATTACAAGCTCTGTTTTTCAGACTGCTTCCTGATTCTCTACCTAGTTCTGGAAAGATAACAGGCCAGACAGCCAAGTCCCAGATAGGGGGTACTAAGTGAACTCACGCTGTTTCAGTGGGGCATCTCCAGAGGCTAACAGGCGATTGTTCCATTAGGCAGGGTATCTGGAAATCACAGCCCCGGACAACTGGTGGTGACCGAAGTGAGCGGCTATTCTAGGAGCAGAGTAGGGATATCTACAACAAAATGCCAGGAGTATAGGGAAGTCTGTAGGGAGTGGAAACCCTGCTCTCAGCACTGGGCTTCTGAGGGAGGAAGCCATTCCAGAGGAGCTGGAGTAAAGTCACCAAGGGAGGAACTGAGAAGAGTCAACAGAATTAGGTACAAGATAGGAATTATAACCTGGGAACAAACACCAAAGTTCAGTTTTCCGACATGAAATACAAAGGCAGAACTAGAGTTGACGTTCCACAGAATCCTAGCATTAAGGGAGCCCCTTAAATCATCAAAGCCAAAATAGTAGAGGACCTCCAGGTGGGTGTCATACATCTCAGGTTGTGATAAGGCTGAGGAACCCAGCAGATTATGACAGGAAAAGAGGGGCACAGGGCTGCCAACTATCCCCTTCTCTATAGCCCAAGGGCATTACCTTCTCCATGGCCAAAGAGCAAAGTGGCCGCTGTGTCTGAAATGCTCAAATAGCTAGCCAAGGAGAAGACATTGCCACTGCGTGAGCGCAGTAAAAAACCCAAGGCTCACCAAAGAGACAACTGACTGGCTGGAGGAGGCTATCTATGTCTCTCAAACACTTTTCTACGTGCTTTACCGTGTGCTCAAGGCATTTATTCCCTGAAATAACACGGTTCTCCAGACGGCAGTTATAGGCGATAAGCCAGAGGCTCTGGAGACCACCTATGAAGCCCTTCTACGCCAGGCTGTAGCATACATGCCATGAAAATTTGTCTTGGGGCGCCTGGGTGGCTCAGGTGGTTAAGCATCCAACCCTTGCTTTCAGCTCAGGTCATGATCTCAGGGTTGTGAGATCGAGCCCCACGTTGGGCTCCGTACTGGGTGTGGAGACTGCTTAAGATTCTCTCTCTCGTCTACAGCCATACCACCCTGAACGCGCCCGATCTCCTCTGATCTCGGAAGCTAAGCAGGGTCGGGCCTGGTTAGTACTTGGATGGAAGATTCTCTCTCTCTCTCCCTTTGCCCCGACCCCTCCCTAAAAAAAGTTGGGGGGAGAGTGCATGAGAGGAGACGTCTGTATGACAGATCTTAGACTAAGATCGGTTTGAGAAAGAAATGTGATTCTTAGTTAAAATACAAAAATGCAGGGCACCTGGGTGGCTCAGTCAGTTGGGCATCTGCCTTGGGCTCAGGTCATGATCCCAGGGGCCCGGGATTGAGCCCCGCATCGGGCTCCCTGCTCAGCAGGAAGCCTGCTTCTCCCTCTACCTTTCCCCCTTGCTCGTGATCTCTCTCTCATGCTCTCTCTCTCAAATAAATAAATAAAATCTTTAAAAATAAACAAATAAATAATAAATACAAAATGCACATTAGAAAAAAATATTCAAGATTTCCACAAAAAAACATTAAATGTTG
This sequence comes from Enhydra lutris kenyoni, assembly GCF_002288905.1. Taxonomy (NCBI): domain Eukaryota; kingdom Metazoa; phylum Chordata; class Mammalia; order Carnivora; family Mustelidae; genus Enhydra; species Enhydra lutris. The sequence continues at coordinate 9,509,930 of NW_019154085.1, forward strand.
GGGTGCTGACCTCGTACTATTTACAAGAGTGTATTCACAAAGATACATGCTTATTATCTGTGCTCTCTCCTACGAGTGTAGCATGCGTCAATCAAAAATCCCAAAATGGCCAAAGCACAGTAATATTTTATCCCTGCCCTAGTCTCATGAAAACCGGCCTTTGATAAGCAATAAAGCAGGGAAAGTTTGAATATGGAGATACAATCCCTAACACTCTGCTCTCCTAATGGAGATGCCCTCAGAAAAGCACCCGGCTCCTCACCAGAAGGCTGTTGTTGCCTTGGAAACAGGAGCTGTAACTACTGCGATCACACCTCGGGAGCAAAGATGGCCAAGATCTATTTCAGTTCTCAGATGCCTCGAGGAACCACGGATGACTGCGAGCGTGGAAGAGAGCCAGCCCGTAGTAACGAGCAAGCGCGTGCCAGAGTTAGAAAGGCTGCGATTGAGAAAGGGGAAAAGAAAAAAGAAAAAAAGAGGTGGTGGAGGAAGGAGAAGACAAAATTCACGGGTAATAAGTAAAGCCCAACCCAAGATTCGCACACCTGCAAAGCAGAGGTTTCCTTCTCCTCTGCCGCTCTGCCCATCTCCCCTAACGGCACACGCGTGCCTGCCGGCACGGGCAAGGCGCTGGGAGCACAAAGCAAAAGACACGCTCAAAAAAGTGCTGCACTGGAGGCCCAAGCACCCTGGAATGAGGTGTGCAAACGGATTGATGTCGCTGTCAAAGGGGCACAGGTGGCTTCAGAGAGTGGGCGACATCATGAAACCGGGACTCAAAGAACAGGCAGGAGTTCCCAGGCCAAGGGCGAGGAGGAGCATCTCGGGCCAAGGGAAAGGCGGTACAAAGGACCAAGGCATGACATGGCACCATTCTGTGTCTCAGCAGGATGGCCACCTGCAAGCTCTGGGCGGGCCAGGTCCCCACCTCAGAGGCTGTCCCACACCCGGCAGGCTACTTGCCATCTCCGACCTCACCCACTAACTGCTGGTGACAACCCCCGGTTGTGCTGATAACTAACTCAATGCCCCACGCGTTTCCAAACGTCCCAGGGAAGGAAGGCGGCGGGCACCGCTCACGACCCAGAAGCCAGAGACCTCAGAGGTACGGATTTGTGGCTGGAGCAGGGGTGGGTGGGGAGGGAGGGGCTGAGGACGGCAGGCAGGGGAGGACCAGGGTGAAGGGCCTGGTAAGCCCTGCCCAGGAGCCAGACTCTCTGCCAGACTTGGAAAAGAGAAAACAGACTCAAAGCAGTTACGTGGGAGGCCAAGTCAACGAGAGTTGGCAGCTGATGGGGTGTGAGGAGGTGGGAACAAGGAAGAAACAAAGAATAAAGAATAACCCCCACGGTTTTCAGCTTGGCCAACTGAGTAAACAGCAGTGGCTCTACCCAAAGCCATGAATCCAGGAGTAAGAGCAGGTTTGCAGGGGGATGGAAGAGTGACGTCCAGGTATCATTTCTAAGAAGAAATACATAGACTAAGGCTGAGTGAGGAGAGACATCTGGGTTGGAAATATCCAAGCCATTCCCCATAGGCCCCTGGGAGGGGTCCTCCCCAGACTTGCTAACTGATCCGGGGAGAGGGACAACCAGAGGTGAGAAGGCAGAGGTACTGGAGCCAGATATGACCCACCGGGCACCGGCACAGCTGAAACTGGGCCCAGATAGATGGGAACAAAGAAAGCTGCAAGCTGGAGGGAGCAGATCAGAGGAGGGGGGCCTGAACACAGACAGCAGGGAGGAGGGGGGCCTGAACACAGACAGCAGGGAGGAGGGGGGCCTGAACACAGACAGTAGGAGCAGCTGCTCCACACTAGGGGGTCATAGCCAGTGTGGAAACTGGTTCAGGATGGCCCCACTCATGGTTCACGGCTCTACTGTCGCCATCTTGAAATTCCTCATAATTCCAACTGCCCGATGATGAGGCCAGTTCTGACACACCCAAGTACACATTTTTAACAGGAGTGTCACAAAACATCATCTTACTACACATGATATAAAACTCTATTTTCTGTTCTCTCTTTTTTTTTTTAAATGCAACCATTGCCCATTACACTCACAATCCAATAATGGGTTACAAATCACGGTTTTATAACACTCCCTAGGGTTAAGGCAACCTTTTAAGGTATGTTTTGTTTAGTTTGTGGTGGTGAGAGGGGTGTGAAGATTCTTTTGAAAATTTATATATTTTTTTCCTCTACAAAGGATTGGAGGCAGTATACAGCCACTAGGGTATTTGAAGACAAAAGGACTCCTGAAATTAGCTAAGGAAGAAGAGACGGGGAAGGATTTGTGAGGAACCAACATGGAGTTGGGAGGTGGGGGACTGAGGAAAAAGGGTCAGAAAGGGAGAATGAAAACTAAGAGAAAATGGGCAAAATCAAGGAAGTCAAAGAACTTCCAGAAGGGAGTAATCAGTGAGGTCAACCATCCCAGGAAATTCCAGGCTAAGGTGAGAGCCGGATCATGGAGCCATCAGGGAATGAGCTAGATCAATCCAGTGGCATGTTGGGAGAAGCCGCAATGCAGAACTCTTAAGTGACCAGGAGGTAATAATACAGAGAAGCTCAAGAAAGAACGCAGAAAAGGAGAACTCAAGAAACCTGAGAGACAAGTAGAAGAGGGAATGTTTTCTTTCTAAGCATTCTGGGACGTGGTAGAATTCTGGGAGATTTGAGGGTGGCTTCAAATCTCTGAGGCCACAGACCATTTTTTCATTTAGAAGTCCTGTCCCAAACCATATTAAAAATGTAAAAATATACCCACCCCACCCGCGCTAAATATACATTACTTTTATTTAAAGATTTATTTATTTCTTTTAGGGGGAGAGGGGCAGAGGGAGAGAGACTCTCAAGCAGACTCCCGGCTGAGCGCAGAGCCCAATGTGGGGCTTGGTCTCACGATCCTGAGATCACGACCTTAGCTGAAATCAAGAGCTCGAAGACACCCAACGGACTGAGCCACCCACCAGGTGCCCCAACATTACTTTTATTTGAGTTATAAATAACTATACTTTGAGTTGAGTTGTAAATGACTAGTTAACATAAAGTTATGTTTTCTAGGTGTTTGGTTAAATATATATTTAATATAAATTCAATAATAGTATTTAATTATAGTGATTATATAAATTATATTATTAATAAATATATATTAATATTATATATAAATTATATGATTATTTAATAATATAAAATACATTAATATTGATTAAATATATGTTTCCTTCAATTTTACAGTCTTCTTTTAATATTCAAGAAGCCAATAAAAGCTGTTTTTTTCCCTGATTTTCAGACATGTTTTTAGGCCTCTGAAAAGCTCACAGGCCAAAGGCCTTGGGTCCATAACTCTGAGGATTAGTTAATGAGGACTGGGTCTCGCTCAGGCTGCTGGAGAGAAGTGTCAGAAGCAGTAAGATGAAACGGAAACAAGTGACGACGTGGGAAGCTGTGACAGACAAAGGGCACCTACACACTGGTCAGAAGATGCTAGAAAACCCGAGTTCTTTTCATGGCAAAGTCACTGAACAAGCCACGAGTGAGCCAATGAATAAGCAGGTGAAGGAAGAGAGACGTGGAAAGGTCAATGAACACAGAAAAAGCTAACGTCACTAGCACAGAGGGACAGGTCCATTTTTCACACACAGGACTGGCAAAATTTGGAAAACCTAACACAACCGAAGCCAAGGAAGGTACGGGGGAAGGGGCCTCGGGGACACGGCGGGGCGGGGTGCGACCCCTGGCACTTCTACAGAAGGCTGGGCGGCAGCCTGCATTGATGAGTGACCCTAGGACAGAAAGTAACCTCCGCCACCTGCCCTGCTCTCCTCGCAGGTGTCCAAAGGTGTCCCATCCCGTGGTCTCCGCTGTCCTCGGGAAAGAAGTCCTTCCTCCAACACAGAGTCTTTGTTTTTCTCAGATGCCTCACCTCTGAGCTGTTTCCGATCTTGTGTATTGTTTTATCTGTTGACACCCAGCTCCCCTCCAACAATGGTAAACTTCTAGAAAGCAGGGAGCCTCTCTGTCTTGTTCACCTCCCTGTTCCCAGCTTCAGGGTACCCGCAGAAGCACGATTAAAACTAATGATGTTCTGGGGCGCCTGGGTGGCTCAGTTGGGTAAGCGACTGCCTTCAGCTCAGGTCATATCCTAGAGTCCCGGGATCGAGTCCCGCATCAGGCTCCCTGCTTGGTGGGGAGCCTGCTTTTCCCTCTGACCCTCCCTCTTCTCCTGCCTTCTCTCACTCTCTCTCTCAAATAAATAAGTAAAATCTTAAAAAATAAAAAATAAAACTAATGATGCTCTTTGCAGCATTCTTTTTAAACAATGAAAACGGGAGGCAAGCTGAACGCCCATCCACAGGGAAAGCGGTTGAATGAATCACATCCACACTACGGCATTCGATAAAGCTGGGCACTGACCTGTGGGAGGGAGTGTCCCTAATACGCTGCGTGATGGATAAAGAAACTCATGAAATATTTAGAATCATACTTTTATTGAAAAAGAAAAAACCCATGCGGGTGAATGTATTTGCCCACGTTTGAGTTAGCACCGCACACGGTGAGGAAGGAAACCCACACAAGGTTAACACTGAAGTCCTTGCAGGTGTGGTAACAACAGGGGGGGATGGGAGGTTTCATTGTTACAGTGAGTATATCTTCTGTAATTTTTAAAAATTAAATTATTTTAAAAGAATTCTAGCCTCAAAAGCATGAAGCAATCCTACTAAGAACTATGTTCCTGGAGTGTTTCTTTCCTCTGTCGGAGTTAGTAAGGCTTACGATCTGCTGGACTTGCCTACGGCCAACCTCATACCTGGTAGTCATTCCCATCTGCTTTGTTAAAAAGCCAGAATTATTCCAACACAGAGCAGCAGAAATAGCCTTGCCTTTGATTAAAGACAGTGGTTCTCCCCGGGAGACCTGCAAATGATTTGAAAGCCTTTTCATCAGCCACTGAGCACACGGGCTGCAGCCCCAGGAGAAAGAGGGAGGGAGAGAGAGGGAGGGAGGGAGAGAGAGAGAGAGAGAGAGAGAGAGAGAGAGAGAGAGAGAGAGAGAGAGAGAGAGGGAGAGAGAGAGAGAGAGGGAGAGAGAGAGAGAGAGGGAGAGAGAGACGAGGAAGGAAGCAGCCAGTGTGCCTGGCAGGCACAGGCGTCGGGGAGCACACCTCAGGCTCCCCAAGCAGCCGCCAGCCAGGGCTTCCCCACAACCCCTGCACCCTCCAGTTGGCTGGAGCCGGGCAAGTTATCTCTGGAAGGCCCAGGGCCCTCTTCCCAAGAGCCCCTCAATCAAATGTCCTTGTCAACGCCAGAAGCAACCTGGAAGGAAAATCTTATCACAAAACAGGCAGCAATCGGGCATGTCACGGATTTTTTTAAATGAATTCCTTAAGCTGATCCAGTGATAAAAGCTGGGAATTTGAAAGGACTTGGCTATTTCTACCTCACTGTGCTAATCGACCCATAAGCTACTCAACCAACCACGAAAGAAACAACGAGAACGAGACAGGCTTCAGCCGCTCCAGGGTCCCACTCCAGCTGCAGGAACTGGGAGTCACACCCACCCCAAGATCGGGAGGGAGGGAGGGAGGGAGGGAAGGGAACTGTCAATCCCCCGTGGACATCCCTGACAGAAGCTGGCCTGAGACACCAGTTAGGTACTTAAACCAGGGAACTGAGTGCAAATTCTCTAAGCCTCTGTTTCCTCATCTCTGAAAAGGGAATGATCGTCGTGCCTCTCCCCAAGGGTTACCAGGAGGCCCCCGTGAGGATTCACACAAACCCTGGGGCAGCCCAGACCTGAGCTGCCCGCATCCCTGTTTGTTCAAGGACTGGCTGGGGGCTGGGGGAGTGCACGCAGCCCGCTGCCCTGGGGCCCCTGCTCCCTCAGGGTCCACCTCAGCTGCAAAGGGTAGCCCCCCAGGCCACCCTGTCCTGCCTCTCTGCCAGGGACTGCCCCATCTGGTGCCCGAGGCAGGCGATTCTGGCACACAGCAGGGCACCAGAACGGCAAACGGTCATTACGAGGCTTCTCACCGGACTGGCTGAGGCCTTTGCAACCTCTTCGTCCACCCAGTCCTGCTTCCTTCCCTTCCTAGATTTTGCTCCTCAGTGGGCATCTTGCAACCCAAATTCCACATCGATACCTGCTTCCTGAGAACCTAACGTGCGACGGAGCTCTTTTACAGTTTCAAGTACCCCCAGGTTTCTATAATGTGACTAAGAACAGAAGCCAATTCTAGTTTAGGAAAAGAAAAAAACCCTACACCCATAAATTTTTTTGTCCAGTTTTGTTTTGTTTTTTTGTTTTGTTTTTAACATACATGCCATTTATTTGAAGTATTCAAAATCTGGTAATTCATTCATATTAGGGAAAGACATACAGAATACAACGTCTTAGGGGCAACCTGCTGGAGGTCTCAGGGCTCCTGTGCCCTGGCGAGAGTTTAGGCTTTTCTACTGCTGTGGCTGTGACTCTCGGCGGGGTGGCACTGTCCCTCCAGGCTCTGGAACAGGGTAAGGGGCTTCTGGTTGTTACAATGATTGCAGGGCTCTGCTGGTACTTGGGGAGCGGGGAGCAGGAATGCTAGACTCCTACAATACTCCAGAAGGTCCCTCTTGATGGGTTGTCCCAGGTCCCATGCAACTCTCATAAGAGAACAAAGTTTATATAATCGTCTGAGTCTAGATCTTAACTCTGTGTTTCATAAAACTATGCTGTCCAGTTTTAAATACACTAAGTTTGCTAGGAATGTGATTACCCTACAGATCAAGAGAGGGCTGGGCTTTCTTCTGTTCAGAACATTACCAAGAATTTTTTTACCATCTCCAAAAATCATGACAGTTTCAGGACGGTCACTCATGATTAATGAGTCACCTCCACAGCTCACCTGTACTGGTCTACATTTATAGTTGTCTTATTCTTAGTGATATACATAAAAAGGCTTATTAGCCCTTATTTCTAAGGCTTTATATATATGTAATTAGTGATAATACCCAGTTCAATATTTCTTAAACCTAGTTTATCTGATTATTTCAATGTGCCTTCTAACGAAACTGTGCACATATTGAAATACAAGCTATAAATTATTTTCATGTTCTTCTCCTTTATATTGGAGATATATTGGAGTTGGAGTCTTATGTTTTGGGTTTTTTTTTTTAATATTGTGTGTAAGTGATGTCTATTATCTATGAGTTTCATCTCAGGAAGGAAAGAGTACATTGCAAAATATATAAAAGGGGGTGTTGAATTTGACAGAGGTGGGAACGACTGCCTTATGGAATTGACTCTAACGCCGGGGCCTGGGGCCCACCTGGAGCAGAAGCATCTGTGGCAATCATTAAAAAAAAATCTAGGTTTCTAGAGGAAGCCTGATTGGCTTAGTCAGTATAGCATGTGACTCTTGATCTCAGAGTAGTAAGTCTGAGGCCCATGCTGGGCAAAGGGATTACTTAAAATACAGACAAATCATTATTTTTTTTAAATCTAGGTTTCTAAATTCCAACGCACCAGAATGTTCTCTGGGGCTAGAACCCCGGAATCTGGATTGCTTTCAAAGCTCCCCAGGTGAATGTGATGTTCATCCAGGCTTGGAAGCCACAGCTATGGAGGAGAGAGGGGGGCACCAAGCCATCACCGAGCCTGGAGGTGCTCACGGTCTAAAAGGAGAGTTTAAAATTACATCTATAACATCAGACACATAACTGTCAAGTGCCAGAAAAAGAAACCAACAAAGAGCTATGGGAAGTCAAGAAAGGGAGACACCAGCCCAGGAAAGGGGTCTGGAAGAGGGTGTACTGGAGTGGGAGGGTCTGAAAGACCGTAAGAGAGGGAAGCTCATGTCTGGGGAGCATTACTGCAAATGACCTTGACATACATTATCTCCATTAAAACCCCCTCCTACCCTCTGGAATAAATACTCTTCCTGCCCAGGTTTTCAAAAGAAGCTACTGAGGCCTAGAGAAGTTAAGTAACTTAACCCAAGGTTTCAAACTCGGGCCTTGCAGCCCAGAGGACAGGGCTTGACCATCCAGCTAATACTCAGGACCTGGCCAAAAAAAAAAACAAAAAAGGTGGGAGGGGGGTGAGTATGGGAGAAGGCCCAGGGAGTTTCAACAAGTGTGATTTCTATCCACAAGCTGCATTTTCATCTTGCTATTCGCCTGTCACCAGCATTCGGGACAACAAAAAGAAACCGCCATTGTTAGGGATTCCGGGCATATATTATTCACATGTGGCCAGTTAAGACTCTAGGATGAGAAGAGGAATTCAGGAGTCACCCATGCTCATGAGCCACGAATCGCAGAAAAGCAACCTAACTGAGGCAATGGTAAATGGAAGAAGGCTTGGAATGAGGTGTTTTCTCTTTGCTTCCACTGATCTAGCAACAGAATAAGGCAGCTTCCGCTTAATCAATTTCCACCGAATCAGAGTCATCTTAACACTGTCTCCCAGAGCAGCAAATTAGCCTAATAGTGAGTGACTGTACAAATCAGGAGGGTATTAGTGGGGAAGGTGGGGGTGGAAACATGCTTGGAGGAAAAGCAATTGGCTAGTGCTAAGGGGTTAAGTGGTGTTTAACTAGCTGTTAAATTGCAAAGTGCTAAGCTTCCCCATTCTAATACCGAAATTGTCAACAATGAATAGAAATGAAGATGAAATGCATCAGATTCTGTTTTTATTCTACAACTTGGATGTATACCCAGGTAGACACAAAACTTATTTTTATCACTTGCAAAGGGAAAGATCAAAGCTCTCCATAGCCATTGGTTGTTGGTAAGTGTTTCTTAAACTCAAACACCTAGAATTTAGCAGGCACCAGAATCACCTAAGAGGCTTGTTAAAACACACAGGAGGCTGGGCCCACATCTTCCAATGCCACAGATCCCAGCTGGGGCCCTGACATTTCCATTTCGAACAGTTTGCCTGGGTGCTAATTCTGCCGATGTGGGGACCACACTTTGAGAACAACTGCTTAGAATGTCTCCAGGGCCACTTGGGGCGGGGGCAGAAAGATGCAGGTGAGCACCTGAGAGAGGGGACTGGGAGTGGGCAATCAGAGCAAGCAATGGGGGTGGGGTCCTCCTAATAACAAAGGGAACGTTCCACATAGTCTTTAATTCAGTGACTTGTCACATCACTTAAGAATAAAGAGTCTCGGGGCACCTGGGTGGCTCAGTGGATTAAGCATCTGCCTTCCGCCCAGGTCATGATCTCTGGTCCTGGGATTAAGCCCTGCATCCAGCTCCCTGATCTGTGGGGAGCCTGCTTCTCCCTCTCCCTCTGCCCCTGCTCCCCCTGCTTGTGCTCTCGCTTTCTCTCTGTCAAATAAGTAAATAAAATCTTTTAAAAAAAGAAGAAGAAAGAGTCCATAAGCCCTCATGTAAAGGCTACTACATATCCGTGGACAATGGGATTGAAACGACAAGGAAAACAGAGGACTTTCTCTTTTCATGAATGGGAAATGAGATGGGTGAATCAAAGGAGAAGTCCGAGAATGTCCCAAGGAATAAGAGGGCCCAGGTCAGAGACAACTGAATGGCTACTTCTCTGTCTACGGGACCCTAAGGAAAATGCACTGGTTCCACGTTGCTCCTTCCCTCTGTCCACTTCTGTTCTCACTAGGACTGATAACACCAGGTCCACAGTTTGAGAAAGACGTGGCTTCTGCAATGAATGAAATACTGGTTTGACCAGCACCCAGGGGTAACCAATCAAAATCAAACTTCAGGCTTCTTTTGGACCAGCTTTATGCCGACCTGGCAAAGGAAATGCAGGTAAGGCAAGACCAACTATGTGAAGCATTACTGTGGGCAATGAGCACTGCTTCTGCTAAGCTGGGGCCAGACTAATACCAATGCATTACACCCCTCCCTTCAGTTCCCCCCTCCCTTCCAACTTCCAGGTACCACTGTCAGGAGACCAGATGCTTCTGGACCAACATCAATCAAGGCACCACTCTGTAGCCCTAGCTTTGATTAGCCAGAAAGACCAAACAGCACCTTGGCCCATCCTCCCTTCCCCTCCATCCTTTTCCGTTCCCTCAAGGATGACATGTGGGTCAGCAGGAAGCAAGCACCTCACATCTCTGAGGGGGAGACCTTCAGCCTTGGAAACATCTGGAACAGAAACAGGTGGCGTGGTCGGGAGCAAATTCAAGAGAAAAAAAAAATACCAGAAACTCTGAGAAAAGAATCTCTACACACGGAATTCTCGTTTACATTTCGCGCAGTCAGTGGTTCTCCGGGTTTTCCACATCCTTTCAAAGGTTAGGTTCTCATATGGTGTGTTGTGAGCAGGTCAGATGAAGAGGGTTTTTTCTTATGGTTTCAGGCTGGGAAATATTTCATATTTCATATTTCCACGTGATTGCAGGGCTGAGCTTAGCAGAGCTGTAGTTAAGAGACGACTGCACATCCATCACTCAGCCCACATTTCAGAGACTGATAAAATATGGCTCCTGTGGATTTAAGAAAAGGTGATAAAGCATCTCCCTCTCCTACCTAACAAGGCCGTGAGGGTCACTTCCTAAGACAATGCCAGGGGCCCTGCCGGCGCACAACAAAAGTGCATTTCCAACTGGAAGGTGGCCGAGAAACAGTACTGCACAGTCCAGGCAGTAAGTAAGGCATTGCTTCTCTACATCACGGTTAGATTATGTGTCCTAAAACACAACTCTGCATGCCTCCCGCCCCGGATCAAGTCTTCCACGGCTCTGCACGGAATCCAAACCCACTAGCCGTCGTCGAGCGGCTGCACACGCTGCCACGGCCCATTCCCTCCAACCCACGTCCCGCAGCTCCGGTGCAAACCCTCCGCTCCAGTCCCGTGACTCCCGGAAACCCCGCGCAGAGATTCCTCGTTCTCTCTGGCTTTGCTGACCTCTGTCCGAACGCCCCCTCCATCCTTCCCCCAGTGTGTCAGTCTCCTGCCAGGAGGCTTTTTTTTTTTTTTTAAAGATACTATTTTTTATTTATTTGGGAGAGAGAGAAGCTCATGAGAAGGGAGAGGGTCAGAGGGAGAAGCAGGCTCCCCGCTGAGCCGGAACCCGGTGCGGGACTCGATCCCAGGACTCCAGGATCGTGACCTGAGCCCGAGGCAGTCGCTTAACCGACAACCAGCCTACGCCCACCCAGGAGTCCCTACCATGAGGCATTTAAAAACACCAGCTCAAACCGCGGGTCCTCCACCAAGCGGCCCTTCTGGAAACGTCCTTCCCTGGAGGCTCTCGCCCCCCACCCGCAACCCCAAGTGCCATGAGAGTGGCCGGCTGGCCGGTACACGGCCGCCCTGCACTGAGGCTCCTCTGCTCCCACGTGCCCCCCCCCCGCCCCCGCAGCGGGACAGCGAAGCCGGGGAGCGTCTCCCCCCCAAACCCCCACCCCCGCTTCCCTAGCACCTCCCTGGCTCCCCTGGAGCAGCGGATGTTACAAAAGGTTTGTGGCTGTGGCCATCACGTCAGCAATAGGCCCGCAGAATCTGGTCCTCCCTGGGACTTAGGGTTTATGCAATACTTCTGCTTGAAACCACTTTATTTCTCTTGCTGTCCAGCCCCTGCCCTCTCTTTCAGCCCGAGCATGGGACCGGTCTGCCAATTCACTCCGTCCCTAGGGCGGCTGAACAGCTTAATGAGTGTTTAACCGAAGAATCTTAAGAGGCGATTTCTAGGTTGGAAAATCACCCCGGGTCCCAGGGGCCGTGCGCAATCTACAGACAGGAAACCGGCCAGGGGAGAAAGATCAGCGTGAAGGAAAAGGGGGCGAGGCTCCCCTCCACCTCGGCCGGCAGCCCCTCCAAGAGACAAAAAGGAAAGCATCTGGCTGGACCGTGGGCCGAGACTGCTGAGAGGGGAAAACTGCGCACCGCAAAAGCACAAAGGTTTGCAAAAGGCCCATTTTGCTCCCCAGCCCCCATCACCAAGGGCTCCACGTGAACGCGAGCAGCTTTCCGTCAGCACATCTGTTTTCAGTTACCTGTGCCTGAATCACAAACTCAAGAGCGAAATGGAGGGATGTCGAGCTGACTCCGCAGCTGAAGGTCTGTGGGGGCGGATTATGCGGAGATGGAGGGCGGGTGTGGGAGCCCCTGCCCTGCCATGCTCGTGGTCTTGACCGGCTGCGCCGAGGACATTTCCGTGGGTAGGAATGTTCTTCCACTGGCTTGGTTGCTGGAACAGGAAGGGCTGCCAAGGAGTATCACCATCACTTGATAAACACAGCTACCCACGTTACTGCTAAGTAACCGGTTAACTTACCAGTCATCAGTTGCATGTTACCAGTCCAATCCCAACAGGCTTAGTCTTTCTTCTTCCCGTTCTTCTATCTTGCTACTATCTTCCTAAACTGAGCCACCCAGGTGTCCCGGAACACAATTCTTTTGCAGGGAAGCATTAAATATTTATTATCGTTAAAAAGGCACATCATGTTAGGAACTGTTTCACTATTAATTTTTTACTTGAATTGCTTTATATGGAAACATGAAGACTAATTCTGAAATTTCAATAAAACAGGTATTGAAAGAGTGCATCTAGGGGCTCTGCCCAGAGAATGACATGAAATTTTACAGGACTCAATAAACATTTATTGGTAGGAAAAAAGCTGTATGCCATTTGATTGTTCCTAGGGGAATTCATCATAATGGGCTTTTTAAATTTTCAGGCCTCACTCTAAGGAAATTTAACCAGTACAATTTGGTGTCACCTGGGCTGTATCAGAGAAGGACAACCAAGTTCTGAGGTCACCAGTCTCCATGTGCTGGCAGGAAAAATGACTCTATCGTGAGGTTGAGGGGTAATCCAAGTGAAGCCTAGAAGCTTACCCAAAAACACTCGTCTACAGCAGTATTCCTGCGATGTTTCCTTCTCTTTAAAAAAATCTACAAGGGGGCACCTGGGTGGCTCAGTCCCTTAAGCATCTGCCTTTGGCTCCAGTCATGATCCCAGGGTCCTGGGATAAAGCCCCACCTTGGGCTCTCTGCTCATTGGGCAGCCTGCTTCCCCTCTCCCTCCACCTGCCACTCCCCCTGCTTGTGCTCTCATGCTCTAACAAATAAATACATAAAATCTTTTTTTAAAAAAATCTACAAGGGACTCTTCTAAGAGAATTATAGAAGTTTCTAAATGGATATAGAATACCCCACTTGCCAAAGAGTAATCTGGAAGCTGCTATATTTTTAATTCATAAAAGCAGAGGCCCATAATGTGTTCTCTGCCTAGAAAAGCAGGGCCTCCTCTCCCTGATCATCCATCTGCCTTCTCCTCTCCTTGGAAAACTCACCCACTTCCACCGTTCAACGACCACCTTCATTCCTGCTCTTTCCACTCCAACCATTTGACCTTCCCCTTCCCCAAATGTAAAAGGAAGGTAAAAAGCTGGGCTCAACCCCTCTCCTGTCAACCTGCTAAAATTCCCAACATCGTGCCCCTCAACTTCTCGGGGAGGCCCCTGGGTCTGCCGTACACACCTGGGGTTCATCATGTCCCATCCAAAGGACCCCAACAGCCCCACCTGGAACTCTCTGAACTGAGGGAGCTACCTCCATCCAATATCCACATATGACAGAAATAGATGACAGACAGGCATACAGACAGTAAACTACCTCTCTCCAAATGCCGGACTCATCCTCAACCTCCTAGACACATGCAGCTGCCTACCCCCCACCAGCCTGTTAATACACACAGCGCAGTTCAGCATTCAAGGTCTATACACACCCCTGGCAACTGCCCCTCGGCAAGCCTCTCTGGTCTTTCTCTAACACCTCCAGGTAAAACAGTGCCCCCCAAAACATGGTCAACCGTACATGTTCCACATTTGATTGGAATCATTTTGCATGATTTTTAGATAGAGCACGAATTTGGAATTAGCACCAACCACCAAGTCTCATGCTGTAGAAAGTTGATTGTGGATTTAAACAGGATTTAAACTTCCTTTCCACTGCTGGGAAGAAAATGAGGGGAAGTTAAAGGCAAGCAAGTAGCCATTCAAATTCCCAGGAGGCTTTTAGAATAATATACATTTTAAATCCCAAGGAAGAAAGTTTGCCTGCATTTCTTTAATAGGGGAAATACCAGTCAAATTATACCCCCATCACATTATCCCTCAAAATACAGTTAGTGAGTTAGCAACACCATTTCCTCACTTTACAAACACATCTGCTGCTAGATTCAGCAAAAGACACACTTTTCATCCTATTGCTAGTTTTGGAAATTACAAGCCTCAAAAGAAATTTGATGTGAATTACCTAGGGGCTGGTGCCTTACACAAGGGCTGACAATGGTTTTCTAGCTGTAATTAAGCGAGGTAACTCACATTTCGCCAGGAGGAAGAAAATGAATAGACAGTCAGACAGTCATCTCCAAAAGAGGTCCAGGACATTGTTCCCTTGCTGGATTGAAGGGTACAGGCAAACCACAACTAAGATGTTTTCATATAATTTGAAGTATTGAAATACCTACATTTTTCTGGAGAAAATAAAGTATCCTCATATGAACACATGTGTGACATGTTCATTTGGGATAAGATCAACTCCCTTCATTTGGGATAAGTACCTCCAAACATGGACAGACATCTATGCTTTGTGACATTAAGAGGTGGAACTTACTTTCATGAAATGCATTTGCAAGCAACATCAAAGAACCACATGAGAATGAACAAGGGTCCTGGGCCTCTGGCAGGCTGTCAGGATTTCTCTGACTTTCCCCTGCAATTTGGTCTAGAGGTTTCCAACTATCATCCCTTAACACATCCACATTCTAGGACCAGGTCCAAGCGGCCTCCTCCCCATGAAAATCAAGCAATGGTGTTCTTTTCCCAATTCTCAAAAGGAAAAAAATAATAATAATAACATAATAACAATAATATAAAATGATATGGGACATTTGCTCTTTGTAAACTTACTCATTAGTTCCTTTAAAACCTTAGCACCCACCACCACACAACCTAACAAGAAATTAAGGCAACATGTAGTCAAAAACTACCCGTGTGTGTTGACACAAAATCCTAGAAATGATTCCTTACACAATTTTAAGTTGTTATATTTTAAGATCTAAAGACTAGCAACACTCACAATAGAGATCTCTTTTCTGCTCCTAAGCAGGGCCTTTTTCCTAAGAAAGAAGTGGTTTCGTGGCACTACAGCAATGTGCTTCTCAAAGCCCACCCACGACCTTCCCCTGCTGGGCGAGTGTGAGTATCACCCACTAGTCTCTAGTCAAAGCCCTTGATCCATCTACGGCGCATTCCGCAGGAAGTGATGAAAAGTTAGAGAGTTTGAGTTACATAAAGCCTGTGGTCCCTGATGGGTCACATTGCAAAATGTCCACCAACAAGTTCCACAAACCCTCCTGCTACGGGAATGGGGCTGTTACTCAGTGAAGCAGGTTGAATGCCGTAAAATGCCACCTGGGGCCCGGAGCTGCCACCTGTTCCCTTTCCGGCTATGATCCATACACAGCAGGCTGCTGAGACGGAGGAACTGGAGAAAACAGGTTCCAAGTATGGGAAGCCATGGGTTCAAGTGACTTGCCAAACTATGGGAACTATTCTAACTGGATGTTGGAGCTTTAATGCTTGGCTCTAATGGGGTAATGACTCTCACTCTTCTCTCATAAACATGCTAAGTAGATTTTTACTTTCTCAAGAACCTACATCCTTCTGTGGCTCTATGACTTGTTTCCACAGCCAAGAGTCTCTTACGCTCTTAACAGCCTAGTGTCACAGCTCCGAAGACTAGGCCTGTCTGTTAGTCTCCGGCATGCCCCCATCACAAGTTCCTGCAACATAAACCCTGGTTACACGGATCACAGTAAAACGAAGAGGAAAGAAAACAGAAAACCCCATTTATGGCTGAGACAGAAACTGTGCAGAGCTTAACGAAATCAATAAAGTGATACAGTATCAAATGCTGATATGAAGAAGGGATTTCAGTGCAGTCACCTCTGGGACCCCTTGGCCAGCTTTATCACTGAGTGACAGTGCAAATCATTCCACCATTCCATCTCCCACGTGACACGCCTGACTCACTAACTCGGGGAGTCTGAGAGCGCTACCACCTTCGTTTATAATGTAAAACGGTCAGCTGACCGATTCTGCACAAAGAAGAGCACACTTCCATTGGACGGCTGCAGCTGGTCTCTATTAGCGGCTCTGTGAGAGTTCTCCAACGATGCTATTAAAGCACATTATCCTTCCAAACATCTTTTGCCTCCATAGATTCCAACTCCACCTTGCAATAAAAGTGAACCTACTTCTACTTAATACCAGTTCTCTCAATTTGAAAGCAATCTCTTTTTATTTAACCCAAGATCTCCCTAAATGCTATCAAAATGGCAACCAAAGTCATCTTAAATCTTTAAGGAATTCCTAAAGACAGAAAGAATTTCCTTCTACTTCTTCCACCTTGATTTTTTTTTAATGCTTCTCTTTACTTCTCCCAGAAATTTTTAACTTGATTTTAAACAATGCAAAGCTCTCTTTTGCCGGCAAAGCTGAACAAGTTGGAAAATATTCAAAGTACTGGAAAATATCTAACTTTGATAAGCATGAAAAGGCCACATAATAGAAACTCTCTAAAACTCCTTAAAGTTCCCAAATTTTCTTATCCTATTATATCCCTTTTATAAAGAATCCACCCAACTACAGGACATTCTGGTAAAGGCAAAACTATGGAGATAAGGGGAAGGTCAATGGTTGCCAGGCGTCCGGGGGCACAGAGGATTTTTAGGGCAGTGAAAATACTCTGTATGATACTGTAACGGTGAATATGTGTCATTAAATATTTGTCAAAACCCACACAATGTACCACACCAAGAGGGAACCCTAATGTATACCCTAATGTATACTATGGACTTTACATGGTAGGGAGGTATCTGTGCAGGTGCGTGGATGTGACAAATGCACCCATCTGGTTTTGGACGTAGACAGTGGGGGGGTGGTCAGTTGGGGGGAGACAGGGAGTACCTTCTGTACCTTCTGCTCAATTTTGCTGTGAACATAAAACTGCTCTAAAAATTAAAATCTGTTTTTAAAGGATTTTATACTACTAGATGTCCCATATAAGAGAATAGATATCCTCCAACTGAAAAAAAAAATGAGGCAGTAGGGGTAGAATGGTCAAGAAAGGGGTTAAATCTGCTGCAGCTAGAAAAGGAAAAGTATAAGAAAAAGCCACGGTGCTGTAGGGCCTGCCTTGTGACGTCACAGAATACTTGGCAGAGCGTGCATGTTTCTGTTTGGTCTAGAGCTGAGCGAGAGAGGAACCAGCAACACTAGTCATCAGATCCCAGCATTCCCTTTAAAGAACCATTTTTAATGCTGGTGAAACACTGCACAGAAATCCAGAAAAACCCATTCAACATTCACATGCAAACATACCTCCGTTTGAATTTTATATCTAGACATTTCACCTCATTTTTTGTAAAGTAAATACCCAGAGATAATATCAATTTTCAATTTACAAAATCAGGGGACTTGTTAGCTAATTGAGGAATTAACAAACAGGGGCACCTGGTGGCTCAGTCGCTTAAGCGTCTGGCCTGCCTTCGGCTCAGATCATGACCTCAGGATCCTGGGATCGAGTCCCTCATCAGGGTCCCTGCTCAGGAGGGAGTCTGCTTCTCCCTCTCACCCTGCTAATTCTCTCTCTCTCTCTCTCTCTCTCTCTCTGTCAAAGAAAAAAATAAAGTCTTTTTTAAAAAAAAGGAATTAACAAACAAAAGAAAATAGCTGTCAGATGTACTTCCTCAAGCAACTGGTTTACCAAAAATCAGTTATAAACCAGGATCTGGGGCTTTAAATATAAGAAATTAGCTTTTGAATACATCAAATTCTAATTAAGTTTTACAGTACAGTGAGGAACACCATTACTATCATCCTACTATTATTCAATCAGTTACACAGAGTGGAATATAAGGAGGACACAGAAACCAGAGTCAACATGCCTGAGAGGAAGTCTTCACAAACACCAAATAAAGCCTCAAATGTTAGAGAAGTAAGCCACCCAAACGTTCATGCACACAAAACCGACTTTTCGTCAAGTGTCTACATACTAGAATTGTCCATACTAATTGTCCTTTCATGATCCAGAGATCATGAAAGAAATGTTAATGAATTGGGTAATTAATGGTCAATTGATTTATAACAGTTTAGGGAAAAATACATATAAAGACCTATTACCTTTCTCTCTACCTTACCTCTAAAAGCTAAAGTTTAACACATATTAGCCTAGTTTTTCCAAAATTGCAAGCACACGCTTTAGAAGGCGATCTGTACAGCCTGAGACTTGACTAATGTGTCTGTCATTCACACTTGAGGTGACCCAGTGACCCATACTTGGCCAACTGATGGGATTCCGAGGGCACGGGAGTGCAGGCCACCAGCTGTGATGACATCAGCTCTCCCAGAGCTGCGTCTCTAGAAGAGACGGCTGCACACAGGCAGCCTTGGGACCCCGGAGTCCGTGAAGATTTTGTGAGGGGTCTGCAGGCACAGGTTGTTCTGGGGGTATCACCTTCCAGACCCTCAGCTTCCAGAGGCACACGTGCCTGTGGTTGCGGAGTCACGCTGCTCTTTGTTCATACTTTCCTCTTCATGAGCTTCCCTCAAAGGCAGATATACTTCTCGCCCCTTCTGATTCTGACCAAGAGGACTGCCCCTACGTTGTAAAATGTCCTGGCAGTGAAGAGAATATTCAAAATACTTGAGTCAGAAGAACTTCCTTGAATTCACACCTCCCCTGCTTCAATTAACTTCCTTTACTCATCATTCCGGCAAGAAGTTAGGGTATCCATAAATACATAAACTAATTTAAGCCAAGAAAGCAAGCCTCATCAAGAGATCAAGAAACACCCTTCAAATAAGAATGTCTTACTTTGGGCGCCTGGGTAATTCACGACACACTGAGTTATCAGTCACACAATTCTTGATTGTACATATTATTTTTTAAAGATTTTATTTATTTATAAATAAAGATCATAAGTAGGCAGAGAGGCAGGCAGAGAGAGAGGAGGAAGCAGGCTCCCTGCTGAGCAGAGAGCCTGATGCCGGGCTCGATCCCAGGACCCTGGGATCATGACCTGAGCCGAAGGCAGAGGCTTTAACCCCCTGAGCCACCCAGGCGCCCCTTGATTGTACATATTTAATAAGAAAAAAATCCACCAAAACCAAAACAAAAACACTTGGCAATATTTTCTACCGCCAATCCTTTCATTCAGGCTATTTATGTAAAAAAACTTTATCATGTCCTATCCGCCCTGTCTTCGTGCTAAAGACTGCAGGATGAGGAAAGAAGGTAAACAGTAAGGACCTGAGAATGAAGAGACACGGCAGCAGAAAATGGCACTGGGTCACTCATTCATTCATTCATTCATTCAACAGTCACCGCTAACCTAAACTCAGGGGAAGCACAGCCTTGCATCCTAAAAAGTAGGGGTGCCCACATTTCCCCCCAGAAGTGAACAGCAAATAAATGACTTAGCTCCAACCTTCCAAGCCACTCACTAATCAAGGAGCTAAAAACAGATTAAAACCAGAAGTGAGAGGCTCAACAGAGAAACTCACCCCCCTTCCATGTAAGAAGGAAAATGAAAGTGCTCATTACATTCATCTGCATTTCGACCCATCTAAAGATTAGGCAGTTAGTTCTGTGACAAACATTTCCCTCAGACGGCAATTCCGACACTGCTCATGAAATTCTGAAAAAGAAAACAGAGCATACTGTGAAGGTATTTGGGGGAGAGGGTGTGGGAAAGGCTTAGTGTTTCAACACAGTTGCCTGTTGCAGGTGTTTTCAAAGAAGAACCCTTCTGCATTATCGAAAAGTTCTTCACCCAAAGGGGAACCATGAGGCAATACTCTCTTGGCCCTGCACACAATGGGCTCCCTCTTCTAGCCCAACTTTGAAGTGGGTGATACATTCTAATCTAGATAATGCAAATGATATGATACTAGACCCACATAATAATTACCCGGGCAGCAGCCTTCGTGTTCTATCACAGGGTGTTTATGCAGTATTTCAGGCTATATCCTAAATATAACTGTAGAAATGACATGTGATTTTACAAGTACTGTTTAAGAACAGGATAGGCAAATGAAATGCACCTCGGACTCAGTCGGAAAAACAAGACCTCTACCAGCATGAAGACTCAGCAAGCCAAGTAACAACCACTGGCCTCAGTTTTTCCCTCCAAAAAATGGGAATTTTATCATTGTGTTAACCTCCAGATAATTTATGATGCTGTTCAGAAAATGCTGGAGGTCTTTAGAGGGCTTAGGTACTGAATCACTGTCAATGTTTTCTACAGTGATACACTACGTGAATTTCTTCACAAATCTTTATCAACAAGTGTCTTCAGTCTTAACTTTCTCTCTAGGAAATCAAAAGAGAAAAATAAAGCTAACTTTTAGATGAAAGACCACATGTGTTGACTGACCTCCCTCCTGCCCCTCACTAACCAGTTCAAGGTGCCCATCTTCTTCCAAGATCAAAAGAAACTCCAGGCCTAGAAGGAGTTTTAGAATAACTCAGATGACTTCAGAAGTTCAAGAGTGGGAGGCAGACATGAACACTGGAAACACACACACATATACACACACATATACACACTCACTCACTCACCCAAACCCATAACTCACACAGTTACCAGACTTAGCTTTAGAGAGAACTTTCTAGAATAGTGAGAAATATCAGATAAGTAGATAATATTGATATTTATCTTTTAATTTTATAGTATCCATTTGTAATAATTGAGTGTATCTTCAAAGTATATTCATTTAATTGCTCTAATTGGCATTCTGTAAAATTAAAGCCATTTCTATCCCCATATTAATCTAGACCGTCTACTCAAAGAAACTAAAGATAGCATTTTTAGCACACAATGGGAAAGAGAAAATACTAAGATTTCTGTTTCACTCTCAAATATAAGAGGTAAAGCTCTCCTCCCCCAACGTGGCTCTTGCAGAACATCAGAAGTACATTTTAACTGTTTCTGAATCCACATCTGGAGTTTAAAAATCCAGTTTAAAAGGCAAACGATTTAAAATACAAACATATGGCTTCCTTCTCTACAGTGATTCCTAAAGGGAGGGAAAAAAAAGAAGTCTGAATACAAACAAACTATTGTTTTAAAAGGGGATTTTTCTTTTTTAATTAAAAACATACCAAGAAGGCTAACTAAGCTTCTACTTTCTCCTGGAGAAAATAATAGAAGCAAGAATTACCATATTAATCTAATTAAATCTAGATCAAAGTACAGCATAAGTAATACAAAGGTGACACTCAATTTCTAAGCAGCGTGGTCCCCGAGCTTGGATTCGAGTCGGGGTTAGCACATTTCTTCTGCAAAGAGCCAGACAGTAAATGTTTTCGGTTTTGCCGGCCACGAGGGCTCTGTGGCAACCACCTAACTCAACTCACGGAGGTCCCCAGAGCAGCCACAGAGAATAGGTACACGAATGAGGGAGGCTGGGTTCCAATCCGATTTGATTTACGGACACTGAAATTTGAATTTCATATATAATTTTCATGTGTCTCAAAATATTTTTCTTTTGATCTTGGTCAACCATTCAAAAATGTAGAAACTAGGGGCGCCTGGGTGGCTCAGTGGGTTAAAGCCTCTGCCTTCAGCTCAGGTCATGATCCCAGGGTCCTGGGATCGAGCCCCGCATCAGGCTCTCTGCTCAGCAGGGAGTCTGCTTCTCTCTCTCTCTCTCTCTCTCTCTCTCTCTCTCTCTGCCTGTCTCTGCCTACCTGTGATCTCTGTCTGTCAAATAAATAAAATCTTTAAAAAAAAAAAATGTAGAAACTATCCTTAGCTGACAGGCTTAATCTGAACAGGCCCAGAGCTAAATTCAGCATGTGGCCCGACCGTCGCCCGCCAGCCTCAGGTTAGAGCCGTGGAAGACTAGAGCAGACGCTGGCTTGTCCAACCAACGTCCTTATTCCCTAGAGGAAACTGAGGCCCACAGAGATGTCAGGGCTGCCAGGTCTCACAGCCAGTTCTGGCAGAAAGGGAGGTAAGAATGGATCTCCGGAAAAGCACACTGAAGCCGTAAGGCAGTGATATGGAAATGCCCTTCTTGAGTTCGCACGCAAGGACAGGCGGTAGACACTGAAAACCAGAGCTGTCGCAGGAGCCTAGTTACGAGGCCCAGGAGCCGCCAAACCTGCCTCCCCACGTGCAAAATGACCTGCTATCCGCTGGTCACTGCTCGGAATCTGAAGGCTCCGGACCAGCAGCAAGGACCCCCCCGATGCGCCAAATCACCACCAGCCTGATTCTTCCCAGCCTCTGGGTACATAGCTCGGGTCGTTTCTTTTGTAGCGTAACCAACAACCTCCTCTTTGGTTATTCCAATCTTAGAACTCCAAGAAGTAAGTGTCCGTGTGCTTGAAGAGCAGCGCTCAATGTTAAAAATCATGTTTAAGAGCAGAGTATCGCAGGTAATGTCCAATTTAGGTTAAAGTTCAAGAGTGGCTCTGACATTCACCTTGGGAAGTAACACGGTCAGTCTCCCTCCATTCTCAGTTCCTTCCCTGTTTTGTTTTTTAACATTTATTTATTTGAGACAGAGAGAGAGAGAGAGAGAGGAGAGAGTGTGCACACAGTGTGGGGAGGGGGCAGAAGGAGAGAGAGAGAGAAAGTCAAAGAGACTCCACGCTGAGCACAGAGCCTGACTCGGGGCTGGATCTCACCCCTTGAGACTACGCCCTGATCTGAAACCAAGAGTCTGACACTTAACCAACTGCGCCACCCAGGCACCGTCCCCCGCCCTTTTTTTTTTAAGATTTTATTTATGTATTTGACAGACAGAGATCACAAGTAGGCAGAGAAGCAGGCAGAGAGAGAGGAAGAGAAGCAGGCTCCCTGCTGAGCAGAGAGCCCGATGTGGGGCTCGATCCAAGGACCCTGGAATCACGACCTGAGCCAAAGGCAGAGGCTTTAACCCACTGAGCCACCCAGGCGCCCCACCCCTCCCTCTTTTTAAAAAAAAATGTATTTCTGGCCTATTTTTCTTTCTTTAATCTACTCTTTTTTTTTTTTTTTTTGGTACTACTCTCATTTTCATTTTCCTCTGACCCTTATTATTTTGCCCTACACCTTAACCAGATACAACTCAAAATGAAATACGTCTTAGAATTAAAACATACATGGGGCGCCGGGCCGGCTCAGTTGGTGCAGCATGAGACTCTTGATCCTGGGATTGTGAGTACAAGTCCCATATTGGGTGTAGAGATGACTTAAAATAAAATTGCATCCTTTTTATTGCATTCTGTAGTTTTAAAAGAAAAAAAAAAGACTCCAAATTAAAGTGACTTTTTACAGAGAATCCTCTGACTTTTTTAATCACATCTTTTTCAAAGAAATAGATGGCTTTCTATCCTGTTATATGTTCATTCAAGACTTGAAACTTGAATATTTCTCAGAAATTCTCCCATGACGATTTTTGAAGAAGATTGCCCTATCAACTATTTTGTTCTTACACACTTCCTCAAAAAGACATGGTTTTATACTTCTGCGAAGAGGCAGTGGCATTCTTAAAAGTAATTTTCAGTTCTTTTTGACAACTTAAATCAAGAATGACTGCAAACTCCTCAGAGTTTTTTCAACACACATTTATTCCCCTAGATCTATCCAAACATAAAACTCTTCAGTCAAATAAACTAAGTCAATACATTCGTTAAAACCAAAATCAAAGAAAAATGCACTTCCTAAAGTTGTAGGAACCAAAAATGCTACAATTCAAATCTAAGTATGGAGACTTCACACAAAAGTAAAACACACAGAAACATTTTTCTACTAATGCTGTTTAAGTTACAAATTTTTTTTAAAAAGACCAGATAAATGGTCATAAATTGAAAACAAAAAATAATTAAAACCATATTCTCATAGAACTGAAACTGACCCTAGAGAACTAGTCTTTACTTTGACAAATGAAGAACCAACCAGAAATTCAAGGACTATTTACTGAGTGCCCATAGGCCACTTGCGGTACAAAGACTTTTCCCACTTGATTGTCACAACTTCCCCATGAAGCAAGTATTATTATAACCATTTTTAAGCAAGGAACGTTTTGTCACAGTTGTGTCTGAGACCCGTAGTCAGGAGCAGAGATGTGCCTACAGTCTCGATCTCCAGGCACCGACTTGCGTATTCTCTTAACTATGCCACTCCCATGTAATACTTTTGGAAACTGTTCAGAGAGATGTCACGACATTTTAAAACATTGTATATACAGTCATAGAGCACCCGGGGACCTTGACACAAGATTCTTTGCTAAAGAGCAGAGCTCCTCAAAACGCCATTGTTTATTCTTGGCTGCTAAGAAGAGCAGCATTAGCAACTAAACGTGCAGCTCACCTCACGGGCCCCAAGACTTAATTATACTGAGGCTCCAAAGCAGCCAAAACCCTAGTCAGCAGGCTTCTGGACTACACACGACAGTATCATTTACTCAAGTTGCAACTGGCACTTCTCAAGCCTACAATCTATTCGTAAAGCTGGGCTCCGTTCAGACGGATATGGAAGGGGGCACCTGGCTGGCTAAGGAGGTAAGTGATGGAGCCTGGGTGGTGAGATGGAGCCCCATGGAGGGCTCTGAGCTCAGCGCAGAGTCCCCTTGGGATTCTCTCTCCTTTCCCCTCTGCCACTCCTGTTTGTGCTCGCCCTCTCCCACGCTCTCACACTCTCTAAAATAAATAATTTTTTTAAAAATAAGGGGGGTATGGAAGGATTCTCATACTTGTAGAAATAAACAAAGATATCTCAGCTTTGAGGGCAACAACCAACACCTACTTTCTGTTCAGGTAAGAAAAGAGGTGTGGCAACAAGGGTTATTAAAACTGAGACCTTGTAACCGTTAGCTGTCTTTTAAAGCTTCCCAGTGGAGGGGTGCCTGGGCTGCTCAGTCAGCTACGCCTCGGATTTGTGATTTGAGCTCAGGTCATAATCTCAGGGTCATGGGATCAAGCCCCATGTGGGGCTCGGAGTTCAGTGGGGAGTCTGCTTCTCTCCTTCTCCCTCTTCCTAGCCCCTTCCCCTTTTCGCACACAAACACGCTCTTTTTCTTTCTCTAAAATAAATAAACTAAATCTTAAAAATATATATAAATAAATAAAACTACATAGATTAAATAGAAACACAGTTTAAAAGTAATGTAACACTGGGGTGCCTGGGTGGCTCAGTCTGTTAAGCGGCTGCCTTCAGCTGGGGTCATGATCCCAGGGTCCCAGGAATCGAGCCCCGCATCCGGCTACCTGCTCAGCAGAGAGCCTGCTTCTTCCTCTCCCTCTCCCCCTCCCCCTGCTTGTGCGTGCACGCACTCTCTCTCTCTCTCTGTCTCTCAAATAAAAAATAAAATCTTTGTTTAAAAAAGCAATGTAAGGGGCGCCTGGGTGGCTCAGTGGGTTAAGCCTCTGCCTTCGGCTCAGGTCATGATCCCAGGGTCCTGGGATCGAGCCCCGCATCGGGCTCTCTGCTCAGCGGGGAGCCTGCTTCCCTCTCTCTCTCTCTCTCTCTCTCTGTCTGCTTCTCTGCCTACTTGTGATCTCTGTCTGTCAAATACATAAATAAAATCTTTTTAAAAAAAAGCAATGTAACATCATGATAAGCACCCAGTAATACACGGAACTGTGAAATCACCATATTGTACTCCTGAAACTAATAAGACACTGTATGTTAACTAACTGGAATTTTAAAAAGAAAAAGTGACATAACAAAGTGAATTTGGGCGACTCTAATATCTAAATTCCCCTGGAAATACCTTACACCGAAATAACTGTACAGAACTGCCAAATCGGGGTCTTCCTAAAGGCATCCAAGGTGCAGGTTTTAAGGCAGATGCTCAAACACCCACTTTGAGTTATGGGTCCCTTTGACGAAGTCAGTAGATGGGCAAGCTTCATAGCCAATTCCAAGTTAGGTGCCTGTTTCTGTAGGCAACAAAACTAGCAGAACTGTGTGCTTTTCTGACAATCAAAACGGATTCCAACAACTCTCCTGAAGACATTCTACCAGGGGGACAGTAGACAGCTTAGAAGGGGCACAAAGAGAGCAGGAAGAAGTAAATTAAAAGGGGGGGAAAAAGGCTTCCAAAGAGTGAGTCACTAAAATATTCAGGAGCCCTGGGCAAATGCTAAGGTTTTGTGGTTTTGTTTTCTTGTTTTCTAAGATAAAGACTTTCTTTTTAAACATAACCACAATACCATATTCATACTTTAAAGCATCAATTAAACAGGCAGTATTCAAATTTCCCTAATTGTCTCACAGAAATGTGTTTGTTTGAATCAGAATCCAAACCTATTAGCTGCAATTAGTTTACATGTCTTAATTCTCACTGATCTATATATTTCCTCTCCTCCTCCCTTTTTTATCTTGCAATTGGTTTTTTTAATTAGTTTCAGAGGTAGAATTTAGTGATTCATCAGTTGTATAGAACACCCAGGACTCATTACATCAAGCGTCCTCCTTCATGCCCATCACCCAGTCACCCCGCCCTCTCACCCACCTCCCCTCCAGCAACCCTCAGTTTGTTTCCCAGAGTTCAGTATCTCTTATGGTGTGCCTACCTCAAATTTTGGCCTTATGTTAGTTTTTCTTCCCTTCCCCTATGTTCATCTGTTTTGTTTCTTAAATTCCACATAAGAGTGAAATCATCTGATATATGCCTTTCTTCGACTTATTTCGCTTCGCATAATACCTTCTACTTCCATCTATGTGGTTGTAATTGGCAAGATTTTATTCTTTTTGATGACTAAGTAATACACACACACACACACACACACACACACACATCTTCTTAATCCATTCATCTGTAAATGGACACCTGGGCTCTTTCCATATTTGGGATATTGTGGACGTTGTTGTTATAAACCTTGGGTTGCAGGTGTCCCTTCAAATCACAATGTTTGGGGCACCTGGGTGGCTCAGTGAGTTAAAGCCTCTGCCTTCAGCTCAGGTCATGATCCCAGGGTCTTGGGATCGAGGCCCACATCGGGCTCTCTGCTCAGTGGGGAGCCTGCTTCCTCTCTCTCTCTCTCTCTCTCTCTCTCTCTGCCTGCCTCTCTGCCTACTTGTGATCCCTATCTGTCAAATAAGTAAATAAAATCTTTAAAAAAAACAACACAATGTTATCCAAGGTGCACAGCTAGGAATGTGCACCTTGGATAAATACCTAGTAGTGCAATTTGTAATTGATTTTTTTAAAGAAATGAAATCATTTTTCCTGTATATTCTCCATAGTCTGGATTTTTTAAAATAATTTTTAATAAAAATTTATAAGGTTGAAAACAGGCCTTCTCCAGACCTACTACAGTAATCTGTCCATGTCCTGAACCACGAAGTCTGTCCATCCAGCCTCTTTCAATGAAGTTCAGTATTCCAGGATACATGTTTATCCACAAAACGTGACCATAACAAGAATGTGTACAATATTCAAGTAGGGGGTATAGTAGAGACAGAAGTACCCGTCAGGTAACACCACACCTTATGCTTCAATACCTTTTTAGAACAAGATGGGATACACATTCATTTTTTTTTAAATCATGCCTATACAACACATGGAAACAATGAGTTTTGTCCTCACACAATTTATGTCTCCAGGAGAGGACACGCAGTACCTATCAGAAAAACTCAAGGGATGCCTGGGTGGCTCATTCGGTTAAGCATCTGCCTTTGGCTTAGGTCATGATCCCAGAGTCCTAGGATTGAGTCCCATATGGGGCCTTGCTCAGTGGGGAGCCTGCTTCTCCCTCTGCCTGCCGCTCCCCTTCCTGTGCTCGCTTTCTCTCTTTTCTCTGACAAGTAAATAAATAAATAAAACCTTTGAAAGAAAGAAAGAAAGAAAGAAAGAAAGAAAGAAAGAAAGAAAGAAAGGTAAAAACTCAAGTAAGAAAAAACACAAACATCCTTCCTGCCAAGTATGCATGTTGAGAATTTCTTTCCTTTCCTCTTCTGTTTTCCTAGTCGGGACCCTCTGCTTCAGTAAATTCAGGCTTCAGGTTACCTGCCTGGCACACAGCACACCCCCTCCTGGGCTGCCTTCCTCTCTCATCTGGGTCTAAACCACTCCCTTCCTCAAGGGTCACAGGACTCCCTCCAGCTCCCTAACGCCTTTCTTAGCAACTGCGCCTGTCTCGGGGACTTCTGTCGTCCCTCATGAGTGCCCTCGGAATGTCGTCTAAACCTGCACTCCACCTGGCTCGGTAGCGGTTTCACATGCCACGTGCCTTCAGTGACCATCTGACGACGGCCTTCCGTGCACGAGGCCTGCGACACCATCTCTGCCAACACCGTGAGCTCCACGAAGAAAAGAGCCTCTTGTGATACTGCGCCCGTCTCCAGAGGCCAAAAGCACAACAGCTAAGAATGTGCACCTTGGAGACAAGCTTGCGCGGATGTGAACCCCAGAGTCCTGTGACCCCAAAGAGACTACTCAATCTCTCAACTCTCGTTTACCTCATCTCTAAAGTGCAATGATGATAGTCCCTCCTTTGTAGAGATGTTGTCAGGACTAAATAACATCAAGCATGATTATTGTTCTAACTCCTCCTTCCCAATTCTCTCTCTGGTTTCTAACCATTTTCCTGTACCTGTTCTTATCCTTTGTGGAAAGGGGGGGAGCAGAAGACTCCGCCAGAGTCACTGCCTTGGGAATGAAGTTCATGAAACAGACTTTGATTGCCTGAATACATAAAAGACGACCCACTTTGCCATGTGTCTGAGCATCCGTCCCCATAATATCTGGGGTCCACATCTCCTTTTCCCTAGTGTCACTCTGACTCCTCCTCTATAAAGAAATGGAACCTACTGGGAACCAACTATGGTGCTAACCCATCCCCACCACCAAAAGCTCAATTTAACAAGAGAAGAAATATAACCAGAAAAGAAGACAATATGTGATCTTTTATCTTTTGATGAGGCAGAACGATTACTCCAAATTTCTTGGAAACCCAACACCCCAGTGTACAGACAGGAGCTCTGTTTATAGAAGTATTTGTAAGTTTCTTTTTGTTTGAGCACCTAATGAGTAAAAACATTTGAACATGTAGACATACACATACACACACATATATATTTATATCATTCACTTTATATCAATTTATTGGGCATTTACTATGTGCCTTATATTGTTTCTAAGTGCTGAAGTTAGAGCAGTGAACGAACCAAGCTAACAAAACAACAAAAAACTCTTGCCTTGTTATTCGTATCTCTTCTACACGTAAGTTTTTATTTTTACAAAAAGATAAAATATATGGTAGGAGGGACATGTACTACGGAGAGGAAATAAAGGAAGGGGACAGGAAATGTGGCGTCGGCAGTTGACAGAGCGAGGTCAGGCAAGGACTCACTGAGAGTAAAGATCTGAAAGGGGTGAGGCTGGGCGTGTGGCCTTGGGGAAGAGCTTCACAGGCAGCAGGAACTTCAAGGGCCCACAGGCGGGAGGGCGCCTGCGGCTCAGTGAACGGGGAGGAGGCCGACGCTGACGGGGGTCAAGGAGCCGGGGAGAGGCAGGAGACAGGGCCGGGCAGGCGAGTGGAGGGGCCTGGAGGGCCACTCTACGACATCGGCTTTTCCTCTGTGTGAGCTGAGAGGGGCTGAGCGGAGGAAAGACCCGAGTGATGTGGGCATCAGAATCCGTGGCTCCGGCCGCCAGGCTGGGAGCAGAGCGTCAGGGCCGGGTGAGCAGGTCCCGCAAGTGGGGCCACCTCGCCAGCCGTCCACGTGCGGGTTTGGCCAGGTGGTCAAAAGTGGAAGTAGAACAAAGAGGATTTTTACAGTACCGGGTACAACATATATTCAAAATACACAAAAATGAACATTTTAAAGGGTTCTAAAAGAATTACGAATTCTGATCTTTTTTTTTTTCCCAAACTCAACAAGCCATCCTGCTCAGCCCTGGGGTCGAGGCACCCCTGGCTTCTGGAGGCCATTGTTTAATGACAGTGGGCTGGCTGGTTTGTCCCAGCTTACCTGAACTTCTCCTTCCTGTCTTTCCCCTCATCTCGCCAGTCTTACACAGCAAAACAAGCTTCTGCAGACTGAGTGTGTCCACATGTACAGAGGCTGTTCGCTGCGAGTGGGAATTCCCTCCTCGAGAAAGTCTGTGGTCCCTGTGTCATTGCACCCAATCTCTGGGAAAACGGACTTGTTAGACCCAGATGTTATTAGGGAGTTCAGTAAAATGGGATTAGGGGAGACCCCAGGCCATTGGCTAATGCAGCATCTCTGAGAAAGGCTGAAGTGGGCACCAGCTCAGCACAGCTCCCAGCAGACAAACACAGGGTCTGCGAGGCCTGCTGCCCTCGCCCTGCACGAAGCCCCAGGGAATTCTCACAGGGCTGCACTGAGAGCTGCCCCAGGGCTTCTGTGTCCCTCCCTGGAAACCAGCTGCTGCACATGCCGGATGACAGTCTTGGGGAAAGGACCCCTGACCTTTAGGCAGGGCGTGGGGTGTGTGTCTCAGACCTGGTCAACTCCAGCTGCAGCCAACCCCCCTGGGTGGAGGGTGAGGGGTGAGGGAGAGAACAGAAGTTCACGGAAGGCAGATACTTTTCAAAAACCAGATTCCATGAGTTCAGACGAGATACCTGTGGTATTCTGTTAGACGGTTAGAACTTGAAAGAATGTAGAGGAATCCCCACCCATCCAGTCCCGTTTTACACAGAAACTAAGGCCAGGACTTGCCCAGAGCCATACAACTATCAGAAAAAAAACCATGAGTAGAAACCCAGTCTATGGATTCCCATCTAGTATTATTTTGAAAACAAACAAAAGCAATTTATCACTGAAACCTTTTTTTTTTTTTAACACTAAAACCTTTGAGACGGATTGGAACTGTGGGGAAATTTTGCATGTCTAGGCCTCAGATGTTCCTACAAATCCCTCTAGTTTTACCAAGAGCTCTGGAGGCTCCCCTGGGGCAAAATGGTTTCCTGGGTACTAAAGATACCTTAGAAAGTTCCACTGGGATGCTCAGGACTCACAGGGTGGGAGTGAGGGAATTAGAGACACAGAAGACCGAGAAATACAAGCAAGCACTATTGGCTTAGCAAAGTCTGAAAAAGCCCAAAGGCAGACTATGTACTTCCTATTTGCTTCGTCCAACTAACAGAGTGATAAATAAATTTTCAGTTTCAAAAGGGGAGACAAATAAAAAGATCCTTAAAAAGTATGAATATCATAATGAAAACCTAGAGTCATGATCATTAATTCCAACCTCATGGGCTACCAACTTTTTTACAGTCTTGAACATGGATGAGAGACAATACCCGTTCTCTCAGCCTCTGAAGTCAAGCAGAAGGCAAATACGATGTTGCTAAAAGGCTGCTAAAGAAATAATCAATCAAACGGATGCTTTACAGAATACATAACCTCACGTGATCTACCCAATGGAGGGGGAGTAGAGGCCACAGGGCGGAAATCAGTTCCTAAATCATTGACGCTGGTTAGAACGTTCTTCCGGAATCCAAATTTAACTGTTTGACTTTGTTACCTAGAAAATAAAACTGGAGGGGTGCCTGGGTGGCTCAGTGGGTTGGGCCGCTGCCTTCGGCTCAGGTCATGATCTCAGGGTCCTGGGATCGAGTCCCGCATCGGGCTCTCTGCTTGGCAGGGAGCCTGCTTCCCTCTCTCTCTCTGCCTGCCTCTCTGTCTACTTGTGATCTCTCTCTCTGTCAAATAAATAAATAAATAAATCTTTAAAAAAAAAAAAAAAAAAGAAACTAAAACTGGAGCTCATCTGCAAATACACCCTCCACGGCCGCGTCTGTGAATCCTCCAGTACAAACTGTCAGCAGAGGGACTGAGTCACGGAGGGAGCGGGAGGGGCCAAGGTACCTGAAAGGCAACCGGTCCAACCTCTTCCTTCTACAAAGAAGGACATGAGGCTGGCAGAGCCTAATCGGACCTGCCAAGGGTTGGCTAAGGCACAACAGAGGCCACCTCTCCCTTACCTCATACCCTGGCGAACGCCGATCACTCATCATTCCGTCCCCCCATCCTCAGCTCCCAGAGCCAGAGTGTCCCACAGCCCCTCACCCAACGGGTCTGAACTGAGGCATGAGACGGAAGATGTTGGCCGACTCCGGCCTTGCACAAGGTGAGAAACGAGCTTTGTAGTGCCTGCGCCAGTGTCCGCCTCACTTGAAAGAGAGCGACTAGTCTACTAGTCACTCGTCCACTTACTGTCAAGACTGGGGTGAGCACACACAGTCTCTGTAGTGCGACCGTGCGTCCAGGTTTACCTGGACAGGCCTAGAATCAGGGGGACCTAGAATCAGGATGTGTAGCAGGTCATTCTTAGGATCTATATTCCCAATATTATCTATATTAATATTAAGCTGTTTTCCCAGCTTAATATTCAGTAGAACCCGCATCATTTCAAAGTTGTCCCAGAATGAATAAAAATGATACGGCCATCCAAATTCTATGTCACTCCTACTCATCTACAAACACTTATAAATGTTTGTTTTTGGAGAACACGATGGGTCAGGAAAGAAACACTGAGTTAGTAACCAGTAGTTTTCTCATACAAAGGGGCTTTTAAATAATACTAAACCCAAATAATCTTTGTGTCTTCTTTTTTAATTTAAAATTCAATTAGCCAACATATAGTACATCATCAGTTTCAGATGTAGTGTTCAATAATTTACCGGTTGCATATAACACCCAGGGCCCCTCGCACCATGTGCGCTCCCTGATGCCAAATAATCTTTGAAAGGGGCTCAGGGATCACTACTGTCACCAATCTCTTATACCTTGACCTTCAACATGGAATCTTCTTTGAGGAAAGCTAAAAGGAGTGCCAAGGGGGCACCTGGCTGGCTAAGTGGGTAGAACATGTGACTTGATTTCAGGGTGATGAGTTCAAAGAGCTTACTTAAAAAAAAAAAAAGAAAAGAAAAAATAATAATAATAAAGGAGAGCCATAGCTTACCAAGTTTCAGAACCACAGGATTATCTCTCTCCAGCTCTTCCTTATTTTTTAAATTATTTCATGTTATACTTTGGCCTACAGGAAACTCACGGTTATGTTGTTGAAACAGAAATCTTTTTAAAGAATGATTCAGTCCTGTTTCTGGCACAAACAACTGTGCTTTCTGGAGTTTATATTTACTCTCTATTTAGAGAAAAAGAGGAAGTAAAAGTTGAAATCTTTGAAAAAAAAAAAAAAAAAAGCATGTGCTGCTGCGTTTATACCAGAGCAGCCAGTCATTTATTTAAGAGATGCAAAAATTCGGTTTATTTGGAAAAATCACTGGTCCAGATAGCATAGTTGTTAGCTTTGTGGTCAAGAGAAAGATACTGATAGCATTCTGTGGAAGGTTTAAAGACTCTACCTGGCTACTAGAAGTTTCCTTTTGTATCAAGATGTCAGGAATAGTTCTGAGCAGAGACTACAGATGGTTTTAACTGTTTCTTTTTGTGTATCCAGCATTCTGATTTTTCTATAGCGATCATAGTGTATTTGCTAATGACCCAGAAAAAATCCCCAGGACTACCCATCAACAGGTCTTTCAGCACGGCAGGGGGCTGGAGAAAGGAACAGGATAAGCCAGGCCCACATCTAGCAGTAGCAGAGGCCTCAGAGCATCGCCTGACTGGGACAGCACCTGGTCTGGCCCCCAGAGCAAGGAGGACTGCGGGATGCAGCTCGCCCGATGGCTTCCTGGGAAAGAAGAGCAGGCATCCGTGGGTCCTACAACCACACTGACCTTCAACCACTGAAATGATAACCTTGCGGGTAGAGCCCCACCTGTGCAATCAGACTGCCAGGGTAGGACAGGGCGCTCCTTAGTGGGTGTATGACGTTGAACAAGTCAGTTGGCCTCTCTATTCCTGTTTTCTCATCTATAAAATAGGAATCACAATGCCTCCTACCTCCTAGTGAGGCTGTGAGGGTTAAGAGAGATGATTCACAGCAAGGGCCTGACACACAAGATCCCAATAAATGTAAGGCATTATTGGGTCTCTGCCAGGAAACACCAGCCCTCAAGTGCACTCCCCGATCATGTGACTGGATCCCAAACAACTAAAGAAGGGTCCAAAAAATAAAGCCTTTCTTTTCCCTTCTTTGCTGAAGGCAGGACCGCAGCAGAGTGTTTGCTCTAAACCCAGTGCCCTTGGGAGCAACGGTAGGATGAGGGGGGCCCTATAAGGTACACAACACGTCCCAAGGCCCCACACTATGAGCTAGAAATCCTGTTTTCAGAGTTACAGGGTTTCTGCTTCCTGCCACTGCCACAGCTGCCAGCCACTCACTGCCTTTGGCAAGGAGATGGGTGACTCGAGTGTGAGCTAGGGCTTGGCAAGGGGACACCTAGCCAGAAGGCCTCCACGCAGGAAGCTCAAAGAAGGGCCACCTGCTGGAACAGTTTGTCTCCAGGCAGCCCCTGAGATGGAGGTGACATTCTGCTGTCAACAGCAAATTCAGGTAAGAACAGTGAACATTTCAAAGATCCAAGAGAACTTACCATTCTGACTTCAGAACTCTGAAAACCTGTTTTGGGGGGTGAGGGGGGGATAGCCGAAGACAGGCCCAGACACTTAAAATCACTGGAACGCCTTAACCAGACCTAAAAAGCGGCCCCCGAAAGTTGAATCGCAAATCAAATTGCAAAGAGTTTCATGGCCATCTTGAGCTAAAATGCATTACATTTGTATGAAACAGTACTTTCTCTCCCAAATGTAAAATCACCTCACTTTATCAAAGATTTAAGAAACCTCCTAAGGTCCATCTAGGAAGAAATAATCACATTATTATATTAATTACGTGGGTGAGTACGTTCTATGCTGCGCAAGGTGACCAGCTCATCGTGGCTGGCCTAGAATTTTCCCAGCTTTAGCACCGAAAGTACCACATCTTGGGAAACCCCTCAGTTCTAGCAAACCAGGATGATTGGTC
This sequence comes from Enhydra lutris kenyoni, assembly GCF_002288905.1. Taxonomy (NCBI): domain Eukaryota; kingdom Metazoa; phylum Chordata; class Mammalia; order Carnivora; family Mustelidae; genus Enhydra; species Enhydra lutris. The sequence goes on from NW_019154085.1 coordinate 9,544,823, forward strand.
CCCATAATACTACAAGAAAAATGATGTGTGCTGTGGGAAGAGGAAAACAGAAGAGACACAGTTACAAATGCAGAAGTGCTAAATGCTAAGTTTGTTTGTAGCAACAGCTCCCAGTTCCCTCTCATAGTAAAAAAAAATAAATAAATAAAACTAAAAACCACACTTGCCTCTCCCTTTTTTAAACTATCCCAAAACAGAGTTTCAGAAAACACGGTCCCTCCTTGTGCACTACCGACCGAGATGCCAGGGCGGGACTGACTCTTCACGAAGTGACTGCCATCAACCCAGCCAGCTCCTGCCCCCAGCTTCAGCAGGACAGGAAATGTCATCCTCTTGCATTCTTTCCTTTAGGCAGGTTTAAAAACAAACCAAGACAGCTTGTGATTCAGCTTATCAACAGTAAGAATGTGTCAGGGAAATTGGGGTATCAAGCTACAAATCCAAGAGCCATGGTGGAAAAATCGAGAACCAGCTCACAGATAGGACCTTCAACAATGACGGAGGGACGGAGAAGGGATTGTTTCGCCAGCAGCTGACCAGCGAGTCAGGCACTCCTCTACAAACTCTGTGGAAGAAGCAGTGACTCCCACCAGGCAGCCCCCTACCCACAATGAAGGAGCAAAACTCTTGCAGCCGGAACTCAAGCAAAGGGTTTTTAAGCCTCCGGTGAGGTTATGAAGCAGCATCTAAGAATTCAGTTTCAAACTGAAAGGTAAGACTATATAAGGCAAGAAAGACCACACATTTCCTGGACCTAAAGCCACATAGAAACCTCCGTTGCTCACAGCTCCACCCAGCCCAGACCACCTCCTCACCCAGCCTCCGTGTGGCCTTGTCCCAAGACAGGATGGCAATTCTTAGATGTTCCTGAACCTTAGAACTCCTTAGATCCCTTTTATGCAGCTGGAGACGGACCCAAATGCAGGCTATAGGGCTCATTTCTCCATAGCGATACTAGTTTCTTTGGGGAAGGGAGGAGAGGTGGTCAGAAACATTTCATCTTTGAAAGTCCTACTCTCATAAGTCCCCAAGAATAACGTCCTTTCTAAGACCAAGAAATACACTTTTCCCTAGTACTCATCTTGATTTAGGCGAGGATGCCTTCTTGTAACCCTTTCAACACATCCAAGGAGAAGCCAGAGGTGTCTTACATCCTCTAGCAAAAAGCCCAGAAGCCTGGAAGGCAGGGGACAGGACAGAAGCTAGTTTCAGCAACACAGGCCGGCAGCTGTGGTCCCTGAGGAACACCTGCTGCACGTCTTCAGATCTCAGGTTCTCCATTTAAAAAAATAAAGGACTTGGGGGGCGCCAGGGTGGCTCAGTGGTTAAGCATCTGCCATGATCCCAGGGTCCTGGGATGGAACCCCACATCAGGCTCCCTGCTTGGTGAGAAGCCTGCTTCTCCGTCTCTCACTGTGTCTCTCTCTGTCAAATGAATAGATAAAATCTTTTTTTTTTAAATAAAATAAATAAATAAATAAATAAATAAATAAATAAATAAAGGACTTGAGCTAAGATTGTCTTCAGCATCTCTCCCAACACTAAAATTCCATGTGAAATTCTGCTGTGTGTGTGATTACAACAATAATGCCTATTAGATTCACGTCTTGTACTTTGAAGTTTCAGGAATTAAGAGACAAGTATAGTAACTTGGAGCAGCCAGGATGGCATGAGCAGGGCCGACTAAAACTGGAAGATGTTTTAAAAAGCAAATGTCTAACAGTTGTCAAAGTATGTGACCAAAAAAGGTGGAGAGGAACCTAATATCAACTTACAAACACTTTTAAATGCTCTGGAACCAGTGGGAACAAGTCGAGTCCCCCAATTACCAGCTGTTCTTCCAGCTAAATTTAAGGAGAAGATGAATGCTAATTCAGTGATCTCTCCTCCCAAAAAAAAAACAAAAAAAAACAAAAAACAAAAAAACCACCTGTAAATGCTTAGGGAAAACAAAGCAAAATTTTGAATCTAATGGATAAAAGAGCAAATCATTCCGGTGACTGACTGCATCTAAACTGCAGAATGTTCTGGTGGATTCTACCTGGTAACGGCAAGGCAGCAAATGCCAAGCATTCGAGAGGGAGGCGATGCTTCATACCAAGGGATGGCACGTTTGATAGGGTGTCTACGTCCCGACTGCCTCTGCACCTACCAGGACCCCCAAACAGGGTTCACTTCACTGTCCCTGAATAAATGGCAGGAGGAGAAAAAGCAAGCCGTTCCCTTTTTTCGGGAAAGGAGCTGCAGAGTTTGGCCGCGCAACTTGGTTGGGCGCCTGTGAGGGTCAATGTCCTAAGAGCAGCAAAGTCTGCGAAGGTGGGTGTTTCCATCCACAGAGCTGCGGCCAGGGCTGCCCTCGAGTCCGCAAATAACCCCACTTCTCCGCACCAGGACTCCGAAGCTGCCCTGCGCGGCGTCTGCGCCAGGAAAGCAACCACCCCGACACCGAGGGTGGTCCGCCGCGGTGAGCCGAGCCCCGGACTTCTTCTCCCGGGAGACGCCGGCCAGAACCAAAAGCGCCTTCTCCGAGGGTCCCCACCGCGCCCCGGGCACACGCAGCCTCGAGGCTGCTAAAGAGGAAGTCGGGCTGTCACGTCAAACGGATAAAGCCGGCTCGACCCCACCAGAGCCGCGGTCTGGCCCGGTGTCCGGCTCGGCTCGGGGAAGGGTCCCGGCTGCGAGCCCTTCTCCCTGCATCCCGCGCCCTCCTTCCGGCGGCGCGGACGAGCCTCCCCGCGGCCGGCCTCGCTCGGCGGAGCCCGCGCTGCGCAGCGCCGTAGGGGCCGGAGGCGCACCTCGAGCCTCCCCTCCCCCGGCGCAGCCCGGGCCCGCGGACAACGCACCCCGCGCTCGGCCGCGCACCTCCGCGCAGCCCCGCACCGCGGCACCCCCGCCGCGCCCGGCGCCCGCCCGCCCCTTCCCCTGCCCTCGGGCGCGCCGCGGGCACCGAGCGGAGCGCGCAGTTCCGACGGCCCAGGGCGGGGACGGCGCGGGGAGGAGAGCCGCAGCCGCCGGCTTTCGGAGCCCAGGCGGCCGCACGCACTCCTCCCTCCGCCGGAGTAAACAGCTCCGCGCCGCGCCCCCATCCCCCCGCCGGGGCTCCGCGCCGCCCCGCGCCCGCGCGTCCCGCCCGCCGGCGCCGCCGCCCCCTACCTGGTCGGCGAGTTTGAGCACTGCCATTCTTCCGTCCCGGGCGCGCGCGCAGGTCCCCGGCCCGCAGATGTCACGCCGGCAGCTGGCGGAGCGGAGGGGACGGCCGGGGGAAGGGGACAAAATCTGGCTCCCGAATTTGACAGCCCTCCCCCTGCTCCTCCTCCGCCGCCGCCTCCTCCCGCCGAGAGGCTGCCGCGGGCCGCTGGGGCTGGCCGCCGCGCCCGCCCGCCCGCATACAGGAAGTGCCGGCCGCTGCCAGCCGGGCCGCCACTGACATCACCGCGCGCGGGCTCGCTCGCCGCCGCGCCGCCCGGGCCGACGCTGCCTCCTGCCGCCCGCAGCCGGGCCTCGCAGCCCGCCGCCCCCCGAGCGCGCCCGCCGCGCCGCGCCGCGGGGCCAGACCGCCGCCTGCTTTCGGCGCCTGCACGCGGCGCCCCGGCGCCCGGGCCCCGCGGCCGCAAAGGCGAAGGCGCGGGCGCCCAGGGACACCCCACCCAGGCCCCGGGGCTGAGCGCGCCCCCCGCCCCCCTCCCAGCCCCATCGGACACACACGGTCACAGCCCGATGAGCGAGCCCTTGCCGACACAAGCCCCGGGGAGTCGCCCCTCACAGGCCACCGCTCTGACCTGACCTCTCACCGGAGACCTTGGGTCAGTCACCCTCCTCCACCTCGCCCGCCAGTCCGCCCCGATTGCCCGGCGCTCCAACGGACTATCCCACCTAGGTCGGGGGTGTAGTTCTGGGGCTTTCTTTGTTTAAGGCGGGAGGCCTTGGACCCACTGTCCCTCTTGACGAGCGTTCGTCCAGCACTTGGGAGGTGGGGGACGGGGCTCTCGCCTTTCCACCCTGTCCTCCCCCTACCTTCCAGCTGGACGCGCGCACGACTCCATCGCTAAGTTCAAACGCTGGGTTTTGAGCTGGGGAGATGGGGGGCGGGGGTGGCAGAGTGACTGGAGAAGAAAAGAAGTCCTAAATTAGAAGTCCTGAATTAATGGGGCCTTTGAGTGTTGTCTCCGTCCTGACTCATTTCTACAAAATCCAGTTAGCGCGCTCTTCAGCAAAGAGAACACTCGGCTCTCGAGCCCCATGGGCTACAGAGACAGTGGAATGTGCATCAGCCGTAGTAAGTGTCGACACTTCTGGAATTTGGAGCAAACATTTATTCATTCAACAACTATGTACTGCGTGCCTGCTTTGTACCACATACCAGCTGGCACAGTAGGAAAGGCAGGGAGCATGAACAGGGAAGGTACCTAGTCTTAGTGGGTGTCCTGCATGAAGCAAAAGGTTACAACTAATGAATGTAATCACCACTGGTAAGGGATGGGGGGCGGGGGGGGGGGCGGGGGATGCTTCCAAAAGAAATCCGTGCCAAAGGAATCAGACCCCGACTGGTGGGTGAGGACAGCTTCCCTGTCAAAGTGCCAAAAGCTGAAGTTCCGGAGGAGGAAGAGTTAAGTAGGGAAGCGGGTTGGGGGACCGCTCCCAGGTAGCCCCGTGTGCCCCTGGCATGCCACCAAGCAAACCTGCCTTGAGCAGCAAACACAGCTGCGGTTCTGGATTAAGACCAAATACCTACCTTTCATTCACTCACAGGCCAAATGTGGACTATCCCTCCCTACTTCCAGAGCCTCTCCAAAGATCGAGAGCGGGAAAGAGAGAAGGGAGTGGTAGCATCTGCTCAGCATCCCCATCTTTATTCCTTGACCGTGGTGTTGTGTGACTCGGATCCCACAGACAAGGGAGCTAAGGAAGCAGGCCCCTGGCTTCCACTCCTCTGTCTTCATTAATGCTCAGAGACAGAACGTTTTTCTCCTCAAGTCCTCCTTCAAACACGAAATAGATCGCATCTGTTGTATATGGAGGCAGCTCTTCACCACTGTCCTTGGTATTTGTACTTACTAATATCACCCTGCGTGGCTCTGTAAGTAAATGCAATAGGACACAGAATTCTCCACTGTAGCATAGCTACCTTGCAGAAGAATGATAACAAACAATTGAATCTACAAATGCACTCAAGATCCACTTTGGTTCAACATGGCTGTGCCTAGCGTAATTTATTTTATTTTATTATTTTATTTTATTTTATTTTATTTATTTGACAGAGATCACAAGCAGGCAGAGAGGCAGGCGGGGCCGGGGGGGGGGGGTGGGGGGTGGAAGCAGGCTTCCTGCTGAGCAGAGAGCCTGATGCAGGGCTTGATCCCAGGACCCTGAGATCATGACCCGAGCCGAAGGCAGAGGCTTAACCCACTGAGCCACCCAGGCACCCCAATTTCTTTAGGCCCAATTTAAAAGGAGGAGGAGGGAGCTGTTCCCAACCGTATCAGACCCATCACCTCCTTTTTGTAACTAGTGTTTGTAATACTCCCCTTACTGTCCTGAAGTGAAATTCATAGATAATTAACTACCTATGCAAATTTCCCAAAAAATCAATATAATCTCTTAATGATATAATAAAGGAAAAATAAAAGGAAAATGATTCGTCATTAACTTTGTATTAGAAGACAAAATAAATAGTAAGATGCTTACACATGTATGTAGAACCATTGTGAATGAGAGAACTATAAGGACAGACCACTATAAATGTGTTGTATTAGCAACTCAAATATCGACATTGGTCTTGTCAGAGATGACATGATTTTGTGAAAGGCTGAACAGTTTTTGGTCAAGTTTCCAAACAAAGAGCAAAGGATTGGGCTAAATTTGTTGATATGGGTGCATTTACTGTAAAGCCTGGATTTAATGTGTTAGTTCATACACTGAAAGTGACTCTAATGGTTTGTTTAATTGGCTAGCCAAAACTCAGACCCATTGGTAGTCTATATTCAATGAGATTAAGATGCCCAAATCATGTAGAGGAAGAAATCCAAAGGCTCATGGAGATGGCAAAGTTGGAGTGATTTTATGTATAATGTGTACACCCAGCCCTGAACTATATACCCCTGGAGGCCCAGGTGATTATCTCTACTCTAAGGCCCTGAAAAACACTTTAGTAAGGGGAGTAGCAGAAAAGCTCTGTGGTAGCTGGATGTGATGGTGGCAGATGCTTTCATTGAAATTGCTCCCTGATTTCCATGACAGTGGGATCCTGGGATGGGATGGCCAAGTGACAGTGCTTAACTGGCAGGAACAGAGTGACACATTTGCTGCAGTGGGCAGCAGGGGAAACATACCACTGAAAACTCTTACCTACGGGGATATTCAGTAATGCCCCGGCAGACTTCTGAAATACTCCTTGATCTCTGTAAGAGGCAAACTAGCCCTGCTCCCGAAACCTGACTTGAGCCATCAAAATGAAAAGTCCTCCTTCTCAGCCAGTTTTCATACGTCAGCCAGGGCACAGACCCCTTGATCGAAAGGGAGGCTGATCCCCCTAAGGATAGAAAACCAAAAGCGATACCGAATCCCTGGAAAGATGTAAAAATTAGTAGCAGCATAAAAGATGTGGATGAGGCAGCAGTCACGATCGTGTTGTTTCCCCCATTCAGCTCACCTGTTCAGCCTACGCAGAGGCAGATGAATCTGAGAGAATTATTATGAGTCGGTGTAAACTGAATCAGATGGTAAAGCCAGTTGCAACCACAGTTCTAGGCGTCTGTCTTTACTAGAGCAAATCAGCGCAATCTGGGGTACCTGGTACACATCTGCTGATAGGGCAAATGCTATCTTATCTATTCCAAACTGCACCAAAAGCTGTTCTCTTTTCTATGACCAAGCCAACAGTTCACCTTCGTAGTCTTTATGGGACGTAAACTCTCCTGCTCTCTGCCATGATCTAGTCTGCTGAGAGCTGGATCACTATATTAAAGACATCCAGGAGCAATCCTGAGAACCACCATACTGTTGTGATAATAGCCTATGATTTCAATAAATCTGCCCAATTTACTAATAACACATTTCACTGTGGTTTTATGTGCTTGATTTATGCTTTTTAAATTTTCCTAAGCATAAATACACATGACATGTATGTGTCTATCTATATATTTATGTGTGTTTATATATGTGAATGTACCTGCTTACATACATACGTGTGTGTGTACATTAACATGTAAACGTGTGGTGCTGTGGTGTCCCACCTGGTTCCCACCTTCAGGACCAAAGCCCTTATTCCCCCAAGTGCTTGGAGTGCTGCCGGCTGACAGCTTAAAGCTGAGTCTTCCCCCAGGAATTGCCCTCAACCAAAAATAACCACCTCGACCAAAGTCATAACCCCTCCTTGGAAGTTATACATACCCAATGAGTACAAGATACAAAGGCATTTTAGGTGTTCCCAAAAGTATGGCCCAATAAGTCTCAGCATGCAAATCCCCCTCTCAGAGGCCAGTTGCTGAGAAACCCCACCCAATATAATCATGTGTTTTGACTTTACGCTGGTGGTTTACATAGTTCATACCCTGTTTGTAAATAAATCAGCACCGCCTCCCTGGCCCAGCTGAGGACCAGGGGCAGAGGTATGTAAAGGATTGCTGAATGAGGCGAAATTTCAGATAAGGTTACCTCGCCGTCTCAACATGGTGACTCTTCTGTTTTGAAACTAGTGTGGCCTTTGAATGTGTAAGGCACAGGGGATCCATGGGTGTCTTGGGGTTAGCAAGTGGTTCTCTCAAAGCGGACCCAAGGGCCTGGCAAGCGAGGCTAAGGAGGTAAGAGCATTTCACCAATGTAACTTTTCTATTTTTTAAATATATACGAGCACTCCTTGTCTCCACACATACCATACCTCCTGGACCCTAAAGAGCCACGGAATTTCAGTTTGTACCAGTTGTTTAACAGAACCTAGTAGGGAGAAGATGAAATATTCCCACCCCACTAAATGATCCATATTCAATGTCGACACATTTAAAGCACTTTATACCCGTACCTGGTACAAAGATGAATGTTAGCTATTATATCTGTTGTGTTAAAATATGAAGGGATGCCATCCTAGAAATGAAGAAATATGGTAGGTATTTTAAAAAATAACATAAATTTTTTTTGGTGTTGATTTGTTTAAAGGTATGTACTTTATTTTTTAAATTTTTTATTTAAATTCAATTTAGTTAAAATGTAATGTATTATTAGTTTCAGGGGCAGAATTTAGTGACAAATTTATGTACTTTAAAACAGGAAATGCCTTCTTTGACTCTTGGTCCTCGCTGTCCTTGACTGTAATATATATATATATATATATATATATATATATATATATATATATATGTGATATATATCATATATATATGTATATATATATGATCAGTAGCATTAAGTATTTCATCCTTTTATTTGCTATCATTCATCTATTGTATTTAATTTAATGAAGGATAATCATAAGAATGGTGGGCAGGGACAAGGGCTCCCCCACCACCTACTTCCCCACCCCCCCACTCCCTGTCCTAAGAGAAAAACTACCCTTAAGAGGAAAGATTTTTTTAAGATTTTACTCAGTGCCCCAGCTTTAAGTCTTCCTACTGGGAGGACTTACTACTTATATGTGACAGAAAGAAAAGAAATGGCCTTGGGCATCCTAACCCAGACCTGGGAAGGACAACTCAACAGTCAGTGGGATCGTCAAACAAAGCTTCATCTGGTGGCCTGCAGCTGGCCCGCATGCCTTAGGGCAGTGGCGGCTACTGCCCTCTTGTTCCCCCAGGCCTGGAAGGAGCCCTCCACCCTTTCCCACATGAACAGCTGCCTGATAGGTAGATGAACACGTGGACAAAACCTGATTGGGTGACAGTTGCATAGGGTTAATCAGATTAAAATAGCTCGACAAAAGACCATAAAAACCCGTATACTTAGCAACCCTCCCAGGTTCCCTCCCTCTTTGGGAGTTTTGTACTTTTGCCCAATAAACTTTGCTGCCCGTCGCTCTTCGTCTGTTCTACCTCTTTGTTCTCGGAAGCAGTGTGACCGTGAACAGTGGGCAGAAGTCCGGCAGTGTTGTCTTAGAAGGATCAGTCTTCTATAACTTATTATATTTTCTTCTGCGTATATTTTATTTTGCATATGTGTTGTTTCCTTCATATTAGAAACTTCCAGTGGGTACTAGGCATGCCTTATCCTTCTCTGGTGTCCCATATAGTGTAGCTACCAAGTATAAATTTGATAAATAATGGCAAACTATCTGATTTTAAAAGCATGCAAGTGGAGGGAGTATTAGCTGGGAACATAGTAATTCCACTTTCCTACCCAAAGTGTAAAATTCAACAACGCAAAAAAAAAAGAAGAAGAAGAAGTCCAGAAGTAGAACAAATAGAAAGAGCTAAGTTATTACAACAATTTGGCAATAAAGCATTTAAATTTTTCCTGTAAGGGATTGCTAAAGTTAATATTGAATTTGCTCTGGGTTAAAAGTTCCATTGTTGACAGCAGTTTTTAAAATTCTGTCCCATTTGCTTTCAACTTTACAAGACAGCTTTCTTTTTTTTTTTTTAAGATTTTATTTATTTATTTGACAGATAGATCACAAGTAGGCAGAGAGGCAGGCAGAGAGAGGAAGGGAAGCAGGCTCCCTGCTGAGCAGAGAGCCAGACGTGGGGCTCGATCCCAGGACCCTGGGATCATGACCTGAGCCGAAGGCAGAGACTTTAACCCACTGAGCCACCCAGGCACCCCTCAAGACAGCTTTCTTAGAAAAACAAATCAAGGGGCACCTGGGTGGCTCAGTGGGTTAAGCTACTGCCTTCGGCTCGGGTCATGGGATGGAGCCCCACATCTGCTCAGCAGGGAGCCTGCTTCTCCCTCTCTCTGCCGGCCTCTCTGCCTGCTTGTGATCTCTGTCTGTCAAATAAATAAATAAGGTCTTTAAAAAAAAAGAAAGAAAGAAAAGCAAATCAAAAACTGTAGAGGGTGGGAAGGTAAGATTCATGTAAGAAGATGAAGGGATGACGAATGAAGAAGAGAAGAGAAGTTGCTTAGAAAAGCCGAAGAGGTGAAGTCAGTGGAAACCTCAGGCTCCACTAAGGGAGGAAAACCCGCAGCTGGGGGTATTTTAACATGCAACTGCGGTCTTTCAAAGTGAGTGCGACACCAGAACGGGAGGCACCGTTTTCAACCTTCCTCCAGAAGAATGATCGTGCAAATTCACAAAATTGGCTAGCTGCCCCCTCTGTCCTCTCCTTCACAGCCAAACTTGTCCAAAAAAAAAAAAAAGAGAGAGAAAGAGAGAGAGAGAGATGTCTCTCTTTTTTTTTTTTCTCATCGCCTCTGTATTAACTCCTCTAGCCCTCTCCAACTCTCCTGAGCCCATCCCCCTGAACACAAGCCACCGGGAGCAAGTCCACTCTAGTACAACCTGATAACATCCCAGTTTAGGCCCAAAGTGCACTTTTGGGTCTCAGGCCAACCATATTTCTCCTGATCTCGAGACCCACCCAACTGCCTACTTCTCTTTCAGATGCTTCAGAATCACCTCCCACTCAGTATGTCCAGAAAGGAAATAATAATCTTTCCCTAAACTCAGTCCTCCTGCTGGATTCCCCGTATCAGTAAATGACACCACCATGGACCTAGTTTGGTCTAAGAACAAAAACTAAGACTTATCCAAGTCTGATCGATTCTGTTTTCATCATCTCTCTTAAATCTATGGCTTTTTCTGATCCCAATTTCCAGGACCTCACATCAGACCATTCTCAGTGTTTAACCTGGTTTATTGGAACAGCCTCCTAGCTGGTTTCCCTGGATCCATTCTCCACCCCAGTGGCAACAACGTCTGTCTAAAACGCAAGCCTGATCAAGTCACTGCCCTTCAATGGCGTTCCATTGTCTTCAGGCTATTGACAGACTTGTTAGCATGCTTGGTTTTCCAAGACCTCCTTTCTCCCCACCCATCATTCTCACGGGAAAGTCACCTTGCTCAGCTTGGAATGGTGCCATTCACATCGTAGTCTATGTGAATGATGACTGCTCGGGTAGTGCAGTACACAACCTGTGGGACTAAACATGGCAGCCTGGCCTCTTTATCACACTTTATATATTGCTAACAGCAGCTTTTCTGATGCATCATATTTCTTCTCACTCTGAGCCTTTGCATTTTGTGTTTCCTGCCTATAATTTCATCCACCCCAATGTCATTTTCATCTAGCTGATTCTACCTGTCCCTCAGATCTCAGTTTAGATATCACTTATCCCATGAAGAGGTTCCCTACGGTTTCATAAACTTTGGTGCCCTCTACTTAACCTCTATTATTGTACTTATCCCTTGATCTTTTAATTACCTGTTTACTTTCCTGACTCCTCCTTTAGACTGTTGTTTTAATCACCTTTGTATCTCTAGCTCGGAGTATAGTGTCTGGCATATGGTCGATGCAAAGTAAATACTTTTGAATGGATGCAACTTTGAGTAAATCAATGAACCTAGCTAGGTTTTAATTATCACATGTCAAATAAGGCCAAGGATTTGTGGATCGTCGTCAATAACTTACAGAATGACATGAAAAAATGTATATAAAATTGCATTGAGAAGTGGAAAAAATAAATAGATGAGAAAGAGAACCATTGGTATGGCATCTCATAAAGAAAAAGTGACAAGGATTGGGATGATCTTAAGGGAAGCCATGAGAGCTCCCTCTCAACTGCAGTTTGTATGAGACCTTAATGCTCGCGCTGTTGAAGTGAGCGCAGATTCCATGTCTCGTCTGTGAGTGAACAACCTGAACGTTTTAAAAGATGGGACAAGTCAGAAATGAGAAGTGTAGCAATGAACCATGCTTTCAATTCATTAACTGGCCACACAGTCTGTGCTTTAAGATGCATACATATTATTTCTTTCTTTGAGACCCAGGTTTTCCAAATGGTGTACCAAGGGCTCAGGCATTCCCAGGATAAACACAGCTTTTCTTTCTGGGGCATCAATTTCACTTGCTGATTGAGGGAGTTAAGCCATTTAACTTGGTAAGTAACTTGAAGCAGTGTTTTCACAACTATATAAACAAACAGGTATATTATAGTTTGGTCTGTTGCCGAGACTTCAAACATTGTGTGTTTGCAGTGGATTACTCCACACTATCCCCCTCTACAACGTCTACCAAACCTTCATACTCCGAAGCCCTAAGAGTATGTTTTTACCCACCTATGCTCTTGGGGTGCCTAGGAAAAGTTTAATAAGTACTGCTTTTAGAAGTTTGGGAGGCTTCCATGCTGCTGAAATGAAACAGCCGATGTGGCTGGTAAACTAACATCAGGGCCAAGTTCATAGCCGAGTATTGCTGTGTGGGTCTGTTCTTTGTTGCTAGCTTGCCACTGCATAGGTAAGCAATTTTGTAGAACTGGTCACTCATCCCCAGAAGAATCAAAAATATTTTCATGCAGAGGAATTGATACTCGTTCATCACTCTACAAGGAAAAATATCTAAATCCATATCTCCATGATAATTGGTCAGTGGCATCATAATCTTTGCATGCAAAGGTCAACACATTAGATCTGAAGGAGGAGGAGAGGGGAACTAACATTTATTGAGCCCCTACTAGGGCCAGGTGCTGTACCTTTCCTCACCAGCCCAGACACAATTAATCCTGCCCTCCTTTGTATGCTACCTGTACCTTGTACAAGCTCTTACTATGGGACATGACGCTTTAAATTTTGAGTATTTGTTTGTCTGCCAGTCTACTATAAACTCCCTGAGGGCAGAGCTCATTTCAAATACATCTTTGTGTCCCAAGCTCTCTTTGTCTCCCAAACCTGGTCAAATCATTCATATACCCTCAGTTAAACTTTTATTAACTGAACTAAAATGATCTCTTCTAATGATTAGGAAACTTAAGAAGTTAATGCCTTCATACACCAAAAATACTTTCTCTAAATCATCTTGCACAGTTTCATCATCTACTAAAGAAATACACAGCATAGTAGTGGTGTCAGTTTTTTGTTATGTGTTTGGGTCCTGGAACATCTCCAAGTCTCCCCTCCTGATCCCCAACCCATTCCCCTGCCAAAAAAAATAGGATCAGTCTATATAACATATACCATATACACTTGTTGATTATCTTTGGCAAAGCACTCTTTTCAATAATATATTAAATACTCTATGAACTGTATCTTTTTTTTAAGATTTTATTTATTTATTTGAGAGAGAAACAGTGAGAGAGAACATGAGAGGGGAGAAGGTTAGAGGGAGAAGCAGACTCCCTGTGGAGCTGAGAGCCCTATGCGGGACTCCAGCCCAGGACTCTGGGATCATGACCTGAGCTGAAAGCAGTCACTTAACCAACTGAGCCACCCAGGCACCCCCGAATTGTATCTTTAAAATGAGTCACGAAAAAATAAAATAAAATGAATCACGAAGTGTAAATGTCCCCATTTCAGCAACTTCAACAAGTGACAAAAAACAGGACCAGAGTCACATTGCTCAGAGAGGATCAAATATGCATTCTGAATTTCAAAGTCTATAGCCTCAGGGTTGTTTTTCTTCCCTCCCCAAATCCAGTGTCATCAAAACATAGAAATTTCTTCTTCTCATCACTCCACTTTAAAATGCATACCAAGTAGGCACTGTATAAACACACACACACACACAGAAGAAAAAAAATAGACACTAGGGGACTCATCAATGCCCTATTTAGAACTAGGTCAAATTCATAAATTCAAAGTTTTAAACCTAATCCAACTTTTCTCAAGTGCAAATTCACTTGACATTTATTATATTGTGACTTCCTGTTTTTGTAGACGAGCAGTTTCAAAAATGGTTCAATGAGCTCTGTGGACAACATCTAACTCCTGCGAGGCAAGTTTTGGAACATTTGGTGGTAGATGAATAGAGAACACATGCAGTACATTTCTTAAGATGTGCATACTTTCAAAAACTCGGGGGGGAAAGTGGTTGGCCAAGTCTATCTGCGGTTTCATTGAATACTTAAAAATGAGTTAATGACATTGAGAGACACAAAGATACAGTTGGGTTTTCCCATCCCGTATGCAAACACATAGTTTTCAACTAGCAATGATAGAACCCATAGGAAAGTACCCTCAATTTTTGTAGAAACAGTAAAGAATTAAGATTTGGCGTCTGGAACTGTGGTGTTTGGATGCATCATTAACAAGAAAATCAAGAACAAAGCAAAAGAATCTAAAAATATGCTTGCATGTTTTCCATTTACTATTTCTCTGCTGTGTAACTGCTAGTATGGGGCGAATGGTGAAAAATACGCTAGTAAATATCTAATCGCCAAAGAGCTCCTGGCAAGTCTTTTTTTTTTTTTTTTTAATTTATCTATTTCTTGAGTAAATACTATGCCCCATATGGGGCTGGAACTCACAACCCTGAGATCAAGAGTCACATGCTCTATTCACTGGACCAGCCAGGAGACCTTCACTGGCCAAGTCTTTAGGAGACTTGGTGAAAGTCCACAATAGCTCTTCTTGACACACAAAATCTTTGATCCCCTACTTCCACTCCAAACCCTAAGTGACTCTGGGAAGTGTTTAAGAGTGTTAGGAGTAAATCAAGACACATGGCATGCTGCTTTCTCTCTCAGGGTTTTACTGGGTCCCCGCTAAATCTGCGGAGCTTCTACAATGTTCCACCATCCCTGTAGCTTTGCTAATGCTCTGCTGAAGCTCAGAGAGAAAATATCCTGCCCCAGTTTCCACTCTCTTCCTATGAACCTCCAATGTGGCAAGTGCCATGCTTCCTCCTCAGGCCACACTGTGCCGACATCATGCTCTCTTCCATGCTAAAATGCGGTTACCAGGCCTCTTTCCAGAGAGTTTGCATCCACTACATAGGCACGGGGGGAAGAGAGAGTGAGAGGACAAGCAGTGGGCTGTCCTCGCACTCCCTCTACCCCCACCATCATATCTGGTTCTAGGAAACCACTTACAGAATTTCCTGTGGTAGAATATGAATTGACACCACTTAACCAATCCGCACTCAGTTACAGCCAGAAGCATCCACTACGGTTGTGGCTAAGAGGTTCTTTTTAATTTGATAACTTTGTGTGGTTGAATAAAATTGAGGTCTCATTGTTGAAGGAAAAGGAAATTAGAAAACATGAAGAAAAATACAAATAAATCATATTTGTTCTAATGATTCCTCAGACTATAATACACAATGGTCAAATAATCAAAGGAAAAGCACTGGATCGATAGGTACTCAATAGACAGAGAAAAAGCATTTGGTAAACTCAGCGCCCAGTGATGATTACAAAACAACACCTAAAGCTGAAAATGGAAAAGTAGACACAGACCCACAGACCTGCACCCCTGAGAAAAGTAATACATGATTTATTAATAATAAAAAATAAATTAAAAAACCTTCCTTAATGTGATATTTGGTATTTACCAAAAAATTGAAAGCAAACCTGTTTAATTAATGGTAAAAGATTAGAAGCGTCTTCTTTGAAGCCAGAAACAACGCCAGGAAGTAGCTATCACTGCTTCTATTCAACATTTTTTAAGAGAACCAAAAAGAAAAATACAAACTTATCACTCATAATAGATAATATGGCAGTTTACAAAAACAATCTAAGAAAATAAAACACAAAAATCATTAGAACTATTAGGAGAGTTCAGCTATGTGGCTGGATATAAAATACACACAGAATCAATGGTGTTCCGACACATTAGCTTTTTCTATAAAAAGCCAATGGTAAACATTTTAGATTTTAAAAGCTATGTGTTCTCTGTCCTAACTAATCCAATCTGCCACTGTCGTACAAAAGCTATTACAGACAGTATGTAAACAAACGGACACAGCCATGGTCATCTTTACAAAAGATTACAGGCTGGATTTGGCTCACAGGTCATAGTTTACAACTCATGTCAGACACCATTGATGAAGTTAGAAAACTTTACTTAAAAAATACCAGAGAGGGGCACCTGGGTGGCTCAGTGGGTTAAGCCTCTGCCTTCGGCTCAGGTCATGATCTCAGGGTCCTGGGATCGAGCCCCACATCGGGCTCTCTGCTCGGCAGGGAGCCTGCTTCCCCCCTCTCTCTGTCTCTGCCTGCCTCTCTGCCTGCTTGTGACCTCTCTCTGACAAATAAATAAATAAAATCTTAAAAAAAAAAAAAAAATACCAGGGAGACCTGGCTGGCTCAGTCAGTAGAGGATGTGACTCTTGATCTCAGGATTGGAAGTTTGAGCCCCATGCTGGGTGTACTGATTACTTTAAAAAATAAATAACTAAAATCTTGACAGAAAGAAGAAAGAAAGAAAGAAAGAAAGAAAGAAAGAAAGAAAGAAAGAAAGAACCATTTACTATAGCAACTCAACTAGAAGGTACTTCTGAATAAATCTAAGAAAATTTGTACAAAACCTATTTGGAAAAAATTATGAAACTTTATTGAAAGATACTAAAGAAGATTTCAAAACATAGAGGGGCATACCCTCTTAATGGATGAGAAAAGTCAATGTTTCAAATACTTCAATATTTGCAAATCATTCTATTAATTCAATATAATTCCAACCAAAATACCAACAAGGCTTTTCATGACATCTGACAACCTGACTCCAAAATTTACGTAGAACAAAAAATCAAGACAATTATGAAGAACAAGGTAGGAAGCTATGCCTTAACAGGTGTCAAGATTTATTACAAAATAACAGTAACTAAGGCAATACAGTACTGGTAAAGAGATGGTATGATAAAAAGAATAAAATAAGGACCCTAGAAACAAATCCGCTCATATGTGGAACATGATAGTTGACAGAGGTACCATTGTAGAACAGTGGGGTAAAGATTGAGTATCCAATAAATGGTGCTGGAATAGTTGTTTCTTATATGGTTAAGAATTCAAGTTATATCCTTACCTCCATCATACACAAAAATCAATTCCAGGTTGATTAAATATCTAAGGAGAAAGTCAGAGCTTTAAAACAAATTAGATGGGATGCCTGGGTGGCTCAGTCTGTTACACTAAGTGTCTGCCTTTGGCTCAGGTCATGATTCCAGGGTCCTGGGATCGAGTCCCACTCTTCCCTCTGGCTGCCCCTCCCCCTGCATGGGTACTCTCTCTCTCTCTTCCTGTGACAAATAAATAAAATCTTTTTAAAAAAAATAAAATATATATATATATATATATATATATATATATATAATAAATTAGCAATATAGAAGAATATGTTTAATACTGGGAGAAAAGAATTCTTTCTCTCTTTTTAAGATTTTACCTATTTATTTTTGTGAGAGAGAGAGAAAAAGAGAGAGAGAGGGCATAGGCAGAGGGAAGGGCAGAGGGGGAAACAGACTCCACACTGACCAGGGAGCCTGATGCGGGGCTGGATCTCAGGACCCGGGGATCATGACCTGAGCCAAAGGCAGATGCTAAACTGACTGAGCCACTCAGGTGCCCTGAAAAGGAAAGATTTCTAAAATAAGACACAAAAAGTCTAAAACATAAAGGAAAAATTTTAAAATATTTAACTACATCAAAAAAGAAAATTTTAGTACATTGAAATATGAATAATATTAAAAGACAAGCTGTAGTAGAACAGGTATTTGCAAAGTATATAACTAAAAAAGATTCAGTATCCAAAATAAAAGAGAAAAACACAAAAATAATCCAATAAAATAGTGTGTATTAGACCCATTAGTGAGTCCTGAAATCCATTTTGTGGGTTGTAGACTAGTATTTAATAATATAAAATAGATTAGAATAGAGAACATACCACATATTAAAGATAAATAATACTTTGGGAAACTTTTGTTGTATATCTATATATGTATATACATTTGAACATACTGGATTGCAATATAAAATAAAATTCTAAAAGTGGGTGACAGTTTTCAGCACACTAAAACAGAAAATTAATAAAACATATAGGTTATACAACAGTGTGAATGTGCTTAATACTACTAAATAGTACTTAAAAATGGTTTAAATGGTAACATTTTGTTGTGTATATTTTACCACAACAAAAAATGTATAAACAGGTAAATCACAAAACAGAAAATGTTGTATGGCCAATAAATAAATAAAAAAGATGCTTGATCTCAGTAGTCAACAGAGAAATCACAATGAGTCAGTCATCAGATGAACAAATAATTTAAAAGTCTGACAATGCTTCCAAGAGTAGACAAATGGATAAGGAAAATGTGGTGTGCGCCACGCACAGACACACACTAGAATATTATGCACTATAAAAAAGGATGAGATCATACCCTTTGAGACAACTTTATACCCTAGAGGGTATAATGCTAAGTGAAATAAGTCAGAATGAGAAAGACAAATACCATATAATTACTCTCATATAAAAATGAATAAAGAAACAAAAAGCAGAATTGGGCCTATATGTACAGAAAACAAACTTGTGGTTGCCAGAGGTTATGGGGGTTAATGAAGGTTTGGGCAAAATGGGCAAAGGGGAGAGGGAGACCCCAGCTTCCAGCAATGAAATGAATAAGTCACGGGTATAAAAGGCATAGTACAGGGAATATAGTCAATGATATTGTAATAGGGATGTATTGAGACAGATGTTCACTTGTGGTGGGTGAATTTAACATAATGTATAAATTGTCAAATCACTAAGTGGTACACCTGAAAATAATGTAACATTGTGTGTCAGCTATCCTCAAATATAAACAAACAAAGAAATGAAGTCTGACAATGCAAATGCTGGTAAGAAGGTAAAGCATTGAGAATTGTCCTATCTGCACCTGGGACTGTAAACATTTATAATTTGGTAACATCTAGTAACATCACCAGCAATTCCACTTCCACACGTGAACAGGAGAAATGCGCATGGCAGCCTGTTTATAATAGTGAAAAAAGTGAACATAATCTAAATGTTCACCAACAAGAGAATGGATAAACAACAATTGAACTGTACAACAGGGTACAACAGTGATAGTGTAGGAACTCTTCTCATGCATCAACACAGATAAATCCTCAAAACATACCTTATGCCAAGAAAGTTGTAAAGGTATACCACCTCAGGAAACAAATTGAGGGCTACTGGAGGGGAGGGAAGTGCGGGGCAGGGTGGTGGCTGGATGATAGACATTGAGGTGGGTATGTGCTATGGTGAGGGCTGTGAATTGTGTAAGACTGATGAATCACAGACCTGTACCCCTGAAATAAATAATACATTATGTATTAATTTAAAAAAATACAACAGTATGATATATTTCATTGAAGTTTGAAATATTCAAAATACTCCATAGTTGTAGAAATATAAATGTATTCACTGGGGCACCTGGGTAGCTCAGTGGGTTAAGCCCCTGCCTTCGGCTCAGGTCATGATCCCAGGGTCCTGGGATCAAGCCCCGCATCAGGATCTCTTCTCAGCGGGGAGCCTGCTTCCCCCTCCCTCTCTGCCTGCCTCTCTGACTACTTGTGATCTCTCTCTCTCTCTCTCTCTCTCTCTCTGTCAAATAAATAAATAAATAATCTAAAAAAAAAAAAACAAAAAAATAATAAATATATTCATTAGAATGATAAATATCAGGGGCACCTGGGTGACTCAGTCGGTTAAACATCTGACTCTTGATTTTGGCTCAGGTCATGATCTCAGAGGCGGGAGATTGATTGAGCCCTGAGTCAGACTCCGAGCTGGGTGTGGAACCTGCTTAAGATTCTCTCTCTTCCTCTTCCTCTGCCCTTCCCCTCCCCCTCTCTGAAAAACAAAACAAACAAACAAACAAATGAAAGAAATGGTAACTATCAAATTGAGGGCAATGATTGCCTTCTGGGAAGGAAAGGAAGGGAGAGAGATGGGGTCATGGAGAGTATACAGAGCCTTGAATTTTATCTCCAAAATTTCACTTCTTGAGCTAGGTACACAGATCATTATTTATTCTTTAATCTTTTTTGTTCGTTTGTTTGCATGCTTGAAACATTTCATTAATTAAAAAAGAAGAATTAGTCAACAAGAGATCTTTGACAGTTAATTCTATGCCCAGCACTATACTAGGCAATGAGACATATAATTCCAAGATAATAGAATGCCCAATGACAGGCACTCAATAAACATTCAATTCATTCATGAAATGAATGACTATAAGATAAGACACAGTCAATTCCTAATTGCTGAAACTAGAATAATAGACACGAGCCAAATAGAGAAATGTGCCTGATTCTCAGTGGTCACTAAGAGAGCAATTCAGAAAAAGAGGTAGGTTTTGGGAATGGAGACAATGAGCTCAATCTCATTGGAGGTGCCCTTGGGACATCCAAGTCAGGAAATGTGTAGCTAGAGTTGGATAGGTGGGAGGAGATTCACACTTGAGATTTGTCAGCATGTGCTTGATAATGAAAGCCATGGGAGCAAATGAGATAATAAAGGGAACAGGAAAAGAATGACAGGAAGGGAGGCCCTGAGGACAACTACCAGCAAGAATGGGGAACAAGCTGTTAAACAGAGGCTGTCAGTGTATCAACTCCTTGAAAAAGAATCCTAAGGTGAAACATCCTAAATGATGCCAAAGGACAGAAACTTTTATATTTTTTAAATTTTTGTTATAAGTGAATTTTAAACAAATACTAAAACAGAAGGAATAGCAAAATGAACTCCCCTTTATCCATCACCTGGTTTCAACAACTGTCAACTCATGGATACTTTTATTTCTTCCATACCCCCATCCACTACGTCCCCTCTCATTCTGCAGCAACCCCAAATATCCCATCACTCCATCCACGGCCATTTCGGTATGGCTCCTTAAAAGGCAATGACTCTTTCTAAACATAATCACAATATCATTATCCTAACTTAAAAATCAACAGTAATTTTTTAATATAATCAAATATTCAGTAGTTTTTAAAATTTCCAACCATTTCATAAGCGTCATAAATTTGTTCTACTGTTTGTTTGATTGAAGCTTACATACTGCTGTTGGGTGGTAATGTCTTTCAAAACTGCAAATAAGATATTTCCAAATGACATCACAGATAAAGGGCTGGTATCTGAGATCTATAAAGAACTTATCAAACTCAACACCCCAAAAACAAATAATCAAGTCAAAAAATGAGCAGAAGACATGAACAGACATTTCTCCAAAGACATACAAATGGCCAACAGACACGTAAAAAGATGCTCCACATCACTCACCATCAGGGAAATACAAATCAAAACCTCAGTGAGATGCCACCTCACACCTGTCAGAATGGCTAAAATTAACAACTCAGGAAACAACATGTTGGCAAGAATGCAGTGAAAGGGGAACCCTCTTACACTGTTGTTGGGAATGCAAGCTGGTACAGACACTCTGGAAAACAGTAGGGAGGTTCCTCAAAAAGTTAAAAATAAAGCTACCCTATGACCCAGCAATTGCACTACTGGGTATTCACCCCAAAGATACAGATGTAATGAAAAGAAGAGGCACATGCACCCCAATGTTGATAGCAGCAATGCCCACAATAACCAAACTGTGGAAGGAGCTGAGATGCCCTTCAACAGACAAATGGATAAAGAAGATGTGGTCCATATATCCAATGGAATATTACTCAGCCATCAGAAAGGATGAATACCCATCATTTGCATCAACAGGGATGGAACTGGAGGGGATTAGGCTAAGTGAAATAGGTCAAGCAGAGAAGGACAATTATCATATGGTTTCACTAATACGTGGAACATAAGGAATAGCATGGAGGACATTAGGAGAAGGAAGGGAAAACTGAAGTGGGGGAAATCAGAGGGTGAGATGAACCTTGAGAGACTGTGGACTCCGGGAAACAAACTGAGGGTTTTAGAGGGGATGGGGGTGAGGGGATGGGTGAGCCTGGTGATGGGTATTAAGGAGGGCACAGATTGCAGGGAGCACTGGGTGTTATACGTAAACAATGAATCATGGTAACCTACATCAAAAACTAACAGCGTACTGTATGGTGACTAACATAACATAATTAAAAAAAAAAAAATTGCAAGTCCCACATCCTCTACCTCATCATCCTTTTATTCCTTGCTATTTTAAGCTACAATTTCAAAGTCCAATTGAAACAGGTCAGGACAATAAAGAGGTTGCCCCCATGCTCCCTAGAGAGTCATTTTGGTGGAAGATGCTTGAGTGGGGTGGCCAAGCTCATTTTTGAACTGAGATGAGAACTCAGATTTACTTAGACTACGGTTGCACAGAGCACCATCTTGCACAAAATCAAAGCTTTAACTTTGTTAGACCCTCATGAACAATCTGGAAGTGCCGTAGGATCATTTTTACCATTACAGTGATTTCTTCTGACAAATTAAAGACAATCATTAAGCCCTTCTTTGAAGAACAGAAGAAATTAGCTTTGGAGTTATCCCTTTTATACTGACAGATTTCCGGAGGGCTTATATTTCGTAAATGAAGCAATGACAGGTCGATCTGACTTTAATGTAGACAGTTGTGCTCAGTAAAAACCATTAACCTAACAATAAACTCAGAATCTTCCTTGGATTATTTACTAAAACTGTGGATAGCAATCCAGCCCCACATAGGAGTTCTTAACACATACTTGATAGTCTTGGCTTTTTAAGGCAATAACAGAATTTTCCTTTTAGTATTTTGTAGCTTTTTTAAAAAATATGCTTGAACATATGTTCATGTTAACAAGTTTCCATGAGTACTTAGAAATGCTTACCACACAACTACCAAGGGGTTCCTCACTGATTCCGAATTCTGGCTTTCCATATAGGAAGTCAGTATTTTAACATTCTTATTGTTTAAAATTGAATTTCTGTGTAATGCACTCTTTGGGAATAAATCGTGAACATTTCTTCTTGTGGCTCTGAGAGTTTTCAGTGCTGTTATACACTGAATGGATTTTACCTTCTCATCTTTGGCAGCTCCTTTGCATTTGTAATGGTGTCTAAACTGAGATGATACAATAGAGTGGTCAGTCTTTGTGCAGGACCCTGGCAGCTCAGACAGCGGTGACTTATGAGCAGAAGACATCACCTAGAGACTGGAGCTGAAGAATGTGGTTGACCTTGTCCAGAGCATATATACATGAGGCACTGAGAGGCCCTGAGGTGGGGACACAGATGGAGCCAAAGACCTATGATTAGGAGGTGGGTGTAATAAGCTTTCAGTACCCAAAAGTCATTGAGGCCTGGACCTTGAATTTGCAGGGGCTCTGGTGATCAGGACTTCTGTGGCTGCAAGTCCAAGTGACAAGAAGCAAACTCATCCAAAATCTATAGAGAACTTATCAAACTCAACACTGAAAAAACAAACAATCCAGTTAAGAAATGGGCAGAAGACATGAATAGACATTTTTCTGAAGAAGACATCCAGATGGCCAACAGACATAACATGAAAAGATGCTCAACTTCACTCATCATCACGGAACTACAAATCAAAACCAGGATAAGACACCACCTCACCCCTGTCAGAATGACAAAAATTTACAACATGGAAATAACAGATGTTGGCAAGGATGCAGAGAAAAGGGAAGCCTCTTATGCTGTTGGTGGGACTGCAAACTGGTGTGGCCACTGTGGAAAACAGTATGAAGTTTTCTCAAAGAGTTAAAAATAGAGCTACCCAATGACCCAGCAATTGCACTACTAGGTATTTACCGAAAGGATACAAAATATAGATTCCAAGGGGTACATTCCCACTGATATTTATAGCAACATTATCAACAATACCCAAACTATGGAAAGAGCCCAAATGTCCATCAACTGATTAATGAATGGATAAAGAAGATGTGGGGGTGTGTATATGTATACACACATACACATACACACATACACACACACACACAATGGAATACTACTCAGCCATCAAAAATGATGCACTCTTGGGCCACCTGGGCACAGTCAGTTAAGCATCTGCCTTTGGCTCAGGTCATGATCCCAGAGTCCTGGGATCAAGTTCCATGTTGGGTTCCTTGCTCAGCAGAGAGCCTGCCTCTCCCTCTGCCTGCCATTCCCCCTACTTGTGCTCTCTCTCTCTCTCTCTATCTCTGACAAATGAATAAATAAAATCTTTAACAAAAAAATGAAATCTATCATTGGCAATGGCATGAATGGAGCTAGAGAGCATTATGCTAAGTGAAATACGTCAGTCAGAGAAGGACAAATACTGTATGATTTCACTCATATGTGGAATTCAAGAAACAAAACGGATGAACATATGGGAAAGGGGGAGAAAGAGGGAAACACACCATAAGACTCTTACCAATAGAGAACAAACTGAAGGTTGATGGAAGGAAGGGGCTGGGGATGGGCTAAATGGGTGGAGGGTACCAAGGCGCACTTGTGACGAGCACTGGGTGTTATAGGTATTAGTGATGAATCACTAATCTCTACTCCCAAAACCAGTATTAAACTATATGTTAATGAACGAGACTTTAAATAAAAATCTGAAGAAAAAAATTTTTAAAAAGGAACTAAAGTCCAATTGACCCAAGCAAAAAAAAGAAAAAGAAATCATTGGTCACTTGATAGAAAATTCCAGGGGCTCAAACAATGTCATCAGGCCTGGCTTTTTTTTCTCTCTTCATTTCCTGCTTGGTATTTTTCTGCTTTGGCTTCTCCTTAGCCCAACTTTCTACAGGCCCCAGAAGCCCCAGGCTCACTTCAACCTGACTCTGGTAATCTCAGCAAAAAGTGTAGATTTCTTTCCATTTAGCTAAAATGAAAGTCCCAGGATTGGAGCTCACAGCTCAAACTGTGTCCCCTGCTCATGCATGAACCAATCAATGATGGTTAGAAGAATGGAAGAGCTCAACACACACAAAACAGACAATCGTATAAAAAAATGGGCAGAAGATATGAACAGACACCTCTCCAATGAAGACATACAAATGGCTATCAGACACATGAAAAATTGTTCATCATCACTAGCCATCAGGGAGATTCAAATTAAAACCACATTGAGATACCACCTTACACCACTTAGAATGGCCAAAATTAGCAAGACAGGAAACAACATGTGTTGTGTTGGAGGGGATGTGGTTGGTGGGAATGCAAGTTGGTGCAGCCACTTTGGAGAACAGTGTGGAGATTCCTCAAGAAATTAAAAATAGAGCTTCCCTATGACCCTGCAATTGCACTACTGGGTATTTACCCCAAAGATACAGATGTAGTGAAAAGAAGGGCCATCTGTACCCCAACGTTCATAGCAGCAATGGCCACGGTCGCCAAACTGTGGAAAGAACCAAGATGCCCTTCAACGGACGAATGGATAAGGAAGATGTGGTCCATATACACTATGGAGTATGATGCCTCCATCAGAAAGGATGAATACCCAACTTTTGTAGCAACATGGACGGGACTGGAAGAGATGATGCTGAGTGAAATAAGTCAAGCAGAGAGAGTCAATTATCATATGGTTTCACTTATTGGTGGAGCATAACAAATAGCATGGAGGACAAGGGGAGATGGAGAGGAGAAGGGAGTTGAGGGAAATTGGAAGGGGAGGTGAACCATGAGAGACTATGGACTCTGAAAAATAATCTGAGGGTTTTGGGGGGGTGGGAGGTTGGGGGAACAAGGTGGTGGGTGTTATGGAGGGCACGGATTGCATGGAGCACTGGGTGTGGTGCAAAAACAATGAATACTGTTATGCTAAAAATAAATTTAAAAAATTAAAAAAAAAAAGAAGAAGAATGGAAGCGCAGCCAAGACAGGAACACTAAGGATGGTATCGACCTTATCCATGCGATATGAATTGAAAGCAAAGGAGAGGCAGCTCCTCATGGGAAATCAAATCACATCTACCAAGAAGACGGGAGAGTAAACGACGAGCAGACAAAACAGCACAGGTGCACAACAGCCATGTAAAATTTGTGTTGTTTTTAAGCTCTTAGCAAGTGGTCCAGTACCGTACGGAGTGAGAGTGGAAGACAGTCTCTCCCCAGGGGCAGGTGGGACCAGTGAAATCATGGTTCCTAATGCAATAGGGAGGTTCAAATATAGAAGGAGGAATGAATGGGAGAGCGAAAGGCTAGAAATGGGGAGATCTGGAGATATTGACTAGGCTGCCCAGACATTCTAAGTGAAAAGACTGTCAACTAAAAATGGGTGGTATGGTACCAAGCTGAAAGAAGGGAAGGCAGATTCAGAAAATGTATCAGTTAATATGCTTTGGTTACGTGTGACAGGAAACATGAATGATAACATTCCATTATGCCACTGGACAATCCCAGAGTTGGTTAATGCAGTGACATGATGATGTTGTGCCTCTGGGATGGCTTTGGTGGGATTCTCCTCACTTTCCCCTCAAGGATGCAAGGTGATTGCCATAGCGCCAAACACTGCATTCTCACACATCAGCATTCGAGGACAAAGAGAAAGTGAGGGCATGGGCTCTCTTCCTGCTCGTCTCTCTTTTATCACACACACACACACACACACACACACACACACACACATCTTTTCTAGAAACTCCACAGGTTTCT
The DNA here is from genome assembly GCF_002288905.1 of Enhydra lutris kenyoni. Lineage (NCBI taxonomy): Eukaryota > Metazoa > Chordata > Mammalia > Carnivora > Mustelidae > Enhydra > Enhydra lutris. The sequence continues at coordinate 9,571,217 of NW_019154085.1, forward strand.
TTTTATCTTTTAATGGCAAGCTTGAATCTATGTCCAGGTTCTTATTGCAAGGGAGGCGGAAAAGCAAAATAGTATTTAGCTCTTTTGGTGGGTAGAAGGCCATGCCAATAAGAAGATCTGCTGTAGCGAAATAAGTCAATTGGAGAAAGACAGCTATCACATGATCTCCCTGATATGAGGAAGTGGAGATGCAACATGGGGGGTTAAGGGGGTAGGAGAAGAATAAATGAAACAAGATGGGATTGGGAGGGAGACAAACCATAAGAGACTCTTAATCTCACAAAACAAACTGAGGGTTGCTGGAGGGAGGGGGGTTGGGAGAGGGGGATGGGGTTATGGACATTGGGGAGGGTATGTGCTATGGTGAGTGCTGTGAAGTGTGTAAACCTGGCGATTCACAGACTTGTACCCCTGGGGATAAAAATGTATTATATGTTTATAAAAAATAAAAAAATTTAAAAATGGCAAAAAAAAAAAAAAAAAAAGAAGAAGAAGATCAGCTGAACAAAAATGAGCCAGGGCCCACGGATCAGCATATGCCGCCCAGTACAGAAGGCAGGGCTCCATCAGACAAGGAGGTGTTGCCACAACTCTTCTACACCTCCCTCTGTCTCCTGGGGTCCTCATACCCTGGATCGTTCATGAGAACAAGTAGCTCACATAATTGCTTGTAAATGGTACATACCTTCTCACAAGCTATGAAATACCTAGGAATAGGAATATTTTTATTAAAATTTGCATGGTATGATTTTTAATGCAAATCCAAGTTGAAAAGATACATTATATTTGCATAATTGCTGAAACATTATATTTTTAGATTTAAAAATGAATGCTGTAGGTGTGTCTCCTGAGACAAGGGAAACAACAGCAAAAATAAACTATTGGAACTACATCAAAATAAACAGCTTCTGTGCTGCAAAGAAAACAACCAGTAAAACTAAAAGAAAACCTCCTGAATAGGGGAGGATATTTACAAGTGACATATCTGATAAAAAGTTAGACTCTGGGGTACCTGGGTGGCTCAGTGGGTTAAGCCTCTGCCTTCGGCTCAGGTCATGATCCTAGCGTCCTGGGATCGAGCCCCGCATCGGGCTCTCTGCTCAGTGGGGAGCCTGCTTCCCTCTCTTTCTCTGCCTGCCTTTCTGCCTACTTGTGATCTCTGTCAAATAAATAAATAAAATCTTTTAAAAAAGAGTTGTTAGACTCCAAAATATATAAAGAAATTATAGAACTCAACACCAACCCCCTCCCAAATAATCCCATTTAAAAATGGGCAGAAGAAGCCGGGTGGCGGGAGGAGCCGTTACAGAAGCCGGAGCTGCTGGTTCAGCTGATTAAGATGACAACCTCCCAAAACCACCGAGACTTTGTGGCAGAGCCCATGGGGGAAAAGCCAGTGGGGAGCCTGGCCGGGATTGGTGAAGTCTTGGGCAAGAAGCTGGAGGAAAGGGGCTTTGACAAGGCCTATGTGGTCCTTGGCCAGTTTCTGGTGCTAAAGAAAGATGAAGATCTCTTCCGGGAATGGCTGAAGGACACATGTGGTGCCAATGCCAAGCAGTCCCGGGACTGCTTTGGGTGCCTTCGAGAGTGGTGCGACGCCTTTTTGTGAGGCTCTCTTTGGGGAGCCCCCAGCCCCTAGCCCCTAGCCCCAGCATCGAGTCTCCAGAGTTTGCAGCTGCGTGAGGACTCCTCCCTTGTCCTCTACAAATGAAGAGATTGCTGTTGTCGTACTCACTTTTGATGTACTTCAAGGTCTTTTGGGAGTTCTCTCCCCCACCATTTCAACTTTTTTGCATGCATCTCCCTTCTCCTTCCCCTGCTAGTTTCATGTCAACAATTATTGGCTTTTCTGAGTGGATTCCTGGCCCTTCCTTCACCCCCACCGGTCTGTTTTATGCTATTTGGCTCCTTTTTTGGCAGAATAGTCACTGTCCTTGTAAAGTTTTTTAAATCAATAAAGTCAGTGGCCTTCAAAAAAAAAAAATGGGCAGAAGACATGAACAGACATTTCTCCAAAGAATCCATACAGATAGATGACTAACAGACACACAAAAAAAAGATGATTAACATCACTTATCATCAGGGAAATGCAAATCAAAACCACAGTGGGATGTCACCTCACACCTGTCAGAATGGCTAAAATCAAAAAAGTAAAGGAACGAGTGTTGGTGAGAATGTGGAGAAAAAAGAACTTGTGTGCACTACTGGCGGAAATGCAAACTGCGGCTGTCACTGTGGAAAACAGAATGGACATTACTCAAAAAATTAAAAATGGATAGGGCCCCTGGGTGGCACAGTTGGTTGAGTGTCCAACTCTTGGTTTGGGCTCAGGTGATGATCTTGGAGGTCATGGGACTGAGCCCTGCATTGGGCTCTGCGCTCAGCTCGGAGTCTGCCTAGGACTCTCTCTCCATCTCCCTCTGACCCTCTCCTGCTAAAATAAGTAAATAATTTTTTTAAATTTTTTAAAAATTAAAAATAGAGCTATTCTATGATTCGGTAATCTCACTAGTAGGTATTTACACAAAGAATACAAAAACACTAATTTGAAGTGATATACACACCCCTAAGTTTATCTCAGCATTATTATAATAGCCAAACTATGGAAGCAGCCCAAGTGTCTATCATCAGATGAATGGATAAAGAGGATGTGGTGTGTTATCTACAATGGAATATTATACAGCCATCAAAAAGAATGAAATGTTGCCATTTGCTACAACATGGAGGAATCTAGAGGGTGTTGTGCTAAGTGAAATAAGCCAGAGAAAAACAAATACCATATGATTTCATTCATATGTGGAATTTAAGAAACAAAACAAATGAATAAAGGGGAGAAAAAGAGAGAGACAAACCAAAAAAGGACTCTTCATTACAGAGATCAAGCTGATGGTTACCAGAGGGGAGGTGGGTGGGGGGACAATGAAATAGGTGATGGGGATTAAGAAGTGCACTTGTCCTGGTGGGCACTTTGGAACATATAGAATTGTTGGATCACTGTATTGTACACTTGAAACTAATAAAACACGTATGTTAAAAAAATAAAAATGAATAGTGTAAGGACATCAGTCTATCACAAATTTATAAGTTAAAAGACTTCCCATGTTTTAAATCTCATGGAACTTTTCAGGGTTACCGACAGGACTCAAAAATTCATCTAAAAAAATTAAAATGTCAAAGAAAATGCATTCAGGAATTTTTTAAAAACTTTAAAATCTTAGAGTGAGCCTACTAGAAACCTTTGGTGGTAAGAAATCTTTTCATGCAGTTCAGAAATCCCTTAGGTTTTACCAAAGCATTTCCTTCTGATAAATTTGGGTAAAATTAAACTCAATATTCTTTTTGCTTAATGGGAAAAATTATACTTCCATCCCATTTTTAGAAAACTACGTGATTTGTCCATTCTTTGAACAAGTATGTAGATAAGTGGGAAACAGAACAAACAAAAACCCTTGCCCCATCTCTCCAGCCAGCCAGCTACAGAACACCTTACGTCTACTTACGTGCTAGTGAACGTGTTCAAATGTACAACGTAATTTGATTTGTTCTTTCTCAGTTGTGTCTCTGAACTGCTTTACTATTTAATAATAATTTTCACTTGTATTCTCCAAGAAGCAGATAACAAAATGAAGATAAAGGTGCCAGAGATTGGGGGCGCCTGGGTGGCTCAGTGGGGTAAGCATCTGCCTTCAACTCAGGTCATGATCTTGGGGTCCTGGAATCGAATCCTGCTTGGGACTCCTTGTTCAGCAGGGAGTTGGCTTCTCCCTCTCCCTCTGACCCTCCTCCTCACGTGTGCTCTCTTTCTCTGCCTCAAATAAATAAATAAAATCTTTTTTTTAAAAAGGTGCCAGAGACTTGTTGTGGGTAATGCTTATGAAATGCAAAAGGGAGAGGGAGCAGGGGGCAGGCAGGGAAACCCGCAGACCTCCATGTCAGTCTGATGCCTGTGAGGAGAGGGGAAGGAAGGGAGACAGGGGGAAAGAGCTCCAGACCACAGGACAGCTCTGAGGACATTTCCCGTAGCACACAGATGCTCATAGAGGAGTCCCGTGTGGGGCACGGATGGCCCAGCCTAGTGCCCTGCCATGCTCAGCCATTGGCTGGTTCTGCCGGAAGGAGATTGGCCTCCACTCAAATGCTGTGGCAGATCCTGAGGGCATGGCTGGTAGAGAGCCAGCTCACGGAGCCCCTCACCACAGACAGGTGAGTTCCTTCTGGAAACAAGGTCCAGGCAGAGTCTCCTTGGCAGCCACAAGAATGATGAAGATTTCTATTTTTAAAAGGCATTTCTTCAAAATATTTTTTGTAGCCAACTTATTAAGACAAAAGAGCAGGGCAGGCTTATCTCCTGCTAAATTTAAGAGCTGTGAAAGAAAACACAAACTCAAATGCATAACGTTTTATTATTTCTGTATCTCCAAGAGCACAATAAACAGAGTTAAGCGCAAGCAACTCATCTGGGGGAAATGTCTGAAATAAATATGACAGGCAAATTAACAGTCTTCCGTCAGAGAAAATTCATACAGACTGACTTTTAAAAATTGACTAGATCCCAATAAGGATAATAGGTAAAAGACATAACTAGATAATTTACCCAAAAAAGATTTAAAACAGGGGTGTTTGGGTGCCGTAGTCGGTTGAGTGTCTGATTCTTGATCTCACCTCAGGTCTTGATCTCAGGGTTGTGAGTTCAGGCCCTGCACTGGGCTCCACACCGAGTGTGGAACCAACTTTTAAAAAAGATAGAAAACAAATAGAACTGGAATATTTTCAACCTTACCGGTAATTAAAAATAAGTAATTTTAAACAAGATTTTTTTAAGCTAAGAAACTAACAGAGGTTTTAAAGATTGTATTATTCAGCACTTGTAAGAGTATGGTGAGTTATTATACCTTTATGGAGATGGTGTAAATTGGTGATAATTTTGGACCCATTATTTTCCCTTAAAAGATTATGTATTGAAAAAATAAAATAGGAAAAAAGCTTTAGACACAAAGATGTTATTTTAGTTAAGACTCCTGTGAGAAACTCAAGTGGTTTAAGCCAAAAAGGGGAAATTATATGTTCATATACACAAACTGTCAAGCCATGGAAAGTAGGGTTTAAAACAGACTTCAGAGTAGACTAGATACAGGGACTCCACAGCATTAAGTCATTCTCTCTCTTTCTGTCTCTCTCTTAGTTTCTCTCTCAGTCTCTTCCTCTCTTTCAGTTTCTCTCTCACTCACTCTCTCTCTCTCTCTCTCTCTCTCACACACACACACACACACCACACACCCCATACTCCTTGTTCTCCAAGCTCTGAGAGAAAAACAAAATGCAAACAATGGTGTACAGTGGCACCTGGGTGGCTCAGTGGGTTAAGCATCTGCCTTCGGCTCAGGTCATGGTCTCAGGGTCCTGGGATCGAGCCCTGAATCTGGCTTTCTGCTCAGCAGGGAGTCTGCTTCCTGCCCCGCCCCCACAACACCCCCCCCCCCCCCGCCACCTACCTCTGCCTACTTGTGATCTCTCTCTCTCTCTCTCTGTCAAATAAATAATAAAATCTTTTTTTAAAAAAAAGAAAGAAAACAATGGTGTACATTAATGGTTAGGTATTGAAAGATTGTCTTTCCCAGCAATAATCTAAGTGTTTGAAAGGAGCCCACGTACAGTCTCTCCACATGGTGGAGAACCAGGGAGGCCCTCACTTTGGGATCACATCTTTCCGTCTTGTGGTTCGAAGAGAAGGAGACTCTGCTCTACTCAGTCGGCACAAGCCCGTCACTGGACCCGTCCACGGGCAGGTTTCCCCGCTGCATCTCTCCTTCGATAACCCCACCTGCCAGTCTTTCTTTAGATCTACAAATTCTCTCAGCCAGACTGTCGGTGTTAACTCCTGAAAGGTCTCACGGCCCTTCCCCTCACGGGCCACACACACCCCCCATTAAACCATCTTCTGCCCTGTGACCGCTGGTTGCTTTTTTCCCTAAAACGCAAATCTGATTGGGTTCACCTTCTTGCATTAACTTCTCACTGGCTCCCTGTGCACGAGTCTGCACAGTCTCACTCGGGACTCCTTTGTCCCTCTGTTCTCCTCGGCAGCCACCACACAGGCAGACACACTGCCATTCCCAGGAATCTCCACTCTTTGACTCGCTCTGTTTTACTCCACACTGGGCAGCCCGATCGGACCAAGTACAGCCCAAGGCCGCCTTGTTTCTGTTTCACACCAGGAATCTTTCTGCTTTATGCCTTGCAGCTGCTCTAACCTCACAAGGTAGGACATCCACGAGAACCTGCTGTTAAGTTAATTAAACCAGGAGGCCGTTAGACCGAAATGACTCTCATGCACGGCAGTCCAGCAAGCAAACCAAAATTGAAACCTATACGTGCTCAAGGTTAAGAAATGGAGACCCAAGGACAACCAACCACAGCCACCTAAGCTGTAGTCAAACAAATAATGTCCTTGCTTTGCCGCCACATCTCCTCTATAAATACCTTTCCATAGAGAGAGGGGGGCAGGCTCCCCACTGAGCAGAGAGCCCGATGCGGGGCTCGATCCCAGGACTCTGAGATCATGAACTGAGCCAAAGGCAGAGGCTTAACCCACTGAGCCACCCAGGCGCCCCTGCTCAAGTAAACTCTTGAAAGTTTCAAGATGCCGCAGTTTATCTTTTAACACTGCTCAACTCTCATATGAACACAAGCCCAAAAGCCCAGAATAATGGCAGCCTCTGAGGCCACCCTTGACCCACTGGAAGACTGGAGCCAATGAATAAATGCTTTCCCTTTTTGTTCCCTGAGAGGATAATTTTTTTTAATTTTTTAATTTTTTATTAACATATAATGTATTATTAGCCCCAGGGGTACAGGTCTGTGAATCACCAGGTTTATACACTTCACAGCACTCACCATAGCACATACTCTCCCCGATGTCCATAACACAACCATCCTCTCCCTTCCCCCTTCCCCCTGGCAACCCCTACGAGGGTAATTTTGAGGAACATTTCATAAAACTCCTCAGAAGCTCCCACAGGATCGAACACCAGTCACCCATACCAGCGCCCGCCTCAGTGGCCACAGCCGTGTCCTGGCTAATTCTTGCCCGCTTCACTTCCTCTGGAAGCACAACCCCAAACGGTCTACCTGAACTCACATCTTTGCCTCAGGATCTGCTTCGGGAGACCCCAGGCTAACACACTAAGCTACTTCAGGCCACCAACTTCCTGGAAGATCATAATCTGACCAGATCAGGATGGCAGCCCCAAAGCCTGAGGCAAGAAGAGGGACTCTGGGGAGACAACTGCCTTGTTCTAATATCAAACTTGAACTCAGAACCAGGGTCCCAACAAACTCGATCTCAGGGCAGTCCGGCACTCAAAGAAATAGGTCATCAAACTGGTGTAAATGAAATCATTACTATTATCTCCCTCAAAAAAGCACTGAGGATATGAAAGTGTATTTCTGAAAACAAAACAAAACAAAACAAAAAAACCACCATTGGGCGCCTGGGTGGCTCTGTCGGTTAGCGTCTGCCTTCGGCTCAGGTCATGATCCCAGGTCCTGGGATCGAGCCCCGCATTAGGCTCTCTGCTCAGTGGGGAATCTATTTCTCCCTCTCCCTCTGCCCCTGCTCCTGCTCCTGCTCCTGCTGTCTCTCTCTAATAAATAAATAAAATCTTAAAAAAAAAAAAAAGCCAACAAAACACTCTTTTTAAAAATCCTCTCTCACCACCACACTTTCTGTGGCATCCCACGGAAAAGATCTGCCTTTCCAGGCCATATTCTCTCTCCTGACCCTCAGCTCTCAATTACAAAACTCTTCCATAGGACACGAGGTAGTTCTGGACTTTCCTTTCTCCTCCTGCCCTCCCGCTCCTCCCTCTTCCTCCTCTCCAGCCGATAAATCTTGCCCTTTTTCCATGAAACTACCCCACCCCATCTCTTCTTCTCCGGTCCATCTACTTTCTACCATTGTTCCAGTTCTACTTCACAAGGCCCAGAAACCAAGCCAGCAAAGACAGAATCTCCCTTAGTGCTCAGGGGGAAAGGAGAGGTGGAGTTTGCTAGACTCAGAATTCTCCTCTGTCCTGTGAACACTGGACTTCAATACATTTGTTCCAGTCACCCAATATATTAGCCAAATGCAGAGGTAAGTGCGTCTCAGTTTTCCTTATTCCTCTACAAGGAAAAGAATAAAGATGAACGAAGCAAACGGTCTTTAGAGATTGACGTTAACAGAGGAATTATCATGGTCGATGGGCAATCTACCTACCTATACTTCTGGGTTATGTGTTAAGTATTTTTTATATTCATTAAGTCTCTTAATATATCCTTGAGACTGAAAAATCATCCGGTAATTGAGGTTTTCCCAGAGTTGCTGGACTTAGGGACCACGTTATTCCGCAATAATCCCATAACGCTAGATGGGAGGTGGGAGTTGATAGAAGATGACCGGGTTCACAGTGCGGCGACACCAGAAGTCACGTTATAATCACATGCTCTCTGGAGAACTCAGACTCAGGGAGCACCATGGAGCTATAATCACGAGACGCTTCCAGTCAACTCTAGGCCTTGACCTGCCCTACAGGTGAGATGGGGGACCCAGGTCAAGGTGTGTGCTGTGCGGGAGAGAACCTGCCAGGGTCTACCTCCCTATTTCTCCTTTTCTAAGGCTAGTGAAGCTCTTTCTACTTGGCTCTCTCTTTGGATAGATGAATACCTTCACTCAGGCCTTGTCCTATCAATGGTGGGGGTGGCCAGGAGGGGATGTGGCTAAGGCATCACTTTGACAAAGGGCCTCAAGGAGGCTCTTCAGACGGCCAAGGAGTACTGGGGCTGAAGAAAGGCATCTATGCTTGAACCCCAGCGTCGATCCACACTGCCTGAGAGCACCATGAAAGAGTAATGTAGTAAGTCCTATAATTATCTTGTGAGGAGCAAATTATATTGTATTATGTGTTAAAGTGCTAATTGTCTCAATGTAAACATTTAAAATAGCACAATTTTTCTACATCTGTTTTGCATATCTTTGTTTCCTTTAATGAGTGGGAGTAACTTGAGCCTCTCGGATTCTAAGCAGTTCTGGTTCAAGTAGCTCTTGTCTGGACATTATATCTTTAAAGATGGACTTTGGGGGCGCCAGGGTAGCTCATGCTTAAGCATCTGTTTTCGGCTCAGGTCATGATCCTGGAGTCACAGAATCGATCCCCGAGTCCGGTTCCCTGCTCAGCGGGGAGTCTGCTTCTCCCTGTGTCTCTTCTCCTGTCTCTCTCTCTCAAATAAGTAAATAGAATCTTTAAAAAAATAAAGATGCACTTTGTAGATCTCTGCACTGTTCAGCTACATGTTAGCTAATTAGCAAATAAGAGGAATTAAACAATTATTACCTGAGTGCCTACTCTTTGTAAGATGGTGGGCAAAAAGAAAAAGTAAAGGACATAGTTCTTGTCCTCAAAAAAAGTTTACATTCCAGACAGAGAGATAGACATTAATCATGGAATCACATAATTTATGTTAAATTACATTCATGGTAAGTTACAATAGGGGAATTTGACCTTTGGTGGTAACCAGAAAATTATTCATGAAGAAAGGACGGATACCTGAGAGGAAAATAGAAATAAAGTAGGAAAAGTGGCAAGGATGGGGAAGAGCATCCTAGGGAAGGGAAGAACATGTTCAAAGGCCCTGAGGTAAGAGGGAGCAGCACTGATTTGAATATTGAAAAATGTTCTGAGCCACTAGGGCAGAGAGCCAGAGAGAACAGGGTCTAGATGAGGCTGGTTGTGGGATATTACTTTGCATCTCCAGGTTTTTGATAGGGGCGAGTCATCTCACTGTGGTCCACACATATCCCTTCAAAGCCCTACCCAGAAAACCACTGCTCTGTACCCCATATCCAAAGCCTTACCATCTTTCAGAGCTTAACTTGAGTCTGAGCTTTCCAGAACAAACCAAACTAATCACTTGAAAGTCCTGAAGCAGGACTTCATCCCTGTGTTTCAGGCTTTGAACAGCAGTAAAACTGAGAAATAATGTAATTGGGGAAAGTGTTGTCCAAAGGAAGAGGATTCAAACAAAAAAATTAAACGAGTTTACAGAAGCAGACAGAAAATAAGGAAACACACCCACACAGGAAATTTTTTAAAGTTTTTTTTCCAGATGAGGGGACTTTTCATTCATTCAGAGCAACAGTTTTGAGTTAAGAGGGGAGTTCTCACATATAAATACTGCAATGCATGACAAGGGATGTGGTGTGAAGATAGATTATAAGAAAGCTAATATAGAGAATCAAAACCAAAATTTGTTTCTTTTAGAAGACATTTTAAAAAATAGACAAAACTCTGACAAACTGGTAAAGAAAGATAGCATAACTAGGCAATATTGGGAATAAAAAGGGAAAATGATATAAATATAAGGATTTTTAATGCTAAGAGAATACTAAGAACATCTTTCTGGCAATAAACCTGAAAACAGATTAAGTGCATAACTAACTAGGAAAAAATATAATTCTTTGAAATTAATTCAATAAAAAATCAAGTAAAGTAGAGAATATATAACTGGAATTAGGCAGAGAAAGTAGACTTGACCTCAAATAATATAGTGCCAGTTTAGCACAAATGACCGAAAAGGCATTTAGGAATTCCTTTAAGTAGCAAAATGGGTCCTTCCCCCTCCCCACCCCCTATCTGTAACGTACAAAGAGAAGATTTAGTAACTAGGATTATCAATGACTGAGGCAGATTTTTTTTCCACATTAATATCTTGTTGGCCTGCATGTTTCCAGAAATTTCCACTTGTAACATTACCTTTAAGGCCCTCTATTTTAAGCAGGTGTGTGCATTATCAGTGGTGTCGAGCACTGTGGTGGCATCCTGAAACTTTCTGGTCCGCAGGACATTTTTGAATAGCAGTGGCACGCTCAAAAGGAGCCTCAGACCCTACCAGACGAATTAGCAATAACTACAATACAATTACGCTCTAGTGTAACAATGTCACTGTGACTGTGAAAGCAGGCACAGTTGTACCGGTCACCCTTGCGCACCATGTTACTATCTGAACAAACCCTTTTACTACCGGACCACGCTCTGTCATATATTTGTGAGGCGATGACCTTCTGGATCACATCCAGGCAACAGAAGAGCTTCCTCTGACACTCCCTTGCATTTTCCTTTACACCTGACTCACCCACCCCAAGTTCTAGGCCATTATGTGTCGTGTCACACAACCCCCTCAGCCTACCCCAGCTGACAGATCTATCAGATAAATTTATGTACACTGAATCCCAGGAAGAATTACCATTAGACATTTGTCAAAGTTTGACAATTGTGCCTACCCTTTCATGACAATACCTTACACCTTGTGTACTGGCTGAGAATTGTCGGGAGCTCCTGGCAACCAGCCCGCCTCAGAGATCGGCTTCGGGGGTCAATGAGATGACCGTAGACAGCATTTTCCCCCATTTAATAGTTATAAATTTATCTTTAACATGTATTAGGAGGAAACGTAACTGGCACCTCCAATTTGGATTTGCACAGGTATTAATTCAGTAGAAACAGCACAGCAGAAAATGAGAACAGCAGCAGAACGTGAATCTGGTATTAAAGAGGCACACACGCTCTTAGGAAGAATGACGTTTCCGTATTTTTAGCACAGCAGTAAACCAAGCACAGCCTTTACAGAACCTGGGAAGGGAAGATACCTACTCACAAGCACATGACTCTATGTTACATTTTGTTACAGAGACATGTGCGGAAGGAATGCCTATCGTGGCAACTGAAGGCAGGAAAAATTGCCAAATCCTGCAGAATAGTTGAAAGAAATTTCTTTTTTAAAATTTTTTTATTTTCATTTTTTAAAGATTTTACTTATTTATTTGATAGAGAGAGAGAGACAGCGAGAGAGGGAACACACACAGGGGGAGTGGGAGAGAGAGAAGCAGGCTCCCTGCTGAGCAGGGAGCCCGATGCAGGGCTCGATCCTAGGACCCTGGGACCCAAGCTGAAGGCAGACCCTTAACACCTGAGCCACCCAGGCACCCCTGAAAGAAATTTCAAAGCAACAAGTGATCAAAGCTGATGCGAGTGACCCGTAATGGCACAGCACTGTCGAGCGCCACGGGTCTTCCTTCTTCCTGGGGCATAAAGGAACGGTGAACCTCACAGTCACGATGTCTTAGATTTGATCAAATTCCCTCCAGATTCCAAACGCCACAGTCACGTTTGGCTGTGCTACGGAGCTGCCAGTGCAGAGCAGGATGGGAGGAAATGATGCCACCTCTTCTTTTCTGGGGTACAGAAAGGCCAGGCCTCAGGCAGCTGACCCTGAGTGACAGCAGACGGGGACCCTGGAACTGCCTTATGACCAATGTGAAGGAAACCTCTAAGCATAAGAGTAGTCAGGGGGCACCTGGGTGGCTCAGTCTGTTAAGCATCTGCCTTGGGCTCAGGTCATGATCCCGGGGTCCTGGGATCAAGCCCTGCATCGGGCTCCCTGCTCAGCAGGGAGCCTACTTCTCCCTCTCCCTCTGCCTGCTGCTTCCCCTGCTTGTGCGCTCTCTCTCTCTCTCTCTCTCTCTCTCTCTCTGTCAAATCTTAAAAAAAAAAAAATTAGTAGTTAGAGATGGAATAGAGCAAAGAAAGCTGTGAATTACAGAGCCAGCAGCCGGGCCTCTGCCCTGTTCTCACTAGGTGCTTCTTCTCCTCAGGGATGATGTGCAGAGAGTTAATAATCCCCAACACTGCCCGAAAAGAAGGCCCTGGAAGGGCTCCTGAGGGGCCCTGCTAGACCAGGTGTGGCCCCTCTCGTCGCTAAATTCGGGGCCCCGAGGTCCTGGAGAAGGGAAATGGAACATCACTGGGGAGGAAGGGAGAGACTATGGGCGACACTATTTACCAATTACTGTGAAAATACTTTCAAATTTAGAGAATCACGGCAGCCACACTGGCATTTACCAATCGAATAGACCCCTGCTGCTATGCTTTCACCTGCCTCCCTCCTGCCCTCTACAACGTGGAGAGACTCCATACAACGTGGGAAGTAAGAGCCAGGCTGTGGACTCTGCTGTAGGGCCCGAACCCTGCTGGGTGATCTGAAGCAAGTCCTTAACGTCTCAGGGTCTCCACCATCCCATTTACGTAATGGAGAAAGCACTCGAATCTGTAGGTTTCTTAGAACTAAAGGAGATCAGGTGGGTATAATGCTCAAGCCTGGTGCCCAGCACACTAAATTCTCACCAAACTGAAGCTGCTGGCATAGCTGTCCGTTTCTCACGCTCGGGGGAACCAGGTACCTTGCTCGGGCGTCCGTGGGTGACTCGCATTAGCTGGGCCACGTTCAAGATGTGGGTTTGGGAGTTTGACTGCTGATAGCCATTAAACACAATCACAACAAGAACATCTGGTTTCAAATGAAATTCTAGTCCCCGAATCACTTTAGGGTTTCTTCCCCCTCCCCCCAAAAAAACAATTGAAAGCTTTGTACTAAATTTGCCATTTCTAAGTGGGTTCAAATATGTTCTTTATTTAAAAACAAATGGGCCCCAGGACATGGGAGAGGGCTGTTTTTGCAAGTTGCCTTTCCGTTAAGCGCGTATTATACAGTCAGCTCACCGTGGGACAGCAGGTGAGACATTTCTCACTGACCTTTCTGGCCCCAATTATCTAGTGCTCAGCACAGCTTTTATGGGAAATATCGTCACAGTTTATAGCTAATGCGTGAGCTGGGCACTGTCTGTGTCTTTAAAATATGCCTCTTCATCCCAAATTAATACTCACCTAGTACTATGTTTTACTATTACACCTACTATTACAGTGAACGGGCTTGGAGTTTTGTCTTTGTGCCTTTGTCTAATCATTTCCTTAGAAAGTCTTAGAAATAGGTTGCCTACCATAAACGGTATACAGATTTTTGTAATTGAGTATATCTTGCCTTCCACAAAATTTTTACCAATCTACACTTTAAGCAATAGTATATGAGAATATCTTTCGTTATGCTTTCATCAATATTTAAATCTTTACCAAACTGGTAGGTGAAAATATCATCTTATGGTTTCAATTTGCATTTTTTCAGTGACTCATTAGTTAAGCATCTTTATGCTTGCTTATTAACCACATGGATTACTTACTCTGAGTCCTTTGCTTATTTTCCTGAAGACACTGGCATGTTTATTGTTATAAACATTTAAAAATATAGATAATATAGATAAATATTATTTATGTAGATATAAATATAAATGAAGAACTCATATAATTATAAAGAGAGTATTTTAAGTTTTCAGCTATTATAATCTTGCCTGGTAGAAATGAGAGTCATCCTTATATTTTAGTTTCAAATATATTGTTTATAGTAAAATATATATAGAGAGAGAAAGAGATAGGTGTATATATATATATATATTTATATAATGTAAGTAAATATATATATAATTATAGTAATTTATATAATTTAAACCTTGAGATAATTTTGTACTAGTCAACAAGACTTGGCCACAATATGTTAATACTTTAGGAATCAGGACAAGCCAACGAGCTATTAGTAGTTAATCTTTGTTCCTCTGAGCTGATCGAGGAGTAATTAAGGGTCTGTCTTTGCTACAACAACCTCAGGGAAGGGAGGAGGGAACAGACCTACAAAGAACAGACCTTGCTGGTATTTCTCTGCTCTAACTGACGAAAACATAAAATTAGTGGCTATTGTTCCCTGGCATGAGATCCTTCAGTACTTGTTACTGGGGGAACGTAGAGGCATTCATCCACCACCCGGTTTTATCTGGAGTGAGAATGTGCAGGTGAGGCTGGGAAGAGAGATAGGATAGTTAGGATCCTCTCTGGGGAGACAAGAGCTTGAGAGCAGGAAGAGCAATGATGGGAAGAGAGATAAGGTGAGCATCCTACACAACTAGCCAGCTTCCTCCAGCTGTGTGGTAGGAAGCAATGCACCTGTGAGATGGCCATCTTCTCCAGAACCTCAAAGCTTTGGGAGGCCTGGTGGGGACTTCGTGGTAGTGGTAGAAAATCTGTCTCATTCTCCACGGATTAAGTCAACTCAGGAGTCAATCTGTATATGTGCCAAGGTCATGGGTCCTTCTCTGGTCTTGCTTCTGTGCAGTGATGAAATTACACTTTTGGATTCATTTTTATTGCTCACCATTTTATTCATCGGTTTAGATGTGAATCTCCATTCCTTTCCAGCTGAATTATAAACTCCTTCAAGGTGGAATTTTTAAGAATGTTTAATACTTAGCAAAGTTTCAAGTATACAACACATACTCAAATATTTGTATTTATGTATCATACAGCCTGATATAAAAGAATTCTTTGTAGATTAAATAATACAATGTAAATTAAATATTTGCTACTGAACTATCATTTACTTACCAGGTCTGTAAAATGGAAAGAAAGAAGAGGGACCACATAGGAAGCCAAATGGAAAACAAGGTATTCTTTCTAGGTCACAGAGTTTTATGATTAGAAGGAGTTGTAAAAACAAATAAAAGGTGGGGCACCTGGCTGGTTCAGTCAGTTGAGCCCACGACTCTTGATTTCAGGGTTGTTTGAGCCCCACATTGGGGGTAGAGACTACTTAAAATTAAACAAATAAAATTACTAAAAGGAAACCTCATTTAGAATGGAACAGGAGGCTGGGAAGGGGAGCTCTCACGCCCTGCCATTCATCAGTGGCAAATCCAGTAGGAAGAGAAGGTCTTCAGAGGGATAGGGCTTGGCTATCCCAGGCTTTTCTCCTCCCCCAGCAACAGCCCAGCCAATGAGAGACTCTCACAACTCAGCCAATGAGAAGCCACCATACTTCCAACTCCCAGTTTATTCCAGTGGATTTTTTGTTTATAAGGGTCAACCCAGCGACCCCCTTTCCTCCGGAAAAGGGTGTTCCTCTTCTTTGTTCTGCGGACCTGCCTGTGGTGTTGCTGCCCCTTGCTTGCTCTAGATTACAGTTCTCTGATATTCTGAATAAACCATGTTTTTCTGGTAAAATAGATGGCAGTTTTATTATTTTTTTAAAGATTTATTTATTTCAGAGAAAGAGAGAGAGCAAGTGAGTGGGGGGAGGGGCAGAGAGAGAGAGAGGATCCTGAAGCAGACTTCCCGCCGAAAAGGGACCCCAAGGAGGGGGCCGGGAGGATGCTCCATCCCAGGACCCCGACATCACCACCTGAGTGGAAACCAGGAGTTGGGCACTTGACTGACTGAGCCACCCAGGCTGGCAGTTTTATTTTTAAGGTGAACAGAATCTTGGATATCATTAATCTAATACCTTTATTTATTCATTTGGAATCTGGATTATGTTGGCTTCCTTTACACATATTGAATTTTTTCTGGCAAGTGGTTAAATAAGTGTCAGTTCCTCTTGGTCAGGTCAAATTGAAAAGTTTTAGGTGTTGTTAGGGTTGGATTAGTTTGGCATTTTTTGTCCTGAATCTAGTGTGATTCTTTTTCCTAGGACCTGGCATTCCTGGGGTCTTCGCGGAATCCTCGAGGTTTTTGGAGAAGTTGCTCCACTCTGGCTTAGCTGGAGCTCAGCAGCGCCAAACCCTGCGTCTGCCTCTGTCCAGTCAGTTCTTTTCCCACCTCACCGCCAGCACCCCCTCCCACCCCCTCTCTCCCCCAGACGCTGTGGAGTCGGAGGAGTCTCGCCTGTGTGTGAACAGCCGGCACCGGCTCAGAATCCTAGGACAGTGCTCCTGCGGACCTCAGGGGCCCCCTCCCGTGTCCAGCTCCCTCTTCTTCAGTTTTCTGCCGCACAAAGTCTGCCTCAGCCACTCTGGGTGCTGATCTCGGCCTCCTCGACTCACTAAACTGCCCCTCAGTGAGACAACCCTTCTGCTCGGGCTCCAGCTCTGTGCCGCGGTCCAGGACATGGTCTCGGACAGAGAACAGGGGTGAATGGGGACTCGTCTTTTGTGTTTCTCCTAAGTACAGTGTCTGAAGGTAATCCAGCGGCTGGAAATAGTTGTTCCACCTATTTTATCCACTTTTATCACTATTGATGACAGGGGAGTAAACCCACTATCTAATACTTTTATTTTCCTGGAGAGGAAAATGAATCTCAGAAAAAAGGAATGACTAGTCTTTTTCTTTGGTTTGTTTTTCTTTTTTAAGAAATAAGGTCATAGGGGTGTCTGGGTGGTGCATTCGCTTAAGCATCTGCCTTTGGCTCAGGTCATGATCTCCAGGTCCTGGGATTGAGCCCACATTGGGCTCTCTGCTCAGCAGGGAGCCTGCTTCTCTCCCTCTCTTTCTCCCTCTGCCCCTCCCACCACTCATTCTCTCGCTCGCTCTCTCTCTGAAATAAATCTTTTTTTAAAAAAAATTGTAATAAAAAATTTAAAAAATAAAAAATAAGATCATAGATATTGTTTTATAGTACCCTTTCTCCCCTCCGCCCGCCCCTGACTTACGTAACCTGAGCTATTCCCCATGTCATCCTATATTCTTCCATGGCATCATTTTTAATAACTGTGGTATTTTAGTGTGGGAATATGCCACAACTTATTTAACAAATCCTGGCAAAGCATTTTTAACAAACAATAGAAATATCACCAATTCTTTCTGGTTAATTATATAATCTTCACTACCTGTATCTAATACAAATAGGTTTAAATTAAAAAAGTATTTTTAAATTAAAAAAAAAGAAATATCACCAATTCTAAGTAGTGAAAACAAAGACAACTATAAGTCACGAAAAATTCTTTTCAAGCAAATGAGCATTTTGTCACCTTGATATAAAGGCTTAAACTACATCCACCAGTGTTTTCTAGCAGAGGCCACTGGAATTTTGCTTTTAGAGCAGATGATCAGTATGTAGGAGATAATCATCTGTGCATAAAAGAAAACCATGGTTTTCCCTCCAGTTTTTTTTGCCTTCTCTCAGTCCCTCTGCGATCTCATTCGTTCCCGCAGCTTCATTTACCCTTTAAAAATTACCCTCAAAAGGGGCACCTGGATGGCTCAGTTGGTTAAGAGTCCGATTCTTGGTTTCAGCTCAGATCATGAGCTCTGGGTCATGAGATCCAGACCCATGTTGGGCTCAGTGCAGAGTCTGCTTGAGATTCTCTCTCTCTCCCTCTCCCCCTACCATCCCCTGCCCCCACTCTCACTCTCCCTAAAAGAAGTTTAAAAAAAAAATGGGGGGGGGTGCGCCTGGGTGGCTCAGTGGGTTAAAGCCTCTGCTTTCGGCTCGGGTTATGATCCCAGGGTCCTGGGATCGAGCCCTGTATCGGGCTCTCTGCTCGGCGGGGAGCCTGCTTCCTCCTCTCTCTCTGCCTACTTGTGATCTCTGTCAAATAAATAAATAAAATCTTAAAAAAAAAATTGGAAGCATTAAATTTTTTTTTTAATTTTATTTAGTTACTTGACAGACAGAGAGAGAGAGCACAAGCTGGCAGAGTAGCAGGCAGAGAGAGAGAGAGAAACAGGCTCCCTGCTGAGTAAGGAGCCCGACATGGGGCTCGATCCCAGGACCCTGGGATCATGACCTGAGTCGAAGGCAGAGGCTTAACCAACTGAGCCACCCAGGTGCCCCCTAAAAAAATCTTTTTAAAAATTACCCTAAAAAATAACTGCGAATACCCACTTGCTACTATTGGTTTTATGTAAGTGCTGGGACCACGCCTCTCCCCTCACCAACCCTCCAGAGTCCTGCACTCCAGCTCCCCTGACTTTTCTAACCCCCTCACTGACTCGCTCCCCAGGTCGCCTTGTACATGCTGATCCCTTTGCAAGCAAGCCTCTCCCCCAAGCCGCACACGCCTGTCTTTCAAAACCCAGGTCACATATTTCTTGGCCTGAAGGCCTTTCGTGACATCACGCCAACCCCCACCTGGAACGGAGCCAACCAAACCCAGCCATTCCGCGCAGCCTGTGCTTTCTCTCCGTGGCTTCTCAGACGGAACTACAGTGTCTCCTTATCGCTCTCACCCATTTAGTTGGAAATCGTCTGGGTGCTAGGGCCCTCCGCATCTCGGGCTGCCTGGTGTGAAGTGAAGCGCTCAGTAAAGTTTAGTGAATGAACTGGAAACTGCTCTCTTAATTTTTCACATCATTTCCTTACTGCACTGAGTGCAAATACCCCTGCCTGGATTTCAGTGTCACGGCAGGTCCGTCCAATAACCGTATTCTCCGCCACCACCCCCACACGCCCTCCGTCCACTGGACAACCTGCTGGTCCTCGCTGGTCCCCGCC
The DNA here is from genome assembly GCF_002288905.1 of Enhydra lutris kenyoni. Taxonomy (NCBI): domain Eukaryota; kingdom Metazoa; phylum Chordata; class Mammalia; order Carnivora; family Mustelidae; genus Enhydra; species Enhydra lutris. The sequence continues at coordinate 9,590,399 of NW_019154085.1, forward strand.
CGCCGCACGTTTGCCTCTGCTGCTCTCTGGCCAGGTTTGTCCTCCTCGTCGCCAACATGCAAGTGCAAACTCAAGGTCTTCCTCTCACTTATGGTTGTCTATGGTGATTCTTTTCAGTTTGTTTAAAGATTATAGGCTTTCTTTTTCTAGTCCAGTCTGGGTTCAAATTCTTGATCAGTAATCTTTGATTTGTGTTCTGATATTTTGTATATGAACCATGCATTCACCGTATTCTTGGTCCCCCTTTTACTGAGTTTTCCTGACAATTAACACACTGTTTCCTAATGTCACTCTATTTTGTAAATATATAAGATGCAAATAAACATAATTTCTGGTTTGCTTATTGCCTCATGGGTTTACCAAATTTTCCCATATAAGCTACTCCTCGGAGAATATATTTTCCTTCTATGTTCTTTTCTTCCAATTTATGATTGTGAAATATCTTCCATTTATTTGTGTCTTTTTCAATTTCTTTATTAATTTCTTGTAGTTTTCAGTATACAGGTATTTCACTTCCCTGGTTAAATTTATTCCTAGGCATTTTATTCTTTTTGATGCATCTACATTCTGTTAGCGCTCCATAAAACTTCTAGCATAGTGTTATACATAATCAACAATAAATTATCTTACTGTTTTTATGTAGTTAAAACCTAAAATGTTTCTAAAATGTTTTAGAAAACACTATATAAAATGCTATAAAATTATGCTACATTACGTCACATTATGTTACGTTACGTTATGTTAGGTTATAAAACGTTAAAAAGGAAAAATTCTTCCACCCCACTAACAGGATATTTACATTCATTCTAAATCAGCGGAGGTCCAAAATAATGAGGTTATATTTTATTTCACAAAATCAGAGTCTTACAATAGGAAGGGAACTGCCAAACTACTTAATCCAACACACTCACTCAGTAGTTCTATCCCCTCCTGAAGCGCCATCATAAAGTTTGCAGCAAAACATTTAGTGAGGGGGGAGCCCCACTTTCCCAAGGCAGCTTTGTTAGAAAGGCCTTCCTTATGCTGGTACAAAATCTATTTCCCTGCAGCATCCTTTCACCTGTCCTGATACTACTCTTTGGGGACCAGAAAAGTCTTATTCTTCCACACGGCAGCACTGCTCGGATTTGGAGACAGTTAGGGTGGGCTCTCCCATCTCCCGCCCCAGCCCCACAAGCCCATCTTCTCTAGACGAAATCTCCAAACTCATCAGATGGTGTTGTTTCTCTTCTTTTGCCATCTGTGTTCTTTTTCCTGAATATGAGCCAGTTTGTCCACATTCCTCAAAGGGTGGGCCCACCAAACTCTTGAGCAAGGATTGCAAATTCAGACACTTCAGAGGCCAGATCCCAACTACAGGAAACGCGTGGCTAGGATGCCGTGTAAGGACAGGAGCAGTGGAAGCTGGACTTAAACCCTGACTCCAGGCTTTTATAGTCAAAACTTTAAACCCACATGCTGGCCAAGAAATCGTGAAGCCTGGGACCCGCAGTCACTCTTGGGAGCCAGCAATTATCTAAGATAAAGCCAACTGCCACCTTCCCAAGACTAAAGGGGCAGCTGACCCTACACTACACTAGCTGTTAGGTGTGTGTGCATTATATATATATATATATATATATTACATATTTTATTTGTACGAGATATAAAAATTAAAATTTAGGGCGCCTGGATGGCTCAGTGGGTTAATCCGCTGCCTTTAGCTCAGGTCATGATCTCAGGATCCTGGGATCGAGTCCTTCATCGGGCTCTCTGCTCAGCGCAGAGCCTGCTTCTCTCTCTCTCTCTCTCTCTCTGTCTGCCTCTCTGCCTACTTGCGATCTCTGTCAAATAAATAAACTCTTTTAAAAAATTAAAATTTAAAAACTATGCATTATGTGATTTATGCATTACATAAATGTTGAATTCTACCTGAGCCCTGTGATCCTGGAAAACAATTAAGGTTAAGAAACCTCCCTCTCTGTGCTCTGGAAAATGGTTTACTACAAAGAACCACCTTTCCCCATATGACTTTGATAAGCTTCATGGATGCTCCTTGTTTACAAGGCCAAACAGACTCTCAAAATTCCCTTTGCCTTGCTTTCCGGTAGCGGAGTCTGGAGAAGATGCGCAGAAATGGCACCTCGCAAGGGGAAGGAAAAGAAGGAAGAACAGGTCATCAGCCTTGGACCTCAGGTAGCGGAAGGAGAAAACGTATTTGGTGTCTGCCACATCTTTGCATCCTTCAAGGACACTTTTGTCCATGTCACCGATCTTTCTGGCAAGGAAACCATCTGCCGTGTGACTGGTGGAATGAAGATGAAGGCTGATCGAGATGAGTCCTCTCCCTACGAATAAATTGCCTTTGTGTAAGCTAAAAAAAAAAAAGAAAAAAAATTCCCTTTGCCTCATAAATGATTAGCTAAACTGCTCTTCCCAACTACGCTTTGGTTCTCTGCCTGCGCCAGGCCCCTGAACTTTGGCCCATCTCTGCCCGAATCAGCGTACGGCCCCTCCGGAGAATGGACTGGCCTCAGGGCAGAACATTTTCTGCCCCACTACCCACCGTACCAACCTCTTATCCTGCTTCCCCACACCTCGTTCTTTGTTAACCTCTGTGTAAAAGAAAACTCCCCACTGGATTCTGGAGGCACTTGCAGGTCTTATGAGCAAAACTTCCTCCCTGTTGCAGCAATGGTCTCCCACCCCTTACCGCTGTCATCTCTTTCCCCTCCTTGCAATAACCCTTTCCAATGAAGTGTCCCTTTACTAAGTCTGGATTTGTTTTTTATTTGACCATAGTCATGAAAATATATTAGCTATTAAAAATGTAGTAATATTACTAGATGAGTATTTCTTTTTTTTTTTCAATGATTTTATTTATTGGACAGACAGAGATCACAAGTAGGCAGAGAGGCATGCAGAAAGAGAGGAGGAAGCACGCTCCCCAATGAGCAGAGACCCCAACGCAGGGCTCAATCCCAGGACCCCGGGACCATGACCTGAGCCAAAAGCAGAGGCTTTAACCCACTGAGCCACCCAGGTGCCCCTAGATGAGCATTTCTAAGTGTACTTTCATCTTAGTAATAAATATGGCATGTGATTGAGTCAGAGTGATTGTAAGTCTAAATCTTTCCCAGGATGTTACTAGTCAACTTCTATTTCCTTCTTAGAGCATGTCTTCTTACCAAATAGTCTTCTGTTTGGTGAGATATCTCATTAGTACAGACTGGTCAAGACATTATAGGGTCCTCATTCTATAGTATCACTGAGTTAAGTGGTTCCCTATCATTTACTAAATTGGTCCAAGAGTTTCCTATAAGCTTCATTCATGTTACCAAAAAAACATGTTCATGAAACAGGGCCAAAAACTGAGTCCTAAGGAATGTTGAGAAACCTTTCTCCGGGTCCCTTTTACTCATAGTTAACGTAGAGTTAACTCTACAGGGAAATAGAGCTAGAACACAGTTAATATGGAAACTCATTGGCAACTTCCTTAAGGCAGAGGCACTTCATAAATATTTGTTAAATAAATAGTTTAAGGAAGGACCACATGTCAATATAACACTGTTTAATTGAGAATCTTTATTAAGTTTTATTCTTGTAAATTAAATAAAGTACCAGCATACTCATGGGAAAAAATAGACAAAAAACAACTGCCCAACTAGCTCTGATTAGTCTTCTGAATAGAGGATAGTTGAACCAGTTTTTTGAAGCTCTTTTTCATCCATCCAACAAATACTTATTAATATTGTTTGTGTCGCTATTGATACGAGACCCCATTCTAGCACTAAGGATGACGTGAACAGAACCATGTTCCTGTCCTTGCTGAATTCATATTCCAGGAGGGAATACATGATAAACAAGTCAACCAATAAATACATGACACAATGTCAGCTTAAAATAAGGGCCTGGTAAAAAAAATAAAGGAGTTAGAGGACAGAGAAGGATGGCGTGGGCTAGGGCTGATACTTTCCACAGGGGTGTCAGGAAAAACTCATTGAGAAAGTGACATGTGAGCAGAGACCTGAATAAAGGTGGGAGCAAGACACATATGGACTTGAGAACAGGGAATCCCAGGCCCAGAGAAAGTCAAGGGCAAAGGCCTGAGATGGAAACATGGTTGGCTGATGGAAGGGGCATAAAAGAAGGCCAGTGTGGCCATAGCAGAGTGAAGATGGGTAGAAAAATGTGAGAGACAGACAGGGTCCAGGTCACCTAGCGCTCAGAAAGTCATTGTAAGGGGGTGACGAGAAGCCACCAGAGGACTGAGAACAGAAGCATGGCATGGTGTCCTTTTTGTTTTGAAGAATCACATCAGCTGTTGCATAGAGACTAGACTGAATATACCAAGAGGGACAAGAGAAGACAGGATCTTTTTTCTTTATGCCTTTCTTGTATCTCTTTTACAACTCTGGGAAGGACCCTTTTTGGAGTTTTTAGATATTGAAGCACCAGTGAAATGGATGGGATTAGCCAAGTGTCCAATCAGAGAAGCACGAGCTTTTAAAAATAGTTGCTTCAAAAGTGATTGTGAAGTTCACCCATCCATGAAATGTGAAATGCTTAGACTGAAAATTACTTCCAGCTGTTCACGAAGATATATGTACCAGGAAACTAACGTAGCTCTGACAAGCACATGTCAGAACCCTGGAGGCAAACAGCTGGAATCGGTCTCAACAATGCTTTCCTTTTTGTAAGTAAGCTCTATGCCCGCTGTGAGGTTTGAACTCACAGAGTAGCATGCTCTACCGACCGGGCCAGCCAGGGCTCCATTAACAATGCTTCTTTTAAGAAAGCAGGTATCAGTGTCCATTTCAAAGAAAACTGTATGGAAACTAGAAGGCTATCAAGATGGAGGTAAAGAAACGAGGGGAAATAGTGTAAAAATCCCTGCATTTTAAATATGCAGTGCTAACAGTAACAGTCACACTTGTACGAACTTGGAACTGTCCGTTATGTGATACACGGTGCTAGTGATTACTCAAAACCCACTGCTATCCTCCACCTTCTACCTTGTTGCTGGAACAATGATTTGGTTTAGAGAAGCCATCAATGTACCCAGTCTCAGGGGGATCAAAACGGTCTAAACTAATCATGATAATCGTTCCTTGCTTTCCCACTTCCTACGTCAGTGGAGGTGGCCATACAACCCACTAATGGCCAAAGAGGCACAAGCAGAAACCTGCTTCGTCGCATGGTCTGAGAAAGGGTTAGCTTTCCTAATAAAAAGGGTCAATCTCAGCTGGCCTTCTCTTGTTCCCCTTCTTCCTTTCTCTATTTAGGCATGTTGGTCACTATTTGATGCGGTGCGACTGTAAGGGAAAGGCCAAGACATTTACCAGGACACCGACAACCACTTCTAGCCAGCAAAGCACCCATATCGAACTCCTACTTCAGGCTTCTCATTAAATAAGAAATTGAAACACATGTGTTTAAACTTCTACAAACTGGGTTTTCTGTTACAGGTGGCCAAATAGATTTTTAATTGAGACACTTTAAATTGCCAATATGCTAGGGAGATAAATATCCCTCATTATCATTTACAATCTAAAATGAATAAAATATACCTGTCCATGTTCAGCAATAATTGAAAAATCTTACTCATACTAACTAAGTCTCTTCAGAGTATCAACAAAGAATACCTATCCTGCTTCCAGGTTTCTCTTATATATTTTTTAAATGCCTAATGGGCTCTCTTCTAAAAATAAATCTTAAAAAAAAGCGGGGGGGGGTTGGTGCCTGGGTGACTCAGTCAGCTGAGCATCTGACTCTTGGTTTCAGCTCAGGTCATGACCTCAGGGTTGTGAGATCAAGCCCCAGGTGGGCTCCAGGCTCGGTGTGCAATCTGCTTATGACTCCCTCTCCCTTGGCCCCTCCCCTGCTCCCCACTCTCATTCTCACTCTCTCCAAATAAATAAATAAATCTTTAAAAAAAAAATGCCTAGTGGCCAAGGTAGCTAACTATAGGGCGAGTTTACTGCCAGGCTGAAGAGGGAGTGAGCACCTGGTGTGGAGATGGGCAGTCCCAGGAATAGACTTGCATCTGCTCTGACTAGCTTGACAAGTTCAAGTCCTAGTCCTTTCACAGCGACTAGTCACACCCCAGCCCTTCACTGCTTGGGATTCTGAGTCTGATGTCAGATTTGTGAAGAAAGAACCTGCAGGACAAGAATATCCACTTTGATTAGCTCAGAACTAGGATGAAGAGTGCAGAAGTCCTCTGAACACAAAGCATATGTCATGTGTACTCTACTGTCACTTGTGCCAAGTGAATAAAAACTCAAGGATTCCAGTGGACATATTATTTATTAGCATCTGATTTATTTTACCTGGTTGATATGGAAGGTAGAAAGGTGTACCCTGATTCAAGGCTGCCTTTTCCTCTAGTTTTTCTTTTTCTCTTTCTTTTTCGTTTTCTTTCTTTCCTCTCTTTCTTTTTTTTTTCCTTTTCTTTCTTTCTGTCTTTCTTTTTCTCTCTCTCTCTTTCTTTCTTGTAGCATCTGTAAAGCATTTCACTTTCTAATTGTGGATCACACAGTGTTTTCATGGCTCATGTTACTGTTTTTCAACTTCCAGCCTTTCTTTCCACCCCCACTCTTAAATGAGAAATAAAATGAAAAAGGAGGCCAGTTGGAATTTATTTTCCTCCCTCTGTAGCAGATGTTAAATGCAAACTTTTTAAATGAGGGGATATTAAAAGAGCCTCCTTTTTATCCCAGAGCAACTGCCCAGCATCCTAAGTCCCTGGCTCAGGAGGGAACCTCACTGATCTTTTTATGCAGGGTGCAGACAGAGGACAGCGGAGCTCAAAGCTGGCTCTGCCCCCTTCCCATCCAGGGCCTTGGGCAAGACTTTGAATGTCTCTGGGTCTCAGTTTACTCATCTGAGGGGGGTTGGATGAAAGAATCTTTGAAGTTATTCCAGCTTATAAGAGTCAATGAATTGTCTCCAAAATTCAAATGTAAAACTACTGACCATTTTTAGGAGAAAAATCACTTTCCCTTTTTTTCCCCAGTTCCTTTTCTCCATAACCAGGGATCATCTCATTAATTTGGTTTTATGAGGGATTTGTGGCTAAACTCAGTCACTTAGGGGGAAAGCTGTCTGTTAAAGGAGATGTTTGAGAAGCTGCCTCTCCAACTCGGATACGGGGCTTTGATCTGTGCAGAAAGGTCACATGACACATACCAATACATCTCTGCTCTGCTTCAATACTTTTGGTGTGAGAAATGTTTATTGTTCATATTTGACCAAAGCACCTGTATGTTATTAAATTCCTCCCCTCCCCCCACTTCCCATATACACCCATACATTTGTTATGGTACTTCTAGCTAATTCTGTTTTTCAAATGGAGGTCAATAATCTTGTGGTTTCCCTCCTGCCTAGCGGCTCCACCTGATTCACAAGTGTCTGTCCTGTTTCCGTCATTCTCGCTCCCTGATAAATGCCATTACCTTACAGTGCTTAAACAGCAAATCCATATGGATGGAACATTATTTTATTTCTTTTCTTTTCTTTTATTATTATCTTTTTAAATTTATTTGTCAGAGAGAGAGAGCACAAGCAGAGGGAGGAGCAGGCAGAGGGAGAAGCAGGCTCCCTGATGAGCAAGGAGCTGATGTGGGACTCGATTCCAGGACCTTGGGATCAGGACCTGCGCCAAAGGCAGACCCTTAACTGACTGAGGCACCCAGGTGTCCCTGGACGGAACTCCTTGAGTGTACCTTTCTAGACACCTTAGCTAGATCCTTCCTGCAGTGGTGGGTTAACGAGGAAAGGAAAGGTTAAAGAAGAACTTTCTTTGCTCTTTCTCTTTAAAGATTACACTTATAAGTATGAGCACTTTCGCATATGGTAGTGGTCACCACAGTAGAAGACAGTAAGAAAAAACACAATCCTAGTACCTGCAATTCTTCTTTTTTTTTTTTTTTTAAGAATTTATTTATTTATTTGACAGACAAAGATCATAAGCAGGCAGAGAGGTAGGCAAAGAGAGAGAGAGAAGCAGGTTCCCTGCTGGGCAGAGAGCCCAATGGGGGCTCGATCCCAGGACCCTGAGATCATGACCTGAGCCGAAGGCAGAGGCTTACCCTCTGAGCCACCCAGGCACCCCTGCAATCCTTCTTTTCAATCTAGCAAATGCCTGAGGCCAATTCACTTAAGACTTATTTAAATACTACAGCATCCTGAGCCTCTGATTCTGCCCAATTTTGTCACATTTCAACAAATGAAACGTGATTTTGCTATTAAGCTGCCTAAAGAACAGAAACATTTGCTCAAGAGAAACACGAGAAGTCAGGGAACACGGGCTTGGTTCCTATTCCGCATCCTCATCCCCCAGAGACATGCAGCCCATTTCCTCCTTCCGCGTGGCCAAGTGCAACGCTTCAAGGCCCAGCTCCGAGCCACAGGGTTTCCGTTTCCTGGCCTCCTCCCTCAGCCCCAGCAGCCCCACGGCACACACAAGGGCCCCATCCTCTAGGCGCAGACTCAAGACACGTCACTGGGACATTTTTCACAGAAGCAAAGGAGGCATAAAAAGTCAAGACTCGGGGCGCCTGGGTAGCTCAGTGGGTTAAAGCCTCTGCCTTTGGCTCAGGTCATGATCCCAGGGTCCTGGGATCGAGCCCCGCGTCGGGCTCTCTGCTCAGCAGGGAGCCTGCTTCCTCCTCTCTCTCTCTGCCTGCCTCTCTGCCTGCTTGTGATCTCTCTGTCAAATAAATAAATAAAATTTAAAAAAAAAAAAAAAGTCAAGACTCTGCGTACGTATCAGCCCAAATAAGAAATAGCCTCCGGCTCGCGGCCTTTGTTCCCTTGGTGCGGACTCCCCCGCAGCGCACGTTGTTCCCAGCACTTTCCCCCTCGGTCAGCTCACAGAGCCCACCCCAAGCCTGAGGGAAGGAACAGCCTTCTCCTCACGTCACAGAAGCAAATGGCTACGTGAAGAGGTGCAATGACCGGCCAGGGTCACACATGTCAGGGGCAGACCCAGGACTCGAACCTCAGCCTCGGGCTGGGAGTCCCTGCTCCGTTTTCTCCCTGCCACCATACACCGTGCAACAGTCCTTCTTGTTGGACTGAAGACACAGACACACAGGGCCCGACTGGGCAACGTTCGGTTCTGGAAAAGTTGTCTTGGGAAATGCGGTAGGACGGGGTGCTGAGCACCTGGACTGCGGGCCCAACAGCCCCGGTGTGACTCTGGACTCGGCCTCTTAATAGCCGTGTGACACTGCGTCACCCCAGGGGGCTTCATTCACACGGGGCTTCACGTGGATGATGTCCTAAGAGGTCTTCGGTGCAGCTAGTCGGGGAATTACTTGATTGTCCCGTGACCCAGAAGTCCCATCTCAGAAATGGGAGTAGTGATGCCTACTTCCAAGGCTGTGGTGGCAACTGAATAATGTAAAGCACATAAATTGGGGCGCCTGGGCGGCTCAGTCCGTTAAGCATCTGCCTTTGGCTCAGGTCACCATCCCGGTCCTGAGATCGAGCCCTGCATCGGGCTTCCTGCTTGGCAGGAAGCCTGCTTCTCCCTCTCCCTCTGCCTGCTGCTCCCCCTGCTTGTGCTCTCTATCAAATAAATAAGGAATATCTTTTTTTTTTGAATTACATAAATCCTGGCCCAGTAAAAGATACCCCCAAATTCTCTGTGCCTCTGGAAGACTATTCCCCTGATCTCGATCTTCTTGCTTATGTCTCTGCCCATATCCCTTTCTGTGAATATCCTCCTTGCTCTCTACTCATCCCATGGTCGGGACACCCCATGGCAGTCTGCCACGTATCAAAGACAGCACTAAGCCAGGCACTGTGCTAAGCTCAAACACACACACCTTCCCTCCATCCCCTATTTCAGAATCTCCCCGACCCTGCTGCTAACCCAGGCCCCAGTGATGAGTGAGCACCACGAGCTGCTCCAGAGCAGTCTGGATAAGGGTACCCTCATCCCAGTTCTACCATTAACAATCTCGGTGACCAACAGGCCCAGAACATCCCCTCTCTGAGTCTCATCTAACTCATCCACTAGGAGAGACTTCTAATACCTGTCCTGACCCTTAAGAGAATCACTGTCTCTGCAAACAGGATGAATCATCTGAAGCTGTTAAGCAAATGAAAAAAAAAAAAAAAAAAAAAAAAGGTGAAGTCAGTATAAGAGGCCCTGAGTGATTATTAAAAGAAATGGCCAGGCTCTTTAAATTAGCAAGAGCCCAGTTTTGAAATCTGCCTCTGAAAATTCTGAAGAGAACTTAACAGACAGGGACGAAGGACAAAGGTCTAATCATTGACGTAGTAAGAAGATGGAAAGCCCCATGGAACGAAGACACTACAGCACTCTGGAAAGAGGGAGAGTTGAAAATTAGAGCTGATTTCTAGACTAAGATGGAGGAGGACATCAGAGGACTTTAGGATACCTTGCAATCTTCTTTTGTATTCCTGATTTCAGGATGACCGTGTGGCTGTGGGACAAGGTTCTGCCAACTAGACCCAACTCACCTGCCTGTTTCTTACCTGCACAAACCTACCAGACAATCGCATGGAATCTTGCCCATTTTCTATCGCCTGCTCATTTTTGCATCATTTTAAAGAATGACACATTGGGGCACCCAGCTGGCTCAGTCAGTAGAGTATGTGACTCTTGATCTCAGGGCTGTGAGTTTGAGCCCCATGTTGGGCATAAGATTACTTAAAATTAATGAAGGATGAAAGGAAGGGAGGGAGGAAGGGAGGAAGGCAAACAGAAACATTAACAGAGTCCCTAAAGTTAGACCTGGGATAGTATACGCCTACAGTGATCATGTTTCTGAGTACAAATTCCTCACCCGCATGTATTTATGGGAAAACCAGATGTGATACACAACTCAGATAGTCCCCTGGAGAAGTTACAGATGATCAGGCCAGAGTGTCTGTTCAACCACACAAGTTTGCTGAGCACCTCCCTGCCACATGCCAGGCCACACACCGGTTACTACACAGAAAGTTGCGAGCGGCATGGGACCGACACCAAAGGACTCATTTCAGAATGGGCAGGGGAGGGACAACTGAGGCTCTGGCTATTGGCTGTAGTTATCTCAATTGCTTTCATTATGTTTTGTTTTTTCTTATTTACTCTATGTCTTTTTTTTCCCCAAGGTGGAGTGAGGGAGGATTAACCACAGCATCTGGTAATAATTTACCAATGTTGACATTTTCCCTAATACCAACTAGAAGTATCTCATGGCTTAGCATCATTTTATAAGTCCCTGGCAAAAAATAGGCACTGTACTTTCTTAAGACCTTGTAAATATATATATGTATACATTTATTTATTTACATACGTATGAAAATGTAAAATAATTTACATATGTATGTACATATGTATGTAAATATATATATATTGGCCTCTGCCCCTTATTCCTGACACAGAACTCCTAAAACTTAGTAATTTCATAAGTGATAAGAGCACTAGGATCACCTTTTTAAAAAAGATTTTATGTATTTATTTGACAGAGAGAGATCACAAGTAGGCAGAGAGAGAGGCTGAGCAGAGAGCCCAATGCAGGGCTTGATCCCAGGACCCTGAGATCATGACCTGAGCCAAAGGCAGAGGCTTAACCCCCTGAGCCACCCAGGAGCCCCAGGGAACACCTTTTGCTATAATATTTGGTCTTTGAGCCCAGTTTCTAACAGAGAGTTCCTATATCTCTTGGCACTTCCTAGGTGATGGGATCATCTTTTGTTCTAATGAGGCAATGTTTGTTGGGCTCCTAGAGGGGGGCCGGTCATCAGAAAGACCAAGTCATAACTAGATGCTTAGAACCTTCAGCCCCATCCCCTATCCCCCAGGAAGGGAGGAGGAGCTAGAAATGGAGTTAATGATCGAGCATGACTACATGATGAAGCCTCCACAAAAGTCCCAAAGGCACAAGACTTGGGGATCTTCCAGGTTGGTGAACCCGTAGAGGTGCCGGAGAGCGGTGTTCTGGGAGAGGATGGAGAAGCTCCGTGCCCCTTCCCACGTGCCTTGCCCCATGCATCTCTTCCATCTAGATGTTCATCTGTGTCCTTTATCACATCCTTTTATCACAAACCAGTAATATAAGTAAGCATTTCTAGCAAATATTGATCTCGGGAAGGGGTTTGTGGGGATGTTGATTTATAGCCAGTAGGTCAGAAATATGGTAACAATCTGGCACTCGAATCTGGCATCTAAAGTGTGTGAGGCGGCGGGGAGAGCATTTTGTGGGACTGAATCCTTAACCTATGGGGTCTATGCTAACTCCTGGTAGACACTTTCAGTGAATTATAGGACACAAGCTGGTCTCACAGAGAATTGCTTGGTGGGGGAAACCCACACACATTTGGTGATCAGACGTGTCCAGAGTGAAGTGTTGTGTGTGAGTAGTAAAGGAGAAACACAAAGGAAGACTGAGTTTTTCCTACCCAGCAATAAAGTGAGGGAGATGGCTATTTGCATTTAAAAAAATGATAAACTGTTTTTCGCTAAAAGAAACAAACAAACAGTAAACCATTTGTAGTGCCTTCAAAGAATATTGCGTTAACAAAAGCTGGTCTCTACCTTCAAGTCTTTAATCCGCAGTGAGCTTTGTCTGATATCAAGGGCTGGTTTCTGCTGAAATCCTTAAAGGTTTGACTCCCAAGTTTTGCAAACCACCCGTTGCGAGCGGCCCACTTTCCGTCTCACGGACTCTGCTGCCCCCTGGCCGGAGCTAAGAAGGGTGCAGGAAACAGAATTTTTTGAACAAAGCTTTTCATAGAACAGCGGTTTGTATGATTTCCTCAGCCGCACGATGACAGGGACATTTTCACATCTCGTCAGTTCATACCGAAGACTTACTTGCTTAGGAACGAGCCCGCCCGCTTGCCTTGCCCGGAGCGCTCACACGGCCGCGGGAATCCTTGAAGGGGGGCTGTCGCCCGCCGAGCCCCCGGCACGCAGCAGGGCCGCGGACAGGGGTCGGCCCCGCCCGCGGGCTCCCGCCCTTCCCCGACCGCGGGCGGAGACGCGCGAGCAAATGGGCAGCCTGGGCCGCGGGAGGACGCGGGCGCGCGCCGGGTGCCGGGAGAGCGCGGCCGGCGCAGCCCCCAGACCGGCCGGTTCCCCGCGAAGCGAAAAGAGCCCGAGAACCGGGGAAGAGCAGAGAGCAGCGACCGTCGGCGCCGGGGCAGAGAGGCCCAGAAGCCCGGGGCCGGGCAAGCGGGGAGCTGAATTCTGGGGTGAGCCCGCTCGCAGCGGCCCGGCTGCCCTCCTCTGCCCGCCCGCCGTGCGGGCCTGGGGGTCGGCTCGTCTCGCTGCCCGGGAGCGTAGCCGAGCCCGGGGTCAGGACCAAGGAGCGCGGAAGGAATTCCGGAGGTGGCCCCCGAGCAGAAAGGCCCGCTGAGCTGCTGGCCGTGGCCGCGCTGTGCGAGGTTCCCACGTCCAGCCCCCCAGGGAAACAGTTCGCGGGCTAAGGGAACCGGCGGATCGCCAGTGAAGGTCTGCCGTGAGGCGACCTGCGGCGCGCGAGACGGGAGAAAGACGTGGCAAGAGAAGGGAACCCCAGGGACCACCCACGGCATCTGACACCCAGCCTAGGAGAGATGCTTCCCACGTAGTGCTCCTTCCCCCTGCTTTCCCTCAGCGCTGGGCGTGTTGCTACACCTCATGGAAGCCGTTTTGTCTTCGTCAGATTCGCGCGCAGGCAGGCATTCATCATTTACAGGTTTTCATTATCTCATTTCCGTGTGGTGCTCCATCTTTCAGCAAGTCACACGTTTTCCCTTCGAAGAGCCTTTCGGCAAAAGTTTTCTATTTTTTTCTTTCCTTTTAGTTCACTCTCAAACATCAAATATGCATTTATTTCTATACCCTATAATAAGGTTTTCCATTCTCCTGGTCTCTTGGTAACTTCTTTGACTTTATCAGTTCTACAGGAGTTTGTAAGAACATAACACCCCTCAAAACAAAACAAAACAAAAAGACAGGGGCGCCTGGGTGGCTCAGTGGGTTAAGCCTCTGCCTTCGGCTCAGGTCATGATCTCGGGGTCCTGGAATGGAGCCCCGCATCGGGCTCTCTGCTCAGCAGGGAGCCTGCTTCCCCTCTCTGTCTGCCTGCCTCTCTGCCTACTTGTGATCTCTCTCTCTCTGTGTCAAATAAATAAAAAGACATATTTCTCATTAGTCCGCCACAACAGGATCAAAACTGATTTCCATAGTTAAAATGCTTAAAAATAACACTGAATAGATGTGTCAGTGGAAGGCGCGTCCATTGGCTTGGGGGTACACCAGCCATGGTTCAGATGATGGCACTGCCCCTTAACCTCACAGAGCCTCAATTTTCTCCTGCGTACGATGGGCATAACAAATGTCTACCTCATACATTTGTTTTAAGGAACAAACAAGCAAATAAGTAAGTGTTTTGGAAATTATAAAGCACTAATCAAATGTAAGGCATGCTGTTAAATGGCTCATTGGAGGGATGTAGATTTCATAATTTTTCTTTTTGAGCACCATTGTTCTAATCATGACAACATTTTTATTTGCCCATACCTCACTGTTCTAGGATCTTGTCAAAACCAGGAGTGATTCTCTTTCCTCTGCTAGGCCCCTGTTAATTTAGTGACTCTTGATAAAACTAGCAAGACAAAAATTTCCACACACAAGAGAACAGCATTGCATTCAAAGAGGATTTTTTTTTCATCCCCTTTCATTGTTTACCTAAGATAATGTCAAATAATACTCAACTAGCATCCATCCCTTTTCAGGCCACTTTTTTTTTCCCTCTAGAAGCCCAAATCACTTGAAACCTTGAAGGGAGAGACTGACCCCAGGCATGCTATAGTAACCCTCCAGGGACTGAACTCAGTAACTGCATCCAAGCGACTAGACAACTTGACCCCCTTTAATAGCCTTTCTTGGACAGAGATGAATGACAACATTAGCATCTAATTACAAACTTCTTTTTCTTATTAGAGCAAAAAGAGGATTTCTTTTCTTCTAAGAGAAATATTAAAAGTAGAATCCATATAGAATTTCCAGGGCAGACAGAGAAATGTCATTAAAATTTGCAGAGCATTAACTGCTTCTGTTTCC
Source organism: Enhydra lutris kenyoni (assembly GCF_002288905.1). Lineage (NCBI taxonomy): Eukaryota > Metazoa > Chordata > Mammalia > Carnivora > Mustelidae > Enhydra > Enhydra lutris. The sequence goes on from NW_019154085.1 coordinate 9,605,451, forward strand.
TTACCTTGTCACGACATGCCCATGTGATCTCTTGGGGTGCCCGGCCAGAGTGCCGCGGGGCTGCGCTCCACAAGCCACACTGACAGCTCATCCATCCCAACTCTTCATCCGGAAAACGTCCAGGGAGCCCCTCAGTCTGCAAGTCAAATTAGCCATGATCTCTGGAAGGTTCATTATTTAAACCATTTCCCCCCTGAAAATGACAGATTATTGCAGATCCCTTTGTGATATTTTAAAAAATCCTTTTCTAATACCCTCTGGACCCCCCCCCCAAATATTAGACTTTCAGGGAAAGAAGCAAACAGGCAAGTGATCTGAAGGACACGAAACCAGGTTTTTGCCAGTTCCTTCCACAACTGGCCTCTATCCCGCGGTGGCGAGCTCCTGTTGAGGAAAATCCGGCAAAGGGGCCACAGTGTCCCATTGAAGGAGCGGAAAGAAGGGTGTTGGGTGGGCGCCGTGACCGAATCAGTCTGAGTGTCTTCTTGGAACTATTCTGCTCTGAGAACACTTGCTGGATAAACTCTTTATGTAAATCTCTGCTTTGGATCAAGGAAATGAACCTAGGGATAATCTAATCTCCCTGTAACACGATTCAGTGCATGCCATTTCCCTTTAAAACCTTCAATACATATCTTTGAATAAATGAGTGGTGAATTGTTAGTGGTTACTCATTGCCTATAAAGTTTAAAAAGTGGCCTTGGAAGATTTCCATAAACGGAAGCCAATATATATCTATCTCATTCATTCCCTTGTTCAGTGAAGAAGATTGGGTACCTAATAAGGAAGGAACTTTTCTTGGTGGTGGAGATTCAGATGTGAACAGATATACCACATACTTGGACCGAACTTTTTGGGGCTATATCTGATCTTCCACTATTCATTAGCACTAGGGCTGCCCACCTGCCCACACTTTCTTAAACATAATCTAAGCTGCTGCTACTTTGTCAAGGTTCTTTATCCTTCCCTTGCAGCACCTGTGGGCAATTTGGACTTTTCCCTCAAAAATTAAGTTCGAGTGCGCCTTCTGCTGCAAGCTCCCTCCTAACCACACTCTCTCTCCTCCTTCTCTGGTGTGAAGGACACACTGTCCTCTGAACTCACTGAGAACTCGACCTGCAGCTTTGTTTTCGTATCATCTTCTCTATTACTGTTACTTCAATATTGTCTCCTCTGTCTTTCAGGGAAAGACCTTTTCACCTGTACGTACAGCAGCCAGCCTAGTGAGAGTCGGCACTTAGTAAATAAATAAATGTCAAATAAACAGATGAACTAATGAAGTCCTTGCGACTTAAGTTGCAGAACTGTTTACACACTTGACAATACATTTCTCAAATCCCCTTAAAGGTATGATTTCATCAACTCAAAAGTCAAATAGGTAATTTGTTCAAGATTACTCAATGCAATGAAAATGTAAAAATGCCCATAAGAAAATAAAAATGTGTTGGACTGCATCTCTCATTAAAGTATTTGAAGCAGAATCATGTACTATCTCCAGAGAAATAAAATTGGAAGAGTGTGCTTGGAATCGCTGAGTGACACCAGTTCTTTCTAAAATGATTTGAAGATTTGAACTATGAATCTATAGTTTCAAGACTTCAACTGAACTCACATCAATCCCCTAATCGTCTCGCTTCTTCGGTTATACATGCAGATCGATCCAACTGAACACATTCTCCATCTACCTGGGCTGCTGAACAATATGAGAATATCCTGCAATCCCATGGAACATCTTTTTTTTAAAAAATATTTTATTTATTTGAGAAAGAGAGAATGAGCTGCAGAGAAGGGCAGAGGAAGAGGGAGAAGCAGACTACCCTCACCCGAGCAGGGAGCCTGTCATGCGCCAATCCCAGGACCCTGGCATCATGACCTGGGCCACAGACAGATACTTAACCAACTGAGCCACCAAGTTGCCCCTCCCTTGGGACATCTTAAATGTCCCTGATGAGTTCCTTCTCTTATTCCCTCAAGAGTTATTTCCAAACTACTTCTTCTCAAGCTACCTACCAATCTCCATCCCCTCCAATTCCAGCAAGGACAACAGAGCTCTCCTCATGATAATAACAATAATAAAATATATCAACAGCATTTCCCAAGCACTATGCTTACTTAGGCATTTTACCTCAGGGGCATTACCTCAGTTCATCTTCACAAGGAACACCACGTATTGACATAGATACTATTATCCCCATTCTACAAATTGGGAAACCAAAGCAGACAGAGGTCAAATAACTTACCCAAGATCTCACAGTCCGTAAGTGTAATATCCAGGTCATGAATCTAGGATTTGGATTTATAACCTGGATATGACAAACTCTAGAGCCATCTGGTACTGGTAAGCCTACACTAGGTTGACTCCCTGTTCTCCTCCTCCCTTGGGACATGGTAAAGGCCGGGAGAGGATTTTTTAATAGCCTGTGTGGCTCTGGCCCCAGGCTAGCTCACGCTGGCCTTTAGAGAACATGCCTCTCTCTGTTCAGTCCAGTTTTCCTGCAGCCAGTGTCAACTAGTCTGTAGGAGGAGAGGCAGTGGGGATCTACATCTATGAGTTTTATTAACTGCATTGACCTAACCAGCCTCAGCTGAGGTTGTCAGAGCAGAATATAACAGACGCCACAGACTGGGTGACTTAAACGACATTTATTCCTCACAGTTTTGGAGGTTGAGAAGTCCAAGATCAAGGTGCCAGCAAGATCCAATGTCTGGCGAGGGTGGGCCCACCTGCTTCCTGGTTTACAGGTAGCCATCTTCTCCTGACAAGGCAGAGAATAGAAAGGGTCAGCTCTCATATCTCTTTTTATAAGGGCACTTATCCCTTATACAATCCCACTCACAAGATCTCCATCCTTAGGACCTAATCACTTCCCGAAGACTCCATCTCCTAATACTATCACATTAGGGATTCGTTTCAACACACGAGTTTTGAGGGACACAAGCATTCAGTCCATAGCACAGCCTTACTGGAAAAAGCAATTGATTTTATACAAAAACAAAACAAAAACATGTCTCCTTTCATTCCGTCCCTTTTGATTTCATGTAGGTTTCAGTAAAGTGCCACCGGGGGCCATTGTGACCACCTCTTGTCGCCATTAGGCCCACTTACTTCCCCAACTCCACAAGCACTTCCATCCCTCCTACTAAGCACAGATGTCACCACACCACACTGGGAATGGAGTCGTGCCCTAGCCGATCACTTCTCAAACTTTAACGCACACATGAATCCCCGGAAGATCTTAATAAAATGTAGATGCTTATGCAGTAGGTCTAGGGTGAATCCTGGGAGTCCGCACTTCTAAAAACTCCCGAGTGACACCCACGCTGCTGACCTCCAGCCCCCACTTCTGAGTAGCAAATGCCCTTGATATTTGGCACATGAACTATTGGTTCTTCCTTGGTGATCCTGTGAGTGCTAAGTGATTTTCTTCCCAAATCGGTAAATTACATTCTGCTCTAGAGATTAAAACCTCACGGATATGCAGTTGCCTGTTACCCCCTCTACCTGCTACATGCTATGGACGCCAGTTATTAAGCTTCCATGTTTTAAACTTTAATTTTTTGCATAAGTTTGATTTTCCTCACTTATGTCTACTTGTTTCTGAAGTAGCAGTAAAATTGTTTTTCTGTTTTGCTACTCACTGACATACTATGGGCAACTTTTCATGCCTACATCCCACCACACTGGCTTCCTAAGGATGCAGGGAAAGGTTTCTCTTCCTGTCCGAGAAAATCCATCTGTGTCCTGACTCCCACCTCTTTCCACCTCACAAGAAACTCATTCAGGCAGTTAGCTTTTTCTTGCTCATCAGCCTCCTTCTGTTTTATATAGTCTCAAATTTCTCTACAGTAATGATAGAAATCTTTCATAAAAATACACCACTTAAGTGCTCACTTCAGCAGCACATATACTAAAATTGGAACGATACAGAAAAGATTAGCATGGCCCCTGCGCAAGGATGACACGCAAATTCGTGAACCGTTCCATATTTTTGTAAAGTGTCAGGATATAAAATCAATGCACAGAAATCAGCTGCATTTCTTTACACCAACAAGACAGAAGAAAGAGAAATTAAGGAGTCAATCCCATTTACAACTGCACCCAAAACCATAAGATACCTAGGAATAAACCTAACCAAAGAGGCAAAGAATCTATACTCAGAAAACTATAAAGTACTCATGAAAGAAATTGAGAAAGACACAAAGAAATGGAAAAATGTTCCATGAGCATGGAACATTTTTCCATTTCTTTGTGTCT
>NW_019154085.1:9609805-9762373 GCF_002288905.1 Enhydra lutris kenyoni
CTATACTCAGAAAACTATAAAGTACTCATGAAAGAAATTGAGAAAGACACAAAGAAATGGAAAAATGTTCCATGCTCATGGATTGGAAGAACAAATATTGTGAAAATGTCTATGCTACCTAAAGCAGTCTACACATTTAATGCAATCCCTATCAAAATCCCATCCATTTTTTTCAAAGAAATGGAACAAATAATCCTAAAATTTATATGGAACCAGAAAAGACCTCGAATAGCCAAAGGAATATTGATAAAGAAAGCTAAAGTTGGTGGCATCACAATTCCGAACTTGAAGCTCTATTACAAAGCTGTCATCTTCAAGACAGTATGGTACTGGCACAAAAACAGACACCTAGATCAATGGAACAGAATAGAGAGCCCAGAAATAGACCCTCAACTCTACGGTCAACTAATCTTCCACAAAACATGAAACAATGTCCAATGGAAGAAAGGCAGCCTCTTCAACAAATGGTGTTGGGAAAATTGGACAGCCACATGCAGAAAAATGAAACTGGACCATTTCCTTACACCACACACGAAAATAGACTCAAAATGGATGAAGGACCTCAATGTGAGAAAGGAATCCATCAAAATCCTTGTGGAGAACACGGGCAGCAACCTCTTCGACCTCAGCCGCAGCAACTTCTTCCTAGGAACATCACAAAAGACAAGGGAAGCAAGGGCAAAAATGAACTGTTGCAACTTCATCAAGATCAAAAGCTTTTGCACAGCAAAGGAAACAGTTAACAAAACCAAAAGACAACTGACAGAATGGGAGAAGATATTTGCAAACGGCATTTCAGATAAAGGGCTAGTATCCAAAATCTATAAAGAGCTTAGCAAACTCAACACCCAAAGAACAAATAATCCAATCAAGAAATGGGCAGAGGACATGAACAGACATTTCTGCAAAGAAGACATCCAGATGGCCAACAGACACATGAAAAAGTGCTCCACATCACTTGGCATCAGGGAAACACAAATCAAAACCACAATGAGATACCACCTCACACCAGTCAGAATGGCTAAAATTAACAAGTCAGGAAATGACAGATGCTGGCGAGGATGCGGAGAAAGGGGAACCCTCCTACAATGTTGGTGGGAATGCAAGCTGGTGGAGCCACTCTGGAAAACAGCATGGAGGTTCCTCAAAAAGTTGAAGATAGAGCTACCCTATGACCCAGCAATTGCACTACTGGGTATTTACCCTAAAGATATAAACGTAGTGATCCAAAGGGGCATGTGCACCCGAATGTTTATAGCAGCAATGTCCACAATAGCCAAACTATGGAAAGAACCTAGATGTCCATCAACAGATGAATGGATAAAGAAGATGTGGTATATATATACACTGGAACACTATGCAACCATCAAAAGAAATGAAATCTTGCCATTTGTGACTACGTGGATGGAACTAGAGGGTATTATGCTTAGCAAAATAAGTCAATTGGAGAAAGACAACTATCATATGATCTCCCTGATATGAAAAAGTGGAAATGCAACATGGGGGGCTTTGGGGGTAGGAAGGGAGGGAGACAAACCATGAGAGACTCTAAATCTCACAAAACAAACTGAGGGTTGCAAGGGGGAGGGGGAAGGTAGAGGGTGGTGGGATTATGGACATTGGGGAGGGTATGGGCTATGGTGAGTGCTGTGAAGTGTGTAAACCTGGCGATTCACAGACCTGTACTCCTGGGGCTAATAATACATTATGTGTTTATAAAAAATAATAATAAAAAAAATGTTGAGAAAAAAAAATACACCACTTAAGGGACGCCTGAGTGGCTCAGTCGTTTGAACGGCTGCCTTCGGCTTGGGTCATGATCCCATTGTCCTGGGATCAAGTTCCACATCTGGCTCCTTGCTCAGTGGGGAGCTTGCTTCTCCCTCTGCCTCTGCCTGCCTGTGCTGACAAATAAATAAAATCTTAAAAAAAAAATACACTACTTAAAAAAATATGGAGAGGGCACCTGGGTGGTTCAGTCGTTAGGCGTCTGCTTTTGGCTCAGGTCATGATCCCAGGGTCCTGAGATTGAGCCCCGCATCGGGCTCCCTGCTCCGTAGGGAGCCTGCTTCTCCCTCTCCCACTCCCCCTGCTTGTGTTCCCTCTCTCTCTGTGTCTGTCAAATAAATACATAAAATCTTTAAAAACAAAAAATATGGAGAACAATTTAGCAAAATTTTAATTGCTAAATTTAGGTGAAGGATACACAGGTGTTCATTTTACTATTCTTCCAACTTTTTTCATTATTTGAAAAAATTTTAAAGTTTAGGGTGCAGTTAGATGTAGGAATAATTAACAATTTTTCCTATTTGCAAGTTTCTTCCCAGGAAGAAATTCCCCTTCCAGAATATGACTTCAGTCTTAAATCTCCTCCAGAACCTCTAATTCACTAACTTGCTACAAATCTCCTTCTGAAAAAAGTTATTAGGCCATTTTTAAAAAGTCTGCATTCAATATGATATACAAGCACATCCTTTCATAGTCTTTTTAATTATTAAATAATAAATTTTTGAAACTTAGTTTTTCTAGCACGAATGCTAGAAATGTCACTTACACTCTCTACTTACTCCCTCCCACTATAAACCTTCCTGGCAAATCTAAATTCTCTATCAGATCACCTTAAATTGTTTTCCTATCCACATTTTTTAACAAAGGAGTGGGGGAGGGCTCTGTGCGCTGCCTGCCCTCTTCCTCCTGCCTTATCACACACCCCACCTCCCACAGGTGACAATGAGCGCCTTGAAAAACTGCATTCCAAGTGCACACTGAGCCACTGGCACTCCTGTCCCTGCACTTCAGTTGCCTCCAACTGGGCCACGAGATACTCTGAGGACCAGAGAAGTCAGTCAGCATCTTAAATGCTTTTAGTTTGCCTTCCCCAAGACTGATGTGGAATTTATCCAACATAGATGTTTAAGTATTTGTGAAATAGTTTATCTAGTTACTTCCTAGGCAAATGCTGCCTAAAATGAAATGCTTTACACACCACGATGTAATTTTATCAGACAGGAGTCCTGTCTAAACCAATCTCAATGGTTATCAACCTAGGGAAATTTTGCTCTCCGAAGGACACGAGGCACAACCTAGAGGCATTTTTAGTCGTTATAACTGGGGTGGGTGGGTGGTTGAGGTCGGGGATGCTGCTCAACAACCTTACGATGCCCAGGACAGCACCCCCACTACAAAAAGGTCATCTAGGGCGCCTGGGTGGCTCAGGTGTTAAAGCCTCTGCCTTCGGCTCAGGTCATGATCCCAGAGTCCTGGGATCGAGTCCTGCATCGGGCTCTCTGCTCAGCAGGGAGCCTGCCTCCTCCTCTCTCTCTCTCTCTGCCTGCCTCTCTGCCTACTTGTGATCTGTGAAATAAACAAATAAAAATCTTATAAAAAAAGAAAAGGTCATCTAACTCAAAATATCAATGCCAAGGCTGAAAAACCCTCTCACAGCTGTAGTCCCTATTTCTTTTAACCTGTGGGACCTACGGGGCACTAGAAGCCAAAGAATCGATTAACCCTATACGGATGCAACTGCCTTTTCTAGCTGCTTTCGTATTTAATGAGTTTTTTGGTTTTTCAAGTATTAAGTTCCCTTGTCCGGAAAACCCAGAGAGCTCAGTATTATTTAAATGGCACAACCACAACAGTGTAGTGCAATAACAATACAGTCAACTAAGATTAAAAACTGGTCTAAGACTTTAGATATAATAAGTTTTATTCATCTGGTGGTACTTGATGCTCACAGGGCACCGTACAACAAATTTTAAAAATACAATATGAAAAACTTGAACAGCCAAAGAGATCAATTCCATTGGAGGGCCCACAGAAAAACCAACAAAAGCCCACAGAAAAACCCACCCAGTCTCCCCTTAAGAACATTTTCTTCCTGCTTAAGTTTGGCTTTAAGAAACACCAAAAGAAAGTGCAAAAGAAAAAGTCTTCTGAAAGATAGTTAAAACTTTACATAGCGTCTTTCACAAGGGTATGTCACAAAATGCTTTCCTTCTTCAATAATAAGCATACAAAATTATCCAAACGTCTATGAGCCTTTATTTGGTCCCATCCTTTAAGGTCATTGCCGTATTTCCCTCACCTGTCTTCAAATTATTTGCATCAGTAAAAGTCATATAAGGCAGTCAGTCTCCTTTGTTCCACATCGCCACTACAAAGCAGATATATTTTCCATAAAGAGCCAGGGCCCAAGCAGACTGAAGTTACCCAAGTACTCGAAGTGAAAATACAACTAAATTTACCCAAGATTGGTTTAAAACAAATTTTGGCTTTGAAGCCTAATCATTTTCCTCAATTCTCAGGATTAGAAATTACTAAGAGTCATTTGACATTAACTACGGGAAAGAGCAAGCTACAAAGTTACACGGGGGCTACTATTACAAAAATTTCAAGAATAAAAAGATGATTTGGCCAATTTGTTTTAGCACACACTGACATGTTGTCACAGTTATGTTACACAAGGAACAATAAGGAGTTAAAAATCCCACCTGAAGAGTCAGCTAGTGCTCAGTATTCATTTTGTAAGAGTCAGCCAGTTGCAAACAGTCGTGTGAGCCTCCAAAACAGGAGGCCCTACGTGTTAACAGTTGGAGGAACCAACCTCCTCGTCCCAGTGGACCAGTTCTCCTTACAGCGGCAGAGTCATCCCATGCTGACCCTGCTGCACAATCTCATTTCTCATTAGACTTCACCAAAGTACTAACCGAAGGAGACAACACTACTGTGGGCAGTAAAAGGACTAAAACGAAGAAATTTTGGTCAGAAAATTAGGAAAAGCTGAAAATGTATTTAAAGTCATTGCCAAAACATAGTAAGTACTGCCTTAATGCTTGGTTCCTCCAGAATTAAATGGTTTCGATTTATGCTTGACACCTACAGATCGATGTAAGCAAACCCAGACATTTTAACCACAGTACGTAAGAGGCAACTAGAGGTGTCTCCTCTTTCCCACTATATTGCATTTCTTAAGGGCAAGGGGCAGGTCAAAAGCACCTTTGCATCCCCTACACTAAGCACAGTGGCTGGTATACAATAGGTATTCAACAAGTATTTTCTGAATACATTGTTGAGTAGTGGCTTATGACATGGGAAAGAGCCCAAAGATTGTCTTATTCTATTAGCAATACTTAGGTAGAAAAGCAGTTTTGAAGTAAGGATACCTTCCCCACCTTCTAACCACTAACTCAAGAGTTAGACAGGACTTGAATCACTTCTCTTAAACATGTTCATAAAGCATTTTGAGAAATCAAGAGATGAAAGGCGCTATGTAAGTGCAAAATAGTATTATGCAAGACAGGCCAGCAAAGCTGCTATTATTTTCTATGGTGATGAACGGTTGTGCTAGTTTGAGGTGAACCCTCAAAGCTACTCTTCTTGATGTCATTATCAACAGAACAATGGAATTTGACAAAGAAACCATCACTTTATATAGTTTATATTCTGCTAACTACTTTCTATAAACCAGGTAACAGAAAATAAAATTAAGCCACTTATTCTACACAAACCAATACTTCATCAAAGTTCCGCATTTTACAAGTCATGTTCAAAAAACACACACAAGTTAGCATTTTGTACACAAATGTTTATTTCTCAATTAAACATTCCCTTTAAACACAAGGAATGAATTCTAAATTCTCATAAAGATGAATTAAAAATGAAATCCCTCCAGTATAGCGTGTGTAATCACTGTGTTCTTGGTCACTACTGGCGTTTACTGTTTAACATCAAAAACAAAGACAGGTTATTTAAAAATCATGCTACTGATTTCTAGCTCTTCCTCTATGACCAGTTCTACCTGATCTGCAATGTTTAAAAGTTTATATCACCAAATCGAAGCAAGTTTAAGAGGTGAAACAGCTGTGTATTAAACACAACATAAACAATAAAGTTATAAGATATAGTCAAGTTCGTAACGAATATAGGTGTTCTTATCATCATTGTAGATTCTTGGGTAATGTGCTATGAGCGCGTCCTGAGAACCAATGTAGATGGAGTTGTAAATCTTCCAGTACACGTCTCTGACTTTCCGGGCCGGGTGAAACAGACCCTAGAATAATTACAAGTCATACTTTATTTCAGTTTTCAGTAACAGACATCACCTTAGCCAAACTAAGCAAAAAGCCCAGAAAGATGGGTTCCGAATACTTCCCTTCAAAAGGGGGAAAACCTGACAAATGTACGAAACTGCACTAAGCAAAGACAGAACGTGACCTCCCCTCCCCCACCAATGTCCTCCCATACGGTACGAAATGCCCTACTCATAATTAGCACCAGTGACTTAATTCAACTAAAGGATTTTCTGCACTGAGTAACCCTTTAAAGATCTTAACTTTACCTGTAAACAATACTGCAACATTCTACATGGTCCGATAGCAACTCTCAGGCCCTCCAGGGCTCCCATAACCGCCTGAATCACATGTGGAGAGGTCTCAAACACATTGGGCCATACATAGTTCAACAAGTGATTCAGTGAATCTTCACAACCAAATCCATACACCCCGAGTGACATGTGTTGCACCACCGCGCTAGCCGTCTGCCTGTGTACAAGGTCCCTGTAACAGGGTAGGGGGAGAAAAGCTCTTTGTTAAGACACAGTGTTAATTTTACAAATATGTGCCTGCCTTCATTCAGAAATGCAATTTGGGGAGAAGGACCAAAACTTTTTTCAAACATCCCATGTGAACTGCATTTATGTTTATGACAAATCACTGAGTTATTCTACAATTACCCAACTGAGTACAAACATCAGGTAACAAGGCTGTGGGGGGGTATAAAGAACAAGTTCACGCTTTGACTTCAAAGGAAGTAACAATACCTTAAAGGTATTAAGAAAACACACTGAATTAAGGACTGTATTTCTTATCGTCACTGTAATAACCCTTCATTTATTAGACCTCCTGGCAAAGCAATATTCCTCATTAATAAATTCCCCAAATAAAGTATTGTTTCCTCTCATATAGTAACTTTCAGTGAGCTTCACCTCAACTTAACAGTACACAGAATATACTATTTAACTTCAGGGCACACACCTCAAAGACTGCCTGCGCTACGATGCTCAGGCACGCCTCACTGAGGAGTATGAACAATGTGCTTCTAGTTTACTGGGCCCAAGGTGTCCAGACTTTTACAGAGCACGGTTCTTGTTCTGTCTCTGTCTTGCATTTTTCCTTGTGGTAACTTGTTGAGTCCTATTAAGTCTCCCTTTCGGAAGGGGATGAATGAGTAACTTTAATCTGTACACAAAAGTAACTGAACTGGCTCCAATTTGAATAGCTTATCTTTCCTGAAAAATAAAGAGCCAAGACAGTCATGCCCACTACCTGGACCATGACCTTTCCTTTACATTCTTCAGTTACTTTTGTGCGTAAAGCTCTACATCAGTCTAGACAGAGGCATCAGGAGTCGGTCCAACAACTCAAGCAGTGCTCGATTAATGGCCGCTCTCTGCACAAGCTGGGGCCTGAAATGGGAGGGGCATGGCTATGTTCAGAAGTTCAAAAGCCTAATGGAAATCTTTGCTTCACATCCAGTAACATAAAGCTAAACAGATCAGGTCTCTTTGTCACATCAATAAGTTCATACTTATCACTTCCTCTATTTGACTTTAATTTTTGAAACAAAAGCTTATCAACTACTACTTTTCAAAGTGTATTTGGCCTAAGATATGAAAGGGGGATTAAAAAGATGTGGGGATACTTGGAAAAGAAAATGTGAGGAACCACTATAGCATTTATATTATCTGAACAGTCATGTTCAGTTTCATAAAAATCCGGGCCAGTATTCCCCTTTGCTAACTGCACCATAACAAACAGGTCATATAATAATTATTCCAGTAAGTTCTAAAGGAAGAATTAGAACTACTTTGCTGCATTTAATTTAAGTCACTTACCTATCCATTAAAGCATCTTCAAGCAATGGTGTTACAGCATAAATGTAGTCCTTTCCCATTTCACCAATATATTCAAATAAGAAGGAAAGTGATTTTAACACTCCATTTTGAACATTCAGCTCAGGAACTCTGTATTCATTCATTAAGGCAGGTAGTACTGTGAAGGGTGAACATGTTTCTGCGACGATAGCTATTGCTACAGTGGTACAAACTCTGTTCTGCCTTTCCTGAACTTTGAGGTTATTTAAAAGTGTAGCCAAGACATCATGAGGGCTGAAAAAAAGCAATGCATCAACAAACTGTCAGATTATAAGTCAATTTTTTTTTTTGAAAAGAAGAAAGTGCAAATAAATACAACTTTATGGTAAATACTAGGAACTTTTAAATTTTATGACAAAATTGGCACTTGTTTCTACTTAAGAACTTTTTTTTTAAGATTTCATTTATTTATTTGAGACAGAGAGAGAGAAAGGAGAGCACAGAGGGAGAGGGAAAAGCAGACAGCCCAAAGCAGGGCTTGATTCTAGGACCCTGAGATCACGACCTCAGCTGAAGACAAGATACTTGAACAACTGAGTTCCCAAAGACCCAGGAACTTCATTTCCATTAAGTATCTTGTGAAGTGGCAACCTTCTCAAGGTCCCCTACCTCCTTGGGAGCTTTGTACTATCACTTTGCTATCACTCAATAAACCTTGCTTTGCTAACTCCCCCGCAAAGTATAAATAGATAGACATTTAAAAAATAAATAAAAGGGACACTTGGGTAGCTCAGTATGTTAAGCCTTTGGTTCAGGTCATGATCCCAGGGTCCTGGGATTGAGTCCCACATCAGGCTCCTTGCTCAGTGGGGAGCCTGCTTCTCCTTCTGCCTGCCCTGCCTGCTGCTATCCATGCTTGTGCTCCCTCCCTCTCTGACAAATAAACAAATATTTTAAAAAAAGAAATTAAAAATGTATCTCTTAAAGAAAAAAATTCAATGGATTCATTTTCAAATGTAATTTTTAGTCTTTAGTAAACTTCCTAATATAAAGAAGTTTAATTAAATGATTAGAATGAATAATTCTAGAGTGGTCAAAACATGGCCACTAGAGCTTGGCAGTATCCAACCCATGGTCTCTCATGCCCCAACACACAGTTATCTACTTTCATTTTCTCATCTTCCCTCTCACGTAACTTTATTACATCTATACGTCTTCAAGCATTTATTTTACCAACTTAGAAAGACACGGGAGCTATTAAAAAAAAAAAATGCACAAAGGCTGTTCATTGCAAATATCTTGAATGTATCACTGCTGAAATAAATTACTACTGCTATCAAAAGAGGGTGAGGGTAAAGAGACTTTGTCTTATTAATCTGACTTTTATTATGTTTTTATTGTCTGAAAATATTTTCTGTTACTAAGCTACATGTATATGTGGTATCTCATTTTCCAAAATGACTATTTCTTCTAGTTTGATTCTGATGAAGTGGAAGCAAATAACCATAGATTATCTAGTAGTTATAATTTCAGTTGTTTGTGGATTCATTTTAGAAAATTATTTTTTAAATTTATTTATCTGAGAGAAAGAGAGCGAACGAGCAGCAGGGAGAAGCAGAGGCAAAGGAAGAAGCAGGCTTCCCACAAAGCAAGGAGCCCAATGCAGGACGCATTCCTAGGATCCTGGGACCATGACCTGAGCCAAAGGCAGATGCTTAACCAACTGAACCACCCAGGCATCCCTAGAAAATTATTTTTAAAACACAAAGCACTGAGGTGCCTGGGTGGCTCAGTCAGGTAAGTGTCTACTTTCAGTGCACGTCTCAGGGTCCGGGTATCAAGACCCATGGCGGGCTCCCTGCTCAGCGGGGTGTCTGCTTCTCCTCCCTCTGCCCTTTCCCGGGCTTGTGCTTGCTTTCTCTCTCTCTCAAAATAAGTAAAATCTTAAAAAACAACAACACACATGCATTAACATGAGACTTAAATTATGCCGATTGTTTTCTTAAGAACTGGCCGTAACATTTTAAACAATATCCTGAAAAAGACCAACAAAAATCTGAAATTACTCTAAAGATGGTACTGTTTTCCTTCTGAAAATATCTGAGGTGTGATTAAATTTTAAAACTCTCCAACTAAGGGCACCTGGGGGGCTCAGTCAGTTAAGAATCTGACTGTTGATTTCGGCTCAGGTCATGATGTCAGGATCATGATATCGAGTCCTGCAGTGGGTTCCACATTCAGCATGGGAGTTCACTTAGGACTCTCCTTCTATCCCTTCCCCCTGCTCTTATTCTCTAAAAATAAATAAATACATAATTAAAAACAAAACAAAACCTAAAACTATTTTAATTCAATCTGAAATTTAAGAAAACATCTCAAAAACTGTAGGTCAGTGGTTAAATGATGTACTTGTCAACTGTACTACTGACACCATGCCTTTAGATAATGACAACAGAAACAGAAGCTTTTCTAACACTATGGGTTTATGACAAAGTTAAAAATACATATATAAAGGTAAGTAATACTCACCCAATGGCCTTTGCAATGTAGCCAAATGTGTTGACTGTGGCTCTACGAATAGCTTTTTTGTGAGCTTTTAAGAGCTCCAAAAGCTCAAAGCAAATCCTCATCCATTCTCTCGCAGACACATATTCAGCTCCCCTAATTTAAGAAAAAAGTTATTTTTTTTGGTGCCAACAAGAAATTTTTGAAGGTAAACTTACAATTCAGTTCTCAAAACACGATCGCCTACTCAGTTTAAGCATTAAATAAAAACATTACTCTTCAGAAAGGATGGTTTAATCTTAAAACCATATTGCCACCTCTCATTACCATCCAAATTGAAATTTCACTGAAAATTTCACTGGATAGTCTTACCATATATAGTTATATTAGCAACATTAAGCAAATTTGCAGTAAATAAAAAATGGCTAAATGTGAAAACCAATATAGCTCATAAAACTGTTTACATAATCTGCTTACCTGTCAGCAATGCGTCCGACAAGATCGATACAATTCTCTTGTACTTTTTCATGCCTGTTCTTTAAGATGGGGGTGAGTCTAGGCAGGAGATCTTTAATTGGTGGGGTCATCTTATGCATACCTATTTAACAAAAGTCAACACACTATCAATAAACATCTGAACTATACCCTTTGTTCATTTAACCTTTTATTCAGCAATATAATATACACGACCAGGCATAAATAGAAACTTACAGCTGCCTATGGAAAGAAAAAGCTCCAGGTTCTGACCAGACTCAGAATTTTTAACTTTTTATTAAAACTTCTGATTATGCATAGAAATGAAAGAAATTAGTGAAGTGATTTAAAGAATGATGGATACTCGGCAACAAAAAAAAACTTTTATCTGGTTCTGGAATGTATTTGTACACTCACATTTAAATATGGGGACGGTTTATGTTCCGGCCATACACAACATTATAAGCCAGAGGTAGACATGTAAATTAAAGCAAAATTTTCCAGAAAGGGCCCCCTTACCCTTTAACTGCAAAACAAACAGATCTCCAGTCTCCCTGCAATGCAGGGCATACTTGGATGGTATTTACACCTATGAAGAGAGAAAAAAGGAGGCAGCTGGCAGGGGGCTCTTGCTCTAACTAGAACTGCTTGTTCTGATTCTCTCTCCATTGCTTTCCCCATGTTTCCCTGATTAACAATATGGTTTAAAACTCCCTGCAAACCAGAGCCCCTCAGTGGCCAAGTAACTGATTTTTGGCAAACAGCTATCTTCAAGTATAGAAGACAGGGCTAAATTGGGGATTATATGTAAATGCGATGGTTCAAAGATCTCCTATATTGCAGAAAAGACCTTATGAAATAAACTGAGAGAAACAGTGGCTACAGAGCCAGCTAGTCTGACCTCCTGCTAGGTTATTTTGGCTCCTCTAAACCATACAGAAGTCACTTTCCCAACAGTCATGTCAACTGGAATGAAAGATTAAACAAAAGAGACCATTTGTTTGCTTCACCATAACGTCCAAAATAATAAAATCTCTGCTCTCCATACCCAAGAGCATTTGTAATATACTCGTGTCCTCACTTTGGATTAGAAAACTGAATGGATAAAGAATTAGACATAAATAAAATGAAACAACAACTTAATAAACTCACTTTTCTCCCTGATTATGTTCCTGGAACATGACAGCAAACAGAAAAACCTGCCATAATCATGTACTAATTCAAGGTTAAAGAAATATATAATATTTTGTCCTAAAACTAAAACTTCAGCATTGTCTCCTCTCACCCCCTGATTACATTTCAGGTGAGATACTATTTTTATTAGAAAATCTCTATTCCATCGGATTTCAAAGTTTCTTAAGCTCTAACTATTCCCACCTCTCTCACAGGTCCTAACCTTGTCCTCTTTTCTCTTTTTAAAGTACAATATAAATGAGTTTAAACAAATAAGACTTCTGGGACATCCCAACTTCACTATAATTTTGAAGTAAACAAAATATTAGAAATCATTATTCAACTCCTAAATACGATTCTGTATTTTACTTTTAACAAAAACACACACACAAAAAAACGAAGTTAAAGGAACAAAACAAAAAAATTCTTACATGACCAGCAAATTCCATACCTATTACATTTACAATGGCCTTCAGTGCTCCAAGAATGCTGCCCAATACTTCAGGGTACTCTTCACCCAAATATTCATACAAAACAACGCCCAAGTGCCCCATCAATTTTTCCTGTAATAAAAAATAATAATAATATTAAAATGTTACTATTCATATGAAACTATCTGGTGAAAAAGTAAGAATCTCACACAAAAGTTTACCTCTTGACAAGTCTTCATGACAACAGCAGTTCGAGAGATCAGGTCAGCTGCCTGTTGCCTAACTTTTGCTGATTTGTTATTTAAACGCCACAAAACTGTACCACAGATCTGAGGCAAGTAAGGTTTGACTCGTTTGCCGAGAGCATTGACCACTGTGCCAAAGCCATTCAACATTACTGAGTCCTAAGAAAAGAAAAGCAAAGTTAAATTTTAGAACTAAGCTGTGAACCAGAAGTCAGTTTGTGACTGAATAGTTTAAAAATGCTAATATTGTTTTAACAAAATGAAATCTAAAAATTTAAAGTAGAAGAGTATTCCATAGACAACTGGAATGAGACCAAGAGCATTTTTAAAATTTTAAACTCAATTACTTTTTAGTAATAATTGTTCGTTTGAAAAGTAATGTGTTTTACAAACATGAATGCAGCAATCTGCCATTATATAATTCGTAACAATACCTCTGTAGTCTGCTCCTGGAAAGCATAAAGAATGCCATCAATCAGCTGTTCTTCAAGTTTATGATCAATATCTGCGGCTCCCAAGTTGCCCATAATCTTCTCAATTGTCTCCATCACCATTTTTCTGTACTGTTCAGCTTCATCTTTCAGATCATCCACAATCCTAGATATAATTTCTGCCGCACCTACTTTGTTTGCCAACTCCACGGTAGTATCAACTAACTAGAAAGAGAAGGAAAAAAACCCCCTTAGATATAGTCAGGCTAGCAAGCATGCTGAGAACAGTTAACTCCTGTTTTAAAAACCTTAAAAACAAAGGTGACCAAAAAAAACCGTAACTGTGGGTAAATGTCAAAGTGATTTAAGGTAAGACTGTAGTCATGTTTTACCTAGACAGGTTCAGCATTTCGTTCAACTAGACAAAGACATTAATTCCTGGTTGGGAACTGATCATAGCATGCAAAATCAAAATGGAAGTTAACTGGCTAACTAAAATCCATTTCCTTTCACAATCAAGCACATACTGTGAGGTAACCAGGGCAAAAAATAATATGTAACATTTATTTGAGCTGACTTAAAAATTTAGTTGAAAGAATTTTTGGAAATATTCTTTTTTGAAGTAGGCTCCACAACCAACGTGGGGCTTGAACTCACAACCCTGAGATCAAGAGCCATAGGCTCTACGGGCTGAGAGAGCCAGGAATACCTTGAAAATATTTTTTACAATGAAAGTTTACCTGACGGTAATTTCTTCTATCCAAAGCCATTCTGTGTTGCCAGAAGTGTTTAAAAAAAGGCGGAAGAATCTCTGTTTTAATGTAGTTTGCTTCTACACCATCTGTTCCACAACACTGCTTTACCACCTAAAAGGTTAAAAAATAATAGTAAAACTGGCCTGGCTTAACACACAACAGTTATTTTTTTTAACGTGCTTTAACATTCTCTTTGAACCATGAAACACATCCAATTTGATGAACAAATCTGGGATAAAAATTTGTAAAAATTACCTTCAGCACAATTTTCTTCATTTCTTCATCAGGAGACTGAAATTCTCGAATGAGGATTAACATCACTTCTCTGGTATAGTAGTTGGCATATTCTGCATCCATAAGAGGAATAAGATACCCAATAGCTTTTAAGAAAGCAGCCAGACCCTATTTTAAAATAAAAAATTTGCATACTTAATAAATTAAAGTTCCCTTAACCTCAATGAGTAGAAATCCAATGAAAAATAAAATCTATCTGGTGAACGAACCCACCTTTCCTCTGTGTTGGCGGATACCCTTCCACAGAGGCTTTAACACAGAATCAAAAGACTCAATACCATACGGAGTTGCGGCTTCAGCCAAGGCAGCAATGGCCAAAGCACTAATTGTCCGAACTTTCTGTTGCTCATCCACAAGACCTAAAAAACCAAACACAGGTTGTAACTAAGTGACATTTCCTAATTTTCACAACCTCACCATTTGTGTCAAACTGCAGAATCTGTTCACATCAGACAAAATGAGGCAAAGCCAGTACGAACCACAGCCTACAATCAGATAATGTTACAAGTCCTATTATAAACTATATTGTGTTGATACAGTTAAAGCCCTTCCATTTATCCCTCCAAATCAGTAGGCCAAATTCAGGACACTTGTCTTATAAAAGACAAAGTTATATTACAACTTACCATGCTCGATGATTTCGACTAGACTTCTGAGATGTGGCAGGATGGCACAGCCCATAAGAATAGCAATCTGCTGTACAATCTTAATACCAGTGTGTCTCGCTTGCCAGGACTTCTTGCTTTTACACACAGCTTTTAAGAAGGGCAACAATGAAGGAATGCCCAGGGCAGAGGCTACAACAGCAAAAGCTCTAGCTGTTGTGTTACGGACATACTCATCCATGTTATCAATATCAGGTCTCATGGTAGAGATCATAGTAGCCAGACCAGCAGCCTACAAAGTCAAGAAACAAGGACAGTCGTAAGTTGATAACATTAACCCTTAACTCTTTTTTTTAACCCTTAACTCTTTATATAATCAAATAATCCCATAGATGAAGACAAACTTTCTCCTCTAGAAATACAATGTAAATACCTTTGCCAAATTAGAAATAATCTCTCGACCTTCCACTCTGGCATAGTAATCTTCATCAATCAACAATGGTTCAATGACCACAAGGATCTGAAAAAGAAAAAGAGCTAAATTTTTACACCAATTACTAATGCCATACTCATGTAACAAAGTTTTATACATATAGAAAAATGTATTATAGGCCATTTATGTAATTTAAACACACAAGTGTACAAAACATATTTTACTAGGAAACTTTTAACTACCAGGACTTTATTAATCAAGGGACGAATCAAAAATTGTAACTATGCAAGTTCAAGATATACGAAGACAAATGTTAAGATAAAAACTGGGAAGAACTATTAATCACACAGATTAACAGTCAACATTTTAGAAGACAGTAACTTATACATCAATCTCCATTTTAAATTCTAAGCCATTATTACCACTAGCAGAAAGATGGATCCTTAATGCTAAACGGTGTGCTACCGACACACATCTTTTCTCATCCTAATGTTATACCAATAAAAGCAAACGAAAAAATATGAATACAGGAATCCATTGTAAAAATGACAAAAAGTTCCTTCTATATATATACACACACATATTTGTATATGTATAATGTATGCATATGCAAAGAAAAGGGTCTCAGGATATATAAATTTAATACTGGTTAACTCAATGTCTTGCAACGGGCTGAAATTTCCCTTTATACTATGAATGGATGCCTCGGCTATTATGCTTTCAGAATTTTTAAAATTTCACGAATATAATAAGCTGGTTTTAAAAATCCATGAATTCCCTTTATATTAAAAAATATTCAACCAGCAGAAACACTACTAGAGGAGAACAGACCTTGTGCACATATGGTCGAACTAAGTCATCAAGTTTGTATAATATTCGATCAATAACTTTCACAAGTAAATGACGCTCTTGATCCTCAAGTGTAGGAGACATCAGGAGAGGAAGAATCTGATTAAACAAAGGACCAGCTCCAAATTCACGAGCTTTATCAGTAATCTGACGCAATGCGGCCTGGGGGAAGAAAGGGAATAGTAAAAGGTGTAATCCTTTATAATGAAGCGTTCTGAACAAGCAAATTACTCCACGATTTTCTATAACTTAATATTTTTAGTGTAAACTTCACAGACATCTTACACAGAGTAGTATGAGTGCACTCCCATCAAATTACTCTGAACTCCTGTGACTGAAGTTCAATGTTTTCAGTTAATTCAAAAGAGCGTAATAATTTAGTACGATAATGGAGCCACAGGGTATAATATAAAACTCCTCGATTTCCAATAAAGCAATGCCCATTTTCAGATTACATGGTATTATGTAATTCCTCACATAATTCCACTAATTACCTTAGTGTTTTCAGCATGTTTTAAAGGCCCTGAGAACAAAAAGGAGAATCTCATTTTTCAACATCCTTATTAGCATAAATTGTTTGATTAAAAAGCTAAATCCCTCATACTACACACCTTTCTTTCTCTTACACTTTGCCCTTGGTAAAGATGAAAAGATTAATTACAGATTTCTAAACATAAAATTACAGAGAACCTGATGACTTAGTGAACTGGTATTTACCTTTCTCATTGGAGGTGTTCCATTCTTAATTTTTAAAAGCAGTTTCATTATTTTTCTCTCTTTTTGCTCTTCTGGACTAAGTGTTGATTCATCAACATCAACCTAAGAGTAAAAAGAGAAAATGTAAAGGTAGATTAAGATATTGCAATTTGAAGTCCTAAGTAAAAAGTAGTATTTTAGTTCTGCTGTTACCACTCACCAAAAGTTTATCAAAGTACTGAATATCATCGGGTTTTAAAAATGGAAGATTTCCAGATGGTTGGTCATTAACACTTTTCATTGTCCTATCTTCAGTTTGCATGTGGAAACCAGTCATGCCACCCAAAGGTGTTGGAGTTGCTGTCAGCTTTCGAGCTGGAGTTCGAATAGGAACATAACCAGCTGGAGGGGGAAGTACCTAGTACAGTTAAAAGACAGTTTAGGATTTTCTTGACTTTATAAAATAAAGTTTCATTATTTTACATAAGAACACAATGAGTAATATTTGCACTAAATACCTTACAGTTTATTAGCTAGACGCTTCTTGCTTGGAAGCAAAAATTAACACTGATCCCATCTTTGGGCTCTTATATTTAAAATCTGTATGACAACCATTCATATTTCTTACCTAATTGAAATATAAATTAAGAATATTAGGAATGTTGGAAAATGAGATACCTAAAGCAGGCTTATGAAATTCTGATCACTTTCAAACATTGACCTATATAAACAAACTGATGAGCCGATAGGCCATAAATGGAAGTAAGTTCACAAAGTGCAAATAAACCGTTAATTTTAATAAAATGAAAAGCCATTCGAATAAATCTCTGCACTTTTTTATAAAAGGAATATTAATAGTTAAGTTGAACAAAAATGAGTTAAGTGTATAAAACTAAATGCATAAAAACCAAAAGTAAAATATTTACCAAAGCCCTATAAAATACATCATTTGATTAAACCAAAAACTTCTCCTAAGATTCACGAAGATTTTTCTCTCCTATTGATACTAAGAAAATCATGATTGCAGCTGAGAAGACACGTAGGCAGTCAACAGTAAGTTGTAGAACATCTATTTCCATAGCATTATGTGGAGGCTGTAAAATTCATGCACACTTAAAACACTCTAATATAAATCTAACAAGGCGAAAAACAGACATATACAAACGCTTAAAAAGCAGCAGGCACTGGCAACATAAGGCTCTGGAAAGGCCATCTAGATGTCTTACGTTCCAGCTACACGACCACAGACTACCTTTAGACCAGCAAATGGTTCCTGAGTCCCGGGTATTTAGAAAATTTTATAATTCAAAATAAACTTCAAGCTGCTATGGTAAAGAGAATATCCTTTGTGCTTATCTGCAATCCAGAACTTAAGCACACAAAATCTTGTGAGGCACAAAGTAACTGTGACCAAGTGTGAGCTTCAATCTCCAACAGCTGATGAACTAAAGCCTCAAGCTATTCCACACCAAGGCAGCAGTGCGCAAAGTACGGTCCTAGAAGTCCTTGTAATTTCTCACCTTCCAAAAGTAATAAAAGCTTCATGTCATTCATTTTTTTCATCTCTATTACTTTTTGGAACTGAAATATACTTGGAAATAGCTAAAAGAATGGAACAGCAGTAGTAAACCTGGGCAAGGCCAATATAAACTTGACCAATCAATTTCTTCAAAAAACATTTAAATAAAGTTCACATCCTAAATATCACCAAACCGATACTTGTTATTACCTTGTATCCTTCTGGAAACATAGCATCTAATTCTTCATCAGAAAGTGGGCGATTTCTCTCATCAATTTCTCTTTCCCACCGCCAAGCCTGAAGCTGTTCAGGAGTCATACTCATTATGTGACCTACCAAAACAGCAAATTTCCATTACAATCTATAGTGCAAGTCTTTATCATTACATAGGCCCTTGGGATATAAGACAGTTAATATCAATTGTAATTTTAATTGCTTCATATTATAAAATCAAACCCAAACTTTTTAATCCAGTTATTCTTGCTAAAAGTAGGCATTAACAGCAAACAGAATACCTAAGAGGAAAAAAATTCAAAATACTTCCGGGGAAAAAAATTATTTCCAATGGGAGATTTTCTACCTGGAGTAGGGGTAGCCATGTTCATGGCTGGTGTGCCAATTGGTGTCTTTCCAGGGGTCAGAACAGGAGTACTTCCACCCATCTGACTGGCTGGTGTTTCATCCCAACGTGACTTTCTTTTACTGGCTCCAGGAGTTGGTGTTTCACCAATTGAATCTCCACCTCGATCTGTTCGAGGCGTCTCAGCCCATCCGCTACCATGTCCAGGAGTATCTTTTTAAAAAAAAAAAAAAAAAAAAAAAAGGAAATAAATACATTTAACTACTGTTAAAAAATTACTGTTTATTCTCAAAGAGCTAACGTATTAAAACTAGTCAAGTTCAAAAATAGGATATCCTTAAAATGGAGACCCATTTAAAGTTTAAATTTTCATTTCATATTTATCCTTCATTATTTTTTGTTTTTTTCCCACTAATTACAAAAACACAGTAATCACTGAGGAGTAGAAAAACCAAAGTATTTTTTTAACCAGACACAATAGCCTAACCCAGAAACAGCCACTTTGTGCATCCTGAGCTACTTCTGATTTCTCTATACAGTCGAGATTACGCTTCATGTCCCCTTCTAAACTGCTTCTTTCCTAATGTTAAGCCCTCTCCCACATCATTAGAAATCCTTTATAAAATTTTAGTGTAACAGATGTACTAGTAAGTCTTAACTTCTCACAGCTACTCTCACGAAAAATTAATAAAACATAGCTTAAAACAGTTTACACAAAAAAACACCAAGAGATTTGGACAAATTTATATAGACAGAAAATAGAACTGAGGTTCCCAGGGGCTGGGAAGAAGAGGGAATGGGGAGTTATCATTTAATGGGTACAGAGTTTCTGTTCAGTTAGCAATAATCGCGCCTCGGATAAACCTCATTGGCTACGATACTGCCACTGCGCAAAGCTTCTGTTCAGGATGATGAAAAAGTTCTAGCAATGAACAGTGGTGACGGCTGCACAACACTACGAATGTACTTAACACCACTAAACACTACACTTAAAATGGCTAAAATGGTACATTTTATGTTTTCAAGAAGGGAAAAGAATTAAGGCATATGATATGATCTCCTTAGTTCTTTATCCCCAAAGCGACTGATTATTTGCCTTTCTAACCCAGGACTAGAGATGTGAACAGATTTCCTCCTATAAACATATCATTTATTCATTCAAGTCAGTATCTCACCCAAACACAAACCACACCAAGATTCCAAAAGAAGTACCTCTTTCTGTTTTGGGGGTCTCATCCCATCTGTTTTTACGAGCACTGGAAGTTGCGCCTCCATGGCCTGGTGTTGCATGGCCAGGTGTGTCCCCACGTCCCGGAGTAGCAGCTCCCGCTGGTGTATGACTAGGGGTAGGATCCCATATTTTTGAGCCAGGGGTTGCTCCAGGAGTCTCACTTCCCTTTGCACGACCTGGTGTCTCATCCCATCTTAAGGAAGGGGTATGTCCAGGGGTCTTAACAAAGCAAAAGACACTTGATTTCACATACCTACACAGCCACATAAAAATAACTAGAAAATTTCTACCAAAAAAATTACAAATGTTTTAGTCTTATTCTGTATAAATGAGTAAATTGCCCTGCTTAAGTGATACCTTCTTTAGAGCAAATATGTCTGACTAAAAACAATGTGAAGTTTTTTTTTTTTTTTTAAGATTTTATTTATTTATTTGACAGAGAGAGATCACAAGCAGGCAGAGAGGCAGGTAGAGAGAGAGGAGGAAGCAGGCTCCCTGCTGAGCATAGAGCCCAATGCGGGGCTCGATCCCAGGACCCTGAGATCATGACCTGAGCCGAAGGCAGCGGCTTAACCCACTGAGCCACCCAGGCGCCCCCAATGTGAAGTTTTAATCTGAAGCAGTGATAAAAGCCCTATCTTAAAAAAAAATGTATTTCGGGTATAAGTCTTGGATATATCATTAGTAGCTCCGTAACTCTGAGAAAATCACTAAACCTTCTCTGTCTAGATGTGCAATCAAAAATGTCAACTTTAAATTACAGCAATATTTCCCAAACTGTGCTTAGAGACATATTATCTATGAGTTTTCACTAAGATACTATTTTAGTGTTTTTGTTCAATTTCTTGGGTGTTTAATTAATCTAAGTATGTTTTGGATCACCTGGGTAATTATCTTATAACTAGATATTGTCACAGAACTTCAAACCCTCAGATTTACAATCACATCTGTACTATTCTCAAACTGATGCTGACAGGACTAGTGAAAAAAACATCAGAAGTAGAGTGAAGTAATCAAAGCTCCCATTATCGTTCGAATGGAGACAAGGAGTAGGTGATGCAAGGCATCTGACAGCCCGTGGTAACAGAACCTGCACAGTGCAGACAATACAGCATCAAAGCAGCAGGTGCTTCAGTGTTAGGCAAACAAAATTTGTATTTAAGACGCTGAAGTATTCCACAGGTTTTGTAATACACTTTTTTAATTTAAAATTAGATGCTCTATCCAACACAAGAATTCCATTTAGCTTTATACTCGCAAACTGCATAAACACCACAACAAATTGAAGGCTCAATTTTTTTTCCCATTAAGAAGATTCTATGTATCATTCAGGGCTGAGAAATTTTCAATTAGGTGAGTGAAGCAGATAAATTGTTCAAAATTTCCTATTTGGCAACTGCTTCTCCTGATGATCTGGTAGGAAATAAACTCTTTGTACTATCCACTGTAACTCCCACAGTCCTGATTTAGGATGGAGCTGTGTTAAACGAGCACAATGAAAGAAAACAGCATCTGAAACTATAGTTTTATAAGACAGACAAATTCTCGTGTCTAGGTTTCATGAGCATACAAATAACAGCACAAGTTTCTCTTTCCCAGTTTTTAAAATTAACATTGTCAATTACATAATTAAATACAGTAATAATTAGGGGTGCCTGGGTGGCTCAGGTCATGATCCTAGGGTTCTGGGATCGAGCCCTACATCAGGCTCCCTGCTCAGCAGGCGAATCTGCTTCTCCCTCTGCCCCTGCTTGTGCATTCTCGCTCTCTCGAATCAATAAATCTTTAAAACAAATAATAAATTGAATAATAACATATTCTAGAGAACCAAATCTTCTCACATATCAGCAAGCAAATGGGAACTCTTCAAGGTCTACCTTAAACTCAAGTGTGAGGAAATTATTAGGTTTATTATATCCCAATTCTGGGTTTGGGGAAATACTGCCATGGTGTGTAAATAAATCTGCAGTAATCTTACACTGAAACAGTGACCTTAGGAGGTGCCTGGCTGGCTCAGGTGGAAGAGCATACAACTCCTGATGTTGGGGTCATGAATTTGAGCCCCACACTGGGTACAGAGATTACTGAAGTAAATAAATAAACTTTAAAAAAAATTATTGACGGGGCGCCTCGCTGGCTCAGTGGTTTAAAGCCTCTGCCTTCAGCTCGGGTCATGATCCCAAAGTCCTGGGATCGAGCTCAGTGGGGAGCCTGCTTCTTCCTCTCTCTCTGCCTGCGTCTCTGTCTACTTGTGATCTCTGTCTGTCAAATAAATAAAATCTTTGGGGGAAAAAAATAAGTGATTAAGACTAGGGCGGTGGAGACAGAGGTAATGAAAAGAGGTTAGATTCCGAATATATTTAAAGGTGAGGCCAACAAAATGTACTTATGGATAGAATTTGGGACGAGAGTAACTACTGGATGACACTGACGTGACTCTAAGGATCTGGCTCGCACCAACAGACATGGGAACAGGGTGGAAAGGGTAAGTGAAAGAAAAACTCGTTCTGAAATGTCTATTAAACGTCCAAATGAAAATGTCAAGTCTGGGAACCCAGGACACGTAGGGGATAGATTTGTACATTTAGGAGCGTCTTACAGGATGGTCTATGAAGACAGGAACGAGATCTTATGGAATGCATTTAGATGGAAAAGAGGTCCAAGGACTGAGCACTAGAAAACCCCCAAGTTCAAGGAAGCTGAGGAAGATCCAGCAAACAAGACTGAGGAATAGGAGTCAGTGAGGAAAGTATAAGAAGGACAGGAGAGACTGAAGTCCAGAACCTAAGAAAAGGGAATCAAGTAATGGTCAATGCCACTGATAAATGATAGAATCTATGATGTTATGATACAGGATATGAGGACTGAGACTTGGTCTCCGAAATGACCAGAAGGAGGTCAAGTGACTTTGACAAGAGATGCTTTGGTGGAGTGGCATAAGCAGAAGACGAGATAAGCAGAGACTGCAGGTTTAGACAACTCATTCAAAGCGTTCTGCGGTGAAGAGACAGAAATGCGGTGGCACCTGGAAGGGGATGTGAGGATCAAGGGATGGTTTCCTGTAGTTTTCTGTTCTTTAAAGAGAAAAATGGGTACAAAGTGTTTGCTGATAATAACCTGGAGTACAGAGAAAAAACTGACGTTATAAAAAAGTCTCTGAGTAGTAACAGGGATGGGAAATAGTATGTAAAGAAGTTGTTCAACCTGCACTGACAACTCAGAAATAAAGGAGTAAATGAGAACAGACGTAGGCATACCGGTCAATTTCATAGTGGGAACAGTTTAAGGTTTTTTATTATTTCTATTTTGGAAAGGAAAAACAGGAAACAAATTCAACTAAAAAGCTCTCAAGGAGATATTATTCTTCTGAAATTTTCTCTGGGGCTGGAGGGGATAGAGAAGTACTGCTTAATGATTACTGTTTGCTCAAGGTAATGAAAAAATTTCAAAATTAGTGGAGATAGTTACACAACTTTGTGAGTGTAATTAATGCCAACAAACTGTACACTGTAAAATGGTTAAAATGGCAATTTTATGTTATTATTTTACAATTTTGAAAAAGTTTATAAACAAATCAAACAATAAAAACAATCCCCAAAGACGTTCTCTAAGAAAACAAACTGACTAAGGTAATGCGGTAGCACTACCCACGTGACACCAGTGGTCAGATGGTTCAATTACCCATCTCAAAAATGAAGATCACTATACTGTACTCAACCTCCACAATGTGACATACTGAAGTATCTATTTTAATACTCCAGAAGGAACGTTCCTTTATTCCAGGTTATGGACTGAACTGTGTCTTCCCCCAAAAAAACTTATGTTGAAGCCCTTAACCACCCATGTCACTATATCTAGAAATTAGGCTTTTAGTGAAGTAATCAGGTTAAATGAGGTCATAAGGTTAGGGCCATAACCTGATAGCACTGGTGTCCTTAGGAGAGACACAAGACCTCGCTTACTCTCTTCATGCACACACAGAGAAAAGGACATAAGGACACAGCAAGAAGGCAACCTTCTACAAGCCAAAAAGAGTACTCTAACCAGACATCAACCTTGCTGGCACCTTGATATTGACTTCAAGCCTCCAGAACTTTGAAAAAATCAATGTCTATTGTTTGAGCCACCTGGTCTGTGTTAATTTGATGTCAACAAGAGTAGGCTAACACACTCCATGTGGGAGGGAAATTCCAAAAATAATAACAATCGTCATTAAAAATCAAAATAAATTACCTCTGCTTGGTCCCAACTTGACAACTTTTTGGGAGTGGCACCAGGAGTCTGATCGGCTGTTTGATCCCAACGCCGTTTTCGTTTTGAGGGAGGTTGGGACGCTGCTGCTCCATTGACAACTTTTAGTTCTCCAGCTTTAGCTTTTTCTGCTAGCTGCTGCCTAATTTCTCTCTAAAAATATTTCAACAGGCACTGAGTATCTCCAAAACCTTCTCAACATATTTTCATATAATCAGCAGTCATCTCAACTTAATGTCACTGTCTTCACTTGTTGTGCTTTCTATGCTACTAGAGTCCCATTCCTTATTTCCCTTTCCTTTCTGTATTTCTAGTTCTATACAATGTCTTTCTGAACAAAAGATGAGCACCTCTGGAATTTGTAACACAGAGCACCCTACTTTAAAAACAGTGAAGTAAAATCTTAAAGAGTAACGCTTTCATGGAAGAAATTTTATTTAAAATTCACATATGTAACAGTTCAGACTATGTAGTAAGATAGCAAAGTGGCTAAAAGCAGAAACTTAAAAATTATAACTACGTAAATCATATACAACATAGTCATAACAAATGTACATTTAATTTACCCCATGATTTTAAATAAGGTTCCATTACCACACTTACTCCATATAACACATTACATATTTGTAATAAAGTTATGGAGGCTTACTATTAAAACAAAATGGAGCTATCACCTCAGGTCAGTAAAAATCCTTCAGAATTCTCTACCCATATCCAAACTGAATCTTATGGAAGATTTTAGAAGCTTTTCAGGGAATGATTTAACTGTATGACTTTTCCCTCAGCCATTTGTTTCAGACACACATCACCAGTCCTCCCCCCAGATATAACCACCATAAGATACATGTCTGTGTATAGCTACACATACATTTACATGTATGTGTACACACCCAGACATACAGCCAAAGGGCGAAGGACTAGAAAAGGATATAGAAGTATGAAAAGTTTAATTTGGGAGGAGCCAGAATTTGGGGTAAGGTTTCTCTCTCAATTTAATTTTTATTAATACTATTAAAAATATTACTTGTGCAACAAATAAAAAGGAAACATAAAAGTCTCTCAATTTGAACTTTCTTTTTACATTCTTTCACAACCACCAAAATAAAAAAAATCACGCTCACATACCTCTTCTTTAGTTAAATGCTGTTCTCGCATTACATCCATGTAAGTCCTAGCGTTCATTTTAGGATCAGGGGTCTTCCCTCCTGCAGAAAAGAACAGCAACAGGACAAGAGTACAATAAATAAAAGATAATTAGGTTAAATTGATTCATCTGCCCTGCTCTAATGTTATGTTATTGCATAATCATTTAATTTATTTTTTGATGGAAAGCTTTAATAATTATACATCTTACTTTTTATTGAGTTTGCTGATCAATTTAACCTGTTTGAACACAAACATATCTACAGCAGTTTAAAACAAATATTTTAATGCATATAAAAACAAAATGACAGCACAGTTTAGAGTCTTCAGAAGTGATGGGTTCCTGGGTTGCTAATCCGGAATACGTACACTTTCGTGCCTTTGTCTCCATCAGCAGTTCTGACTTCAAGCAGCAGAATAGAAGCCTAGAAAATTATCTCTTTACCATTAGTAACACTTTGGAAAGATATTTATATTCAAAACATTACCTGTTGCAAGCTGTTAAAATCCTGACTACAAATAACTATATCTAGAGAAGTTCTCCATATAACGTTCTAAAACAGTTGCAGTTTAGAAAATCTGACTTTTAAAATATACCTATCATCTTACTCTGATGTCATGTTACTAAAAAGGGCTTCATTCTTTTTAAGTTCCGTTGACCCAAAAACATTTTTATTTTCTTAGAAAGTATAAATTACAATCGGAAACATATTACTTGAAATATATTACTTCTACCAGTTATTATGTTGCACACAGAAGAAAAGTGGTGTACAAAGAGATGTGTTAGTCTCTTGGTTCAAGTTTCAGCATTTGCTTTCAAACTTCAAAATATCTTAAAGAAGCCCAAACAGTACATAACAAGATTCACAGAGGCACACTACGTTTTAGAAATGTGATAATTAGCTATACCAGTAGTATAGCATCACAATTTAGGAAAAAATAATAAAATTCTAAGACATTTCCTATGCTGAAGATCATGCCCAATTGATAGTGTCATTCTTTCTGACACTAGCTCTGATAAGACTTCCTTTGGAATACTTTTTCACCATAATCTAGAGAGGATGTGTTGAACTGCACCCTTAAGAATGCAGACAGGACTGGCATATAGCAGTACTGCTGTAGGAAAGAAATTAAGGACAGTTAGTATGGGCCTGTGAATTCTGACATACATGTTTAAATCAATTACAATTATGCAAGTAAAAAAAGAATATCCCTACTAATTCATGCAGGCTGAAAGTCTAATTTGTAAACCTGCAGCAGAATCTAATTCTAAGAAACAGGCACCTAATTTTGTTTTTGAAACTCACCTGAGGAAAGCTTCCATCAGGCTCACTATACCCCTTGTGCTGACCTGCACACTAAAATTAGCAAAACAGACTCCAACTATTAAAAATATCAAAGTCTTTGTATACATACTTTTGTTTTAACTTTAAGTATGCTTAGAGCAAAGTAGGTGCATTTACTAAACTATATTTAGAGCAATATGGGGGGAGCGCTAATGTGAGAAACAGTTTCTCAAAAGTAACAAGCCCAAAAGTCTAGGATTTGGAATGAAAACTTTCAATAGTTTGAAAGTATTTTGAGCAGAAAAACACATTTGTTCCAAGTATAGAAAGCGTACCCAAAACAAAAGTAAAAGAAAAACCTTTAACCCTTTGCGTTTCTATGGCATTGGCTCATTATTTTCTTGTCCTTCTACCTGGAAAGAAAACTTGCATTATAAAGATGAAGAATATGGCATCTGTGACTTCAACCAAATCTATATACATATCTATAATAAGGGGGATTTTAAAAAAGAAAAGCAAATTCATAAGCATGCCAAAAAAAATCAAAGGGCTAAAGACAACTTAAGACAAATAAATTCCTGAAAACTTATAGAAAAGTGGCAAAGAATTACCATCTGCAAAAGGATCAAGACGCTCTGGGGATATTATCATGGTCCTCCTGTGCTTTTTGTATTCATCCTCCCGGTCAGCAATCTTTGGAGGTCGGTGCTCGGCGAATGGATCATACTGAAAAGAGGTATGTTTCATTTAATAACCACTTTATTAAATAACCAAAGAGAGTATGTAAAAACCAGAACATGAGAAGACACATAAAAATGTTTTAGTACCTACTAATGAAAGAATTCTCTTCTATCATTTCAGGATAAATATTAATATGAAAAACTAAGAGGGAAATGAGACAATATACATGTCCACATCGTTCAACTCTTCACGAAATGATTACCTTTTTTATTTAATGAAATGATTACCTTAACAAAATAAATCAGTTATTACTTCTAATCCTCGCAATCAACTCTCATCAAGACATTCCAACAACTTGATTTCTAAACTAGGTGAGCTTCCACGGAAATTGAGACATTCAGTTTTCCTTAGCTGAATAAACTCTGGTTTTAATTTTTAAAAAGGGGCAGGAGGGGATTAGAACAAAAGGAAAGTCACCTGTTCTGTTGATTGTGGTATATCATTAAGCAATGCCACAGGGGCATGATATCCCGGCTTCTTCTGACCAAGCAAACTTGTAGATGATGAGTAGTCATCGTCATCCTGCAATGAAACGCCCCCAAAAGACATGAACAGACATTTCTGCAAAGCAGACATCCAGACGGCCAACACACACATGAAAAAGTGCTCCACATCACTTGGCATCAGGGAAATATAAATCAAAACCACAATGAGATACCACCTCACACAAGTCAGAACGGCTAAAATTAACAAGTCAGGAAACAACAGATGTTGGCAAGGATGCGGAGAAAGGGGAACCCTCCTACACTGTTGGTGGGAATGCAAGCTGGTGGAGCCACTCCGGAAAACAGCATGGAGGTTCCTCAAAAAGTTGAAAATAGAGCTACCCTACGACCCACCAATCGCACTACTGGGTATTTACCCTAAAGATAAAAATGTAGTGATCCGAAGGGGCACGCGCACCCAAATGTTTATAGCAGCAATGTCCACAATAGCCAAACTATGGAAAGAACCTAGATGTCCATCAACAGATGAATGGATAAAGAAGATGTGGTATATATATACACTGGAACACTACTCAGCCATCCAAAAAAAAAAAAAAAAAAAAAACAAAAAAAAACCCACCCAAAATCTTGCCATTTGCAACGATATGGATGGAACTAGAGGGTATTATGCTGAGGAAATAAGTCAATCAGAGGAAGACAATTATATCTTGCTGATATGAGGAATCTGAGAGGCAGGGCGGGGGGCTGGGAATGAAAAAATGAAACAAGATGGAATCGGGAGGGAGACAAATCATAAGAGACCCTTAATCTCACAAAACAAACTGAGGGTTGTTTGGGGGCAGGGGGGTGGGGACAGGGTGGCTGGATTATGGACACTGGGGAGGGTATGTGCTAGGTGAGTGCTGTGAAATGTGTAAGCCTGATGATTCAAACACCAGTACCCCTGGGGCGAATAATACATTATATATTAATAAAAATTGTTAAAAAAAAAAAAAAAAAGAAGAAGAAGAAATACCCCCCAAAAAATTGCAAAGAAAATGTCAGCAGTTAAAAATTAGAAAGAATAGGGATGCCACCTGGGTGGCTCAGAGGGTTAAGCCTCTGCTTTTGGCTCAGGTCATGATCTTAGGGTCCCGGGATCGAGCCCTGCATTGGGCTCTCTGCTCAGCAGGGAGCCTTCTTTCCCCTCTCTCTCTGCCTGCCTCTCTGCCTCCTTGTGATCTCTCTCTGTGTGTCAAATAAATAAATAAAATCTTTTTAAAAAAATTACAAAGAATATACAGATTCAACATGGTATCAAAAGACTAAATGGCAAAGTGGTATCCAAACCTTTGTTCATAAAACTTGCAAACACCTTTTTCTTTCAATTCATAAACCTTTTAAAGAAATTAAATTTAGTTCTCTTTTAAAAAACGCTAAACAAGGAATGATTTCTATGGAGCTAATTAAAATGAAGTAGGTATGGACTAAAAAGCCTGAGCATTTCATTTTCTTACAGAAAGCATAATGAAATTTGTTTTTTGGGGATGTCTGGGTGGCCCAGTCAGTTAAGCATCTGCCTTTAGCTCAGGTCATGATTCCAGAGTCCTGGGATCAAGTCCCACATCAGGCTCTCTGCTCAGTGGGGAGCCTGCTTCTACCTCTACCTGCTCTGCCTGCTGGTTCTCCTGCTTCTGCTCCCACTCTCTCTTTCTGACAAATAAATAAAAATCTTCAAAAGAAAAATTAAAAAAATTTTTTGTTTTTCAAATTTGGAAACTGCCAACAGCTTATTTAGAATTCTCTAGTTTCCTGGTTGTTGTTTTAAAGGTTTTATTTTTAAGTAATCTCCACACCTAATGTGGGTCTCAAACTCACAACCTCAGGAGTCTCATGCGCTACTGACTCAGGCAGCCAGCTGCCCCTCCTTGTTTTTTTAACTCATGTTTTTTAAACATGATTAAACCACACATATAAAATATAATTAATTTTAAATGTATTTGTCTCCCTAGCAGTATGTTCAAAGACCAATGTTATACTGCTACTTTACAACTATAAGAGGTGCAACAATAGATTGACTCCCAAGATTTTAACACCTCATTTATTTTATTCAAAAACAAAAATCACAATTTCCCCCTTAGCTTCTGGAAACTGTGCCACTAGAACTTTAAAATTTTTCTTAAAAGAAAAAAGTGCCAACTAGAAAATAAAATGTGGCTTGCATTTCATAAACAAGTTTGATAAAATCCATATACATAAAATGTTTGTTACTGAATTATGCAAAAAAATGAACAGCCACTTCACCAAATGTGGATATTTGGAATGGTCTGACAAAACAAGCTATGGGTACCATATAAAAACACTTTTGGAGGGATGCACTTCAAAATGAGAAGTGGTCATCCTCCAGAGTAACTAAAAAAGGCCATTAGCATCAGTAATAAGAAGCATTCAGTTCTTATTAAAATGCCAAAGGGATGGGATGGCTCGGTGGCTCAGTCAGGTTGGGTGTCTGCCTCTGGCTCAGGTCCCAGAGGTCCAGGGATCGAGTCCCACTCCTTGTTCAGTAAGAAGCCTGCTTTTTCCCACTGTCTGCTGTTCCCCTTGCTTGTGCTCACTTATGCTCTCTGACAAATAAATAAATAAAATCTTTAAAAAAAAAAAGGATGCCAAGGGGAAAACCACACACAGCATCAAACACAAGTCAGTAGTCAAAGGTAGCAAGGACAGATGGCTATCTACAATGAAGTCACATCTCACACTGGCTACTCTAGATAGAGCTCAGGAGGGAACAAGAGGGATTTACTTTATACCAGTTAATGATTTGCAGATTCTTTTTTTTTAATTTATTAATTTTTTATCTTTTATAAACATATATTTTTATCCCCAGGGGTACAGGTCTGTGACTCACCAGGTTTACATACTTCACAGCACTCACCATAGCACATACCCTCCCCAATGTCCATAACCTCACCCCCCTCTCCCAACCCCCCTCCCCCCAGTAACCCTCAGTTTGTTTTGTGAGATTAAGAGTCACTTATGGTTTGTCTCCTTCCCAATCCCATCTTGTTTCATTTATTCTTCTCCTACCCCCTTAACCGCCCCCATGTTGCATCTCTACTTCCTCATATCAGGGAGATCATATGATAGTTGTCTTTCTCTGACTGACTTATTTCAATTGATTTGCAGGTTCTTTGCTGGATAAACAAATTAGTTTTAACATAAAGATTCAGAAGTGATCACTTCCAGAAGTTTCTGGACCTTAAAGAGGAAGGACACCTTCAACAGTTTTAGTCTCCAAAAGAAAAATCCCTCAACCCCCCAAGTCTTCCCAGATTAAATAAGATGACTAAAAGAGAAAATTCCTTTATATTTTTGTTCATCAAAGAAATGCTTGACTCATGATACTCAATAACTCACATCTTCAAGTTCAGTTGCAGCAATTGATGTCACATATCCAGCAAATCGGCTGTCACTTCCACCATAAATTTCCTGGTCATAATAACCTGTAGAATCAAGGCCCACTCCTTGAGCTTCATCAAGAGCCGCCTTCTTGCCTTGAATTTCTCGAATCTGTGCTTCAATATCTGTAAGAAAGTTAATACAGACTTTAATTTTCCAAAGAGACCCGAAACAATGCATGTCTCTAGTAGGAATATGGTATCAAACTACTCTTCTAAATACACGAACTTTAAAATAACTATAATACATAAGGAGTTAGTAGAACTATACCTAGTACTGATTTTTAATACACTTAATACATCTCTACCTCAAGAGATAATACTGGTACACAGAAGAGATGGTTACCATTTCATCAACTACAAATTAGAACAGGTTACCAAAGTTTAAATTATTGTTAAATTCTAAAACCTTTCCCCAAATGAAAAAATAATACTGTCAATGTTGATAAGGGACAAAAAACAGCACTCGATTCAAGATCATTTAAACTCAACAAGACCAGGGGCACCTGGGTGGCTCAGTGGGTTGGAGCCTGTGCCTTCAGCTCGGGTCGTGGTCCCAGGGTCCTGGGATCGAGCCCTGCACTGGGCTCTCTGCTCGGCAGGGAGCCTGCTTCCTCCTCTCTCTCTGCCTGCCTCTCTGCCTACTTGTGATATCTGTCTGTCAAACAAATAAAAAAAAAATTTTTTTTAAATAAAAAATAAATAAACTCAACAAGACCAGAAATTAAAAACCAACAGCACTATGGAGAGTGGTTCTCAAGTTAGAATGGGCAACAAACTATCTACAGGTTTTGTTAAAATGCAGGAGGCCTGGATCAGACCCAAGTTTCTGCATTCCTTACAAGTTCTCAGGTGCTGTCCTAAACATCTAGGACCACACTCTGAAGAGTAAAATAATAAAGGATAAAGTCTAAATTCTTTATAGCCTAGAATTCAGAGCCCTACACAGTTTGACTGCAAACACCATGACATTAATTTTATGATTAAGAGTCTGAGCTCTGGAATCAAAATGTCTGCCTTCAAATAAAGGCTTTCTCTACAAATTAATGTTATTTCACCTCTGTGTCCTAGTTTCCTACATGGTTTTTTTTTTTTTTTAAAGATTAAATGAGGGGCACCTGGGTGGCTCAGTGGGTTGGGCCTCTGCCTTTGTCTCAGGTCATGGTCTCAGGGTCCTGGGATCGAGCCCCCCATCAGGCTCTGCTCAGCCTGCTTCCCCCTCTCTGCCTGCCTGCCTCTATGTCTACTTGTGATCTTGTCCGTCAAATAAATAAAATCTTAAAAAAAAAAATATTAAATGAAATAATGAACATGAAGTACTTAAAAGCATTCCATGAATGAATGAACTCTTGCCAGCTAGTTACCTTCAACTAAATTAAAATCCTTTGACACTAGGCACTTAAAAAAAGCTCATTTACTAGTTTGCAAGGACCAAAAGGAAAAAGATTCAAATGGCACAATGCAAATTCCCAACCCACGCCCTCAGAAGAGGGAGAAAACCCGCTGTAGTTAAGATGGGCGTGGTTTAAAGCAGAAAACGCAGTAACAGTATACAGGCCAAAGCCTAGCCGGACCACATTTTCCCTTGTAAAAGTGGGAGCAAGTCTCAGAAACGCAACATAACGGAACAGTTTACCACTGAACTTTGCAGCTCCAGTTTATCATCACATCTCAAAATTCTTATCAAGCATCCACAGCACGACTATCTCCACAGTTACTACTTTTTCTGGCATCTCTCTCTCCCCTCAAAAATGTTACAGCAACCCAGGCAGCCAGGGGCCCCCACCATGATCAATCACAAATAGAAATATCCTCATGTAAGCTGGGTGGTTTATTTTAATATTCTACTTTTGTTTCTGTTTGACGTTTATTTTTTAAAAGTTTAAATCCACATGTGGTCTCTTCCCTTACTCCCAGAATTTTCTGCCCTGAAATACAGAAGAAACTTCGGTCTAAGGGGTGAGTGGAGATTAAGTCTTTATTTTTTTCTTTCTGAACATTTGCATTTCTGAAATGTTTGAGGCTTAAAAACAAACACTAGATGCAGGGACCACTCTTAAGTAAATAGGTTCTTCTAGCAGACCACAAATACTACTGCCATCAGGATCCAAACAGGACATACCAATGGGTAAATCAAGCCAGCAGAATACTCTGAGGTCTCCACCTCTACAGCATCAGTATAACTACTAACAACCTACACTGAAATCACCTGGGGCCCATGTTACAAGGACTGACTCCAGGCTTCAGATACATTAAGCTGGAACCTCGAACTGAAGAGCCCAGGTTTCTACTTTAGCAACAAACATCCAGAAAACTCTCCACTTCCAACCCCAGCTAGTCCTTAACAAAATTTCCCATTTAGGGCAGGTTATACTTTTTTCTAGCTCATACAGAACCACCACCACCACCAAAAATAGGAAAGGGGTGTTGTTTCAAAAAAACTGCATCATACTATACATGCTGTACAGTTTGCTCTCCCCCTACACACACACACACACACACACACACACACACACACACACACACACATATCTATATATATATATCATAGTTTTATTTTCCTTTGGTTTTTCCAGTCCCAAGTTTTCAGCAGCTAGTCTTTTATCTGGATAACATTTATTAAGGAACTACCTTCATCTACTGAATCTTACCTACTGATTTTATGTAAGGATTAGCAACAGAGTTTTCTAATTGCAAAACGACTCAAAATACCAAATTCATTTGTTATATATCATGTCTGGAATCTTAGTAAATAAAATTCAGCAACAAAATTACCGAGGGGCGAGGCAGGTCATGATAGTTAATTAATTCTGAAGGGAGTTCATTACCAAATTTCTACAAGTTGTATAGTTCAATTTTAAGTGCAAACCAGGTGCTGTGTATCTGCTTGAAACTATGGATAAAAAGCCTAAGAAGCTCCTGGGTTTTGTTCGTGCACTGTAAACTGCAGCACATTTACACCAACATCACATTACCCACGAACCGAGACAACAGCTTCCACAACTCAGTTATGCAAAATGACAGAATTAAAAAACTAGAAAACTCAGTAATTATTTAATAAACTATGCAGCAAAATATGAACTATAAACTCAATAAACTCAAATATTTATACAAACAAAATTTATAAACAAGATAACTGGGATATTTTGTTTACAAAAAAAACTAAATTTGTGGCACAAATATGGCAAAATACTAAGAACCAGTAAATCTGAGCAATCGATCACACTGGGCTCATTAAATTTTATTTTCTCCTGTACTTTTCTGTACCTTACACTACTTAATAACTAAAAAGTAACTTTCAATCTATAGGAGTGTCATTAAAAGTAACTTTTCCAAATTTTGTAAACATTCTGCATCTCTCGGAAAGGAAAAGTTTGCCTCTAATCTCTTATTTTCAAAGCTGTCCCACACAAAATGGTAGCTACCAGTATGCAGGCATTCCTGTACTTTCTGAAATACAAACCAAAGACGAGCAAGATCATTTCTGACAACAAATGTGTAAGATTTGTTAGCAACAATAGGAAAAAAAAAGGGGAACACACCAAATAGAATAACCAGAGGTCCAAAATGTTAAATAAAAGACTTGAGGAGACAGAGAAAGGAGGAAATGTTTATGCTACTCTCTTCCTACTTCAGTTATAACCAGCATGAATAAATCCTCTGTTCCTAACTAATCCCTTTCCAATTCAGACCCCCTGTAGTTGAGACATTCAGATGTGAAGATAAAGAAAAATGGATACTGTCTGCTAGTGACTGGACAAGAAGAGACGATGGCCATCTCCTCATGGCCACACATAAAAGCTGGCACTCTAATCCACGTGGACCCACAAATACTCCAGTCTTCATGACGCATCGATCAGTACTTCTCATTATCAAGTAGTATTCCAATGCACGACAGCATCCAGGTTGCTTGCGGTTTGTAAAGATTACAAATACGGCTGCTACAGAACACTTACGCACAGGTTTTTAAGTAAATATGGCATTTAATAGTACTTGGGTAAATACCTAGTCTTACAGATGAATATCTAGTCTGCTGGGTCTTAAAGCAGTATACATGTTTAATTTTATGAAAAACTTACAAAGTCCTTTTGGTGGGTTTGATTACATGAGTCTGAGAACAGAAAAGAGCTGAATTATTCCGTGTAACAGAGGAAGAATCATTTTGAGAGATGAAATGGAAGAATGAAAACAAGTAAAATGAAGAAGAGCTGGGATAAGTGAGATTAGTAAAATACCGGCTTTATGGTGTTAAAAAGGCGGGGGGAGGGTGGTAATCAGGAGACAGATATATCTAATGTGGATTTCTAAATTATCGAAAGCTTCATTTCTGTTCCCCACCCAACCCTCCCCACAACTTGAGCACAATCTATGGAGCGGGAGCATATATAGAAAGACTCTCAGTTACTGACGCTGAAAACAAAATAAGAATTTCCAATCATGACAGCAGATTTCAAATCTTAAAATGGAAGTTATGGGTTGTCCTTCAAATCCCCAGAGTTGGCAGTCTAATACTGGTTTAACTTAAAAGAGCCTTAGATAAGAAATCAAAGTACTAGTTAGGTATTAAACTCGTGTTTAGGGGCACCTGGGTGGCTCAGCGGGTTAAGCCCCCGACTCTTGGTTTCTGCCCAGGTCGCAATCAGAGTTGTGGCCTCAAGCTGGTCATGGCGTCAAGCCGCTTGTGGGGTATGCTCAGCACAGAGTCTGCTTAAGATTCTCTCCCTCCCTCTCCCGGCTGCTTGCATATGCGCACACGTACGTATATGTGCGCTAAAAAAGTATTCAACTTTTATTTACCAGAGTCTGCAAGAGCCTCACTAAAGGAGGAGCCTTGAAGGTAAACTATCTGAGAATGAGGTTTTTCTCAAGTTGGTATTCCTATTTTAAGGTACGAGTATTACAGGCACTCAAGCAAAACTATCTCAGACAGAAATAACTACCTATGTAAGAACTATGAAAGTACATTCATTGCCAATAAAATTATAGTGGGAGGGGCACCTGATTTTGCAAATCCTTCATCAGATTTCCTTGCCATGACTGGTCCGACCTACGCCTGAAGTATGATTTCAGAACTATGTTCATTCCTAAAGCCAGTAATTTTTTTTGCCACCTCCCTTGTTTGTGGGCCTCCAAACATCTTAACAGCAGCAGTAGTTGTAGGAGAGTCTAGGAGAGAGTAGTGGGTATTTGCTCCGCTCTCTTCCCCGTTTCTGCACACTATGGGAAACTCTACAAGAAAAAGGTGCTGCAACAAATAAACTGCAAGGAAAAAAGAAGATGGAGGAGGAACATAAAAGATTTAAGACTAATCGATGTATAGACTTTATTTGGAACTTGATTCAAATGAACTGGAAAATGAATTTTTTATAAGGCAATCAATAAAACTGAACACTGGATATTTTGTTGCATTAATTTTAGGTGCAATAATTTTTTTTTTAAGTTTTTACATTTTAGAGACACACGCTGAAAAATATGGATAAAAGATGCCTGGTATTTGCCTCAAAATAATGGGAACGAAGAAGGGACCAGAATACAGATAAACAAAAGCAGGCCCATGTTTTTAACTGTTGAAGCTACGGTGCAACATGGGGGTTCATTTCACTCCTCTATTTTTGTATGTTTGCAGTTTTCAATAGAAAGTTAAAAAAACAGGCGCCTGGGTGGCTGTGGTTAAGCGTCTGCCTTCAGTTCAGGTCATGATCCCAGGGTCCTGCGTTCGGAGCTCTGCATCAGACTCTCTGCTAGGCGGAGATGTTGCTCCCCACTCTCTCTGCCTGCTGCTCCCCCTGCTTGTGCTCTCTCTCCCTCTTTCACTCTGTCAAATAAATAAAATCTTAAAAAAAAAAAAAAGTTTAAAAAATGTAAGCATGGTTCTCTTAAGTTTTGCCCTTTTTTCACTCATTCTTTGTTATTCTTCTAGCTCCTTGAAACCAAGGCCTCTGACCCCACACAACAGAAAAAGAAAAGCTCTCTCTTCTTTGAAATGGAGTCCTCTGCTGGATGTAAACAGAATTTTTTTTTAGCTCTTTTATGAAATATCTTCCATCTTAAAAGCCCCAATTCTTCTAGATCTTCGTCATTTCTTTTCCTTTTCTAGTTTTGTTTATTTTGCTGATGGTAAGGTAAAATCTTAATAAATGTTAAGATGTAAACATACATTTCCAAACTAAATTTGCTCCAACTACCTACAGAAGATAAATGTCATTATTCGATTGAAATTCCCCTCTTTTTGGAGGGGATTTCTGATCCTAGGAATGCTTCCAAGTATCAGAGAACAAACCCTTCCCTAGAAGATAAGACATTAATTAACAGTGTGAATTAATGAAATTTGTGAGCTAGTCCACTTGGTATCTCAACTCATTCAAAAATGATTTCCGGGATGCCTGGGTTGCTCAGTTAGTTAAGTGTATGCCTTTGGCTCAAGTCATGAGTCCCATATATCAGGCTCCTTACTCAGCAGGGAGCCTGCTTCTCCCTTTGCTTGCCACTCCCCCTGCTTGTGCACAGCACACTCTCTCTGCAAATCAATAAATATTTTTTTAAAAATGACTTCCACTTTTCACTTCCTTTAAAATTACATTACTTTTATAATCAGAAAAAAGGTGATAAATATTTAAATTACAAACATTTCTGATATGAATACATCGTATGTTTTAAGTGGGAGTTGAGTGTGACTTCAAAAGAATAGTGCAGACCTTGGGGGGGGGTCTTTTAAAAGATGGGCAACATCTAACCTTCTGTTTATAATTCAACCTACAACCTAAATATCAAACTTTAAGACAAAACATCACTAGTCACATCTGATAAAACTGTTTAACTGCTCTCCACCAATTC
Source organism: Enhydra lutris kenyoni (assembly GCF_002288905.1). Lineage (NCBI taxonomy): Eukaryota > Metazoa > Chordata > Mammalia > Carnivora > Mustelidae > Enhydra > Enhydra lutris. Next base: position 9,648,038 of record NW_019154085.1, read on the forward strand.
TGTTTCTCTACTGGTTTCCACTTTTGTGCCTTTTCTTTCTTCCACGCTCCAGATGTTAATCCAGCTTGCAGCATTTCCTCCTCCTTGATGTATCTTTTTATTCCTCATTTTTAATTTAGATTGTTTTCAATGTTATAATCACTGTTCATTACATGTCACAGAGGCACAGCCCTTGGATGTTACTGACACCTTAGTCCGGTCCGTGTTACCTATTCTGCGACAGGCAGAAGCAAGTGAGCAAGGATTTCTCACATATGACACCTTTAAAAGACATCCAGAAAATAGAAAGTATATTCTATATCCCAACTCTCACACTTTTCCTTACACAAAGCTCAACAAGAACACTATAGTGGTAAATTTTTTAACTGACCACTATAGTATCAATTCCTTATTTATTAATCCCTTATTAGCACTACTTAAATCAATTCTTAAATAATTACACAGTAAAGGAAATCTAAGCCATTTGCTTTTCTTTTTACTAGCAACATTCACACTAGAAGCCTACAAAACCAAAATAGTAAGTATTCTGAACACAGAAAAATAAAAATCTCAGAAAATGAAGAGTACTATGACTATTCCAGACATTCTAAAAGCAAAAATTTAGGGAAAAACCTTTTTCAGCTTTGTGATCACCCCAAAATCCATTCAAGAGACAGTGGCAAAACGAGCCAATATATGAGATTTTAGGGTAATCCATTTTCCCCATTCCAAGATGAAAAAGAGTGTTTCCTCGTTTGTCAAAGTCAACAATATGTGAACTGCTGGAGAGCAAGATTATGTACTTCAACAACTGTATACACTTGACACAACTTAATATGCAGAAAGGTCCAAAGGATTTTATTGATGTGAACCAGTCCAGCTCTTTTTAGATTTCAATATGGGACAATGTAAGCCACGACAGTAATAAACAATCAGGCTGCTTAAAGAGGATGTTAAGGGCTGATCCTAGCAGAAACATTCAAAAGGAATATGACAGCATTAGAAAAATAAACAGTTATCAGTTTGGCTCAACAATGGGAACTAATAATCTGTGAAAAAAACATACAGGATGGTACAGCAATAACCTAGTTCAGTCTGAACACAGCATTATTTTATTCACAAAACTGAAGTAAAAATTATTGATGCAGCCATTACTTTAAAAATAAAATCACGGGACGCCTGGGTGGCTCAGTTGGTTGGGCAGCTGCCGTCGGCTCAGGTCATGATCCCAACGTCCTGGGATCGAGTCCCACATCAGGCTCCTTGCTCAGGAGGGAGCCTGCTTCTCCCTCTGCCTCTGCCTGCCACTCTGTCTGCCTGTGCTCACTCCCTCTGACAAATAAATAAATAAAATCTTTTTAAAAAAATTAAAAAATAAAATCACAAAACACAACAAAGAAAAGTCTTTTTCAGTAACATTACTTAGGATAAAAAGATTACATAATCTTCTTTACTTAAAAGAGCAACATGATGGGGGAGGCGCCTGGGTGGTTCAGTCAGTTGAGCCCTCTGCTCACGTCATGATTTCAGGGTCCTGGGATCAAGCCCCTCATCGTGCTCCCTGCTCAGCAGGAAGTCTGTTTCTCCCTCTCTCTCTGCCCCTCCCGTGCTTCTGCTCCCTCTATCTCTTGCTCTCTCAAATAAATAAATAAAATCTAAAAGAAAACAAAACAAAAAACCATAGCCTTAAAAAAAAAAAAGGCAATATGATGGCTAACTCCAAAAAATAAAACAAGTACTATACATTTTAAAAATTAACTCCAGTGAGGTTCATACTCCAGTCCTCCTGTATCAACTACTCCACTAACTTAAAAGAATTGTTGGTCTGTCATTCTTCACACTGCGAACAACGACTTTCCTAAAACGCAGAAGTAACTTGTCACCTGGGAGAAGGAGTAAGGCACTTTATTCTGTAGTCACTGGAAAGCCAAGCCAAATCTAGTGCAGTATTCAGAACCTTTAATGTGATGCTAACCTAACACTTCTTCCTCTCAGTTCAGGAGGTTCCCAATATATTTGTAAGTCCTACTTTCACTTATCTCAGCCAAACAACATATCCAAACCTATCTAATCATTCCGAAGTTAGCTTAAAATGATCTCTTCCTGTGAAACTTTTAGTGTTTCCAATATAATCTCTCAATAAATGTTAGTATGCAGTACCCATCAGGCACTAGGTACCGGGGATACAAGATATAGTTCCTGTACACAATAATCTCAAAGTGGATGATACCTTCACACAACAGACTACTCTAATATAATAAAGTGCTATAATAGCTCCACAAAGAAAAAAAATAAAAACCCACCAAGAATTCTGCTCCAAGTTATCAGAGATGACTTATTCGCGGAAACAGAGATGCACCATAAAGGACTACAGTTCTTTAGAAAAGTATCACAAGGGAGTAGGAAACTATGTAAACATTACAGTGCACTTCCACTAAACATTTATCATCTTCTATCTTATACTCAGTGATGGACAGTGTCTTGTACACAGTGCCCTAATGTTAACTGAATACTCCTACATTTCTTTACAGCATCAGTTATTTCAAACTGACAGGATTCCAAGTAAAATAGCAAATTTGGCCAATGAATTTCAATCTTCTATAGACCAGTTTTTAACTGGGTTTCAGAAAAGCAGGAAAACTGATCCAAACTTTTATTTTCCTGTCCAAAAGGATCTTGAAAGTACCAATAAACAAGTAATCAATGCCACAAAATGCCCCAAATGAACAAACAATAGCAACATCTTTACATCTTCTAATCACTCTGCAAGGTATGTCTAAATTAGTCTAATGACAGAAGAGTAAGTGCCTAAAAACCCTTCAGGGTTAAAACAGTGCAGAAATCTAAAAAGAATATTAAAATCATTGCCAATTAATTAGCATGTTTCAGAAGTTGCAGAAAGCTGGACTTCAGTTCTAGTGGGTAACACAATTATTCGATGTCATTCACGTTCTGGTCCCAAACAATCTTTCCAGATTCGTCTACGTTTTCCTTCTTTGCACTGCCACAGTCCACTACTCAAACACACTTTCCACGACTCCCTGCCTCGTTACAAGATGTTCTCTCAAGCTCAAATATGCCACCCTAATTTAAAACGGATAGATCCTTTTCGACCAGGGACACGTCATCTCCTCTATGAAGCAGTCCTAAACGTACATTAATCACTCCGTTACCCACGAACCCAACATGTTGTATTTCCATTTAAGCATTAATCTGCCTCGTAAAAGAACGAAGACGTATACACGTTTCCCCATTAGCCTGTAAAACTTCTGACGGCCTTACTCTTTGTTACTTCAGACTCAGACTAAACCAGGCACCTGGAAACGACGAGTGAAACAGAAGCGACTCTTGGAAACCTCGTGTTTGATGAACACCTCAGATTCCACGTCAGAAATCAAGAAATGCACTTCCAAATTCCCATGCCTCATCTTTTCTGAAGTGACCCTATTTCCTGCCATTTCTGGGTACTGGTACTCCCTAAAGGACGCCGCCTATTCTCAACATTTTCCTAATTTTGTATTCTCCGTATTCCATAAAACGATCAACTACCTCGAAAGCTTTGGCCATTAATAAAAATCATGTGCTTTTCCTTCTTCCGCCAATAATCAGTCTCCAAAGAACAAGACCAATATTCAAGTGATCAAGGGAAGAAAAACCACTAGATTTTATTCCCAAATCCCTTCGTACCAAAAAACCCCAAACGAAGTATTTTAGATGCCTGAAGACACACAAATTAGACAAGATTAAGAGGCATGGGTCTCGGTTAGGCTAAACTCCATCTGGGGCTGCCTGAAAAGCGGCTGCCGTATTTCGGTGCTTCCTGACTCTTCTATGCAAAATCCGTGCGGACAACAGTTCCGAAAGGCGAGCGAGACTTTAGGCTTCCAGGCCCGTTTCCCCGATCCCTTGCCCTGGACTCCTTGTTGGCGAGCCGTCTGAACGAGGCCTTCCGGCCAGAAAAGAGAGGCAGCTCTGAAGGAATAGGACCCAAACACGGAACAAAGCGCCTACCGGCGCTGTATGAGTAGGACGCCATTACGTGAGGCAGTGGCCTGCGCCGCTAGCGCGGAGGAAACCACCAGGACCCCCAAGCGCGGGCGCCGCACCCCACCAAAGAAACCACAGGCCGAGGCAAAAAACTAGGAAAATAGAGTGTGGGCAGGCTGGGCAGCAGAGAAGACACCTAACCATGGGAAGAGTGCTTACCTTCGTGAGTCTTGGCGATCTTCGCCATTTTGTCCACTCGAACACACAGACGGAACTGGCGCTCCCAGGGACTTCCGCTCGCCGCCGCTGCCACGGAGAAAAATAGCTGGGGAATGCTGTCTGCGCATGCGCCAAGCGGGAGCGCGCTCCGTCGGGTGACACGTGACAGAGCCGCCACCTAGATGGAACGCAAAGATGCATTGTGGGGGAGGGGGAGGAGCCAGGACTGGGCCTGCTGATACGAGAAGAGGACTAGGCAAATCTTGATGCCTTTAACTGAATAGCTTGGCGCTGGAGGAGAGTGGATGGTGTAGGACAGTTAACAGTCACTGTAGGAAACGCTACGGGTTTTAGCGCTAGAAAAAACCTCAAACCGTCCATTCCCTTTTCCCAAATCGACCGGAAAGTGCACTGACGCCACAGAAAAGCTTTCCTTAGCATCTGCCACAGAAAAGCTTTCCTTAGCGTCTGCCTCAGCTGTTGCGGTGGAGAGTTTGTGCAAACAGTCCTTACCAGTCACCTCCTTCGCGCTGAAATTCAAGGTCATTTTTCTTTCTTTTTAAATAATTACCGTTTGGGTAGGAGTTCTGTTGCAGACAGTATTGTACCTCACAAATAACCCAGTAACGTGAACAAGTTGTTGCTAATCCCGTTTAAGAAATGAGAGAAAAACTAGGGCGGGGATATCTGTAACACATGCAAGGTCACACCGTTATTAAATCACACAGAAGGAACTTTGCCACACTTTTAAAGCCTTTTAACTTTATAGGTTCTTAGAAGACCACTGATGGTCAGCAGTAACGGTGATGAAATGCCTCTCTTAATCCTAAATGTCATTCTTAAATGAGGAATTTTTAAAAGATGCGAATATGGCTGTCTTTTTTTTTTTTCCTATGCATCAGTTACACGAGCATAATTTTAACTGTCACACTGGCCTTGGACTTTAGAAATGAAAAAGAACAAAACTTAGAAGGGAAGTTGGTACCGGAAGCAGCCTAGGAAAACAAGTGAGGATTAAGGTTAAAGCTATCACAAAGGAAACAGTTCACCTGGCTGTGTGATAGAGTCACAACACAAATAGTAGAAACCTTGGTAACAAAATGGGATTTTTATTAGCATCAATGAAAAAAATCAATTTGATGGGATAAAATTTTCAGTTTTTAATTTAGTTGTTTCAATTTAGGTTAAACAATAGTTGGGGGAGGAAGGGGATGAAAGAGAAGAACGTAGGTTATTATACAAATTATTGGTAAACTCTAGTTCTTGGATTAGCAGAGGGCCCACGGATATTCCTTACATGGTTTATAACCTACACATAGATTACATATATTCTTTTATATGTACAAAAATAGCATATTTTAAAATAAAGGAAAAAAGGATGCCTGGGAAATAAGGAATTACAGAAGAGTGTTAATATCCATAAATAATCAACAATATAAAAAAATCCATCCATGTCGACAAAAAAAAAAAAATCACAAGGTCATTGCATTTGTTGGTTTTATTTAGAAAAAAAAAAAAAGGTAAATTTGTATCTACAAGGCAATTACTGTCCTGTAAAAATATATGCAAAGGAGGGCATCTGGGTGGCTCAGTTGGTTGAGCTACGCCTTTGACTCAGGTCATGATCCTGGAGCCCGGGATCGAGTCCCACATTGGGCTCCCAGCTCCATGGTGAGTTCGCTTCTCCCTCTGACCTTCTTCCCTCTCATTCTCTCTCTCACTCTCAAATAAATAAATAAAATCTTAAAAAAAAAAAAGCCCTAGTACAAAAAAATATATACATATATATATATATATATATATATATATATATATGCAAAGGAAATTTACCGAAGTGTTAATAGTAGATGTTTATGAATGATGAAATTATGAACTTTTAAAATAATTTTTAGCATTTTCCTGACACTTTGCTATGAGCACATATTTTTATAAATACACACACAAAGAATGTATTAAAGGTGGGGTGCCTGGTTGGCTCAGTTGGAAGAGCATGTGACTCTGGATCTCAGGGTGCTGAGTTTGAGCCCCATGTTGGGTGTAGAGATTTCTAAAAATAAACTATTAAAAAAAAAAAGAAAAAGGAGATGAAATGAAAAGCATGTGCAAAGTAGGTATCACATGTCCTTTGTCTTTCCAAAATAGAAGCTGGACCTGCTGGCCACATTGTATTATATGCATATTTCTCTAGGTTACTAGGTATTAAGTTAACTTTTGTAGGACAAAGGCATATATGAGATAGTGAGATATGAAAAAATCTGCCAAAGATCAAGAGAGATTCCCTTCTTTTAGTCTTCTTCTAAAGACTAATTTGTCTTTAATAAAACAATGACTTGGACATTCTGACAGTAAGTTAACAAGGGTTTTTCAGTAAGTACCTTTTACTTTCTATTTTCAATATTAATTAACAATATTCAGATATCAATTAAAATACATTTCCTGCCCTTTTCTGGTGAAGTTTTCTGTTTCACAGGTTAGAAAAGGTTATCTGATCTTTTTAAAACCCAGAGAATTGACAGTGATATAATCCAATTAAAAGGAAATCCCATTCTTTTTCTTTTCAACTAAGCTCTACACCCAACATGGGGCTTGAACTCATGACCCTGAGATCAAGAGTCACATGCTCTACCGACTGAGCCAGCCAACCACCCCCATTCCTTTTCTAATCATGGGTACTTGGAGGTTGGCTTTTCTGAGTCTCAAAAAAATATTGCGAAGTAGCAAGCATACATAATTTTTCTGGACAAAAAACAAGTTACAATAATTTTGCAGAATGTTAAATGCTAGTTGTAACTTGCTCAAAGCACCTTTGGGGATAAAACTATAAAATAGGCCTTAAAGTTCTGTGCTATAGGAAAACCACTGACAGTTAATCAAACCCATCTTTTCTTTTTTTTTTTTTTTTAAGATTTTATTTATTTGTTTGTTTCGAGAGGGAGGGAGAGAGAAAGCAAGAGTACAAGGGCAGGGGGAGGAAGAAGCAGACTCCCTACTGAGCAGGGAGCCCAATGCAGGGCTCCATCTCAAGATGCCGGGATCCAAAGGCAGCGACTTAACTGACTGAGCCACACAGGTGCCCCCAAGCCCATCTTTTCTCAGGTAAAATAAGGACTGTTATGGATAAGTGGCCCACAATCTTGATGTGTAATGTTTCCTAGATGCCTCATAACAAAGGAATCAGACTCTCCCTACCCAAGGCCAAAAATCCAAAACTTTCTATCTCCCTTTCAGTTATGCCTAAAGTTCCAAAACTACAGAATCTTATTTCTGAAAATTTAATTCATTACTCAGTTAAATAAGAGATAACCTTGAGATGATGTTCTAAATATGTCAGTCAGTGTGCCTGTCATGCCTGACTTTCCCTTCTAGCTTCAGCTACCTGACCAAAGTCTCTGCTTAGGAAAACAGCACTGGGATGTTCTCTTCGAAGAGAAAGGCACCTGGCCAGCTACCTAGAACCTGGTTTGGAATACAGGACATTTCTACCCATAGAAATAAAAGTTATTGGCTAAGTCAAGATTCTTTCTCTTGGAAATTTGAACTGGAAGTATGAAAAGACTTATCAGTTGCTATTGAAACAAAGAATCAAAGGAAAATATCATTTTAATGACAAGACTGAGGGATCGCAAATTTCTGCTGTTCAAGTCCCCACAGCTACCCGAAATCCAGACCATCTCCAGCCCCAACCATCTAATGGCCCATTCTTTAAATAGTACTGCTTTTCCTCTGTCTGGGTGGCTCAGTGGGTTAAGCATCTGCCTTTGGCTCAGGTCATGATCCCAGGGTCTTGGGATTAAGTCCTGCATTGCGTTCCTTCCTCAGTGGGGAGTCAGCTTCTCCCTCTACCCTCCCCTCCTGCTCCTGTTTTTTCTCTCTCAAATAAGTATAATCTTTTTTTTTCAAATAAATAAAATATTAAAAAAAAAATTAGTACTGCTTTTCTTGAACTAACTTGGGGAGATGTCTCTTCGTTCAGCTATTCCAGGCCTAACTAGAACAGAAGAGCAGTATATTAACATCTTAGTGTGAATTCATTAACTAGCTTCTTTTTCTAGTTAAAAGTCAACTGAGAGCTCTCTCTGATTCATAATGGTGAAGTATCTAGATTCAAAGTCTGAGCAGGTGTCCCAGACAACTAGGGATTGTGGCCCAGAAAGAAGCATTTGGTGCCTGGAATGGTGTGATGTTTTCTAATGTGTCAACTTGGCTAAGCTACAGTCCCTAGTTATTCAAACAGATACCAACCTAGGTATTTGTAGATGTGCTTTAAGTCCACAATAATTGAGTTTAAGTAAAGGAGATTGTTCTAGATAAGCTGGGTAGATCTAATTCAATCAGTTGAAAAGCCTTAATGGCAGAATTTAGGCTTCGCTGATGCAGAGGAAATTCTACCTGTGGACAGCAACTTCATCCTGTGCTGGAGAATTCCAACCTACCCTTACTGATGGTCTGGCCTTCAGATTTTGGACTTTCTTAGCCAGTGTCCACAACTGTATAAACCAATTCCCTGCAATAAATCTCTCAATATGTATCTCCTGGTGGTCTGTTTCTCCAGTGAAAACCTGATTGATAGAAATGTCAAAGGCAGGGGCACCTGAGTGGTTCAGTTGGTTAAGCCTTTGGCTCAGCTCCCAGAGTCCTGGGATCGAGCTCCATGCTGGGCACCCTGCACAGTGGGGAGTCTGCTTCTTTCTCTCCCTCTGACCTTGCCTCTGCTCATGCTCTCACTCTCAAATGAATAAAAAATCTTTAAAAAAAAAATGCCAAAGGCAAATTTCACCATTCATTCAAAAAATATTTATCAAGGACCTATTAATAAATATTTAATGAGGACCTATTGTATACCAGACATTATTTTTCAAGTTAAATTATGGAGCACATTGTATATACAGAGTATGTCCATTACAGTTTCCTATGCAGCTGCTATCCAAGAGCATGATCAGTCTTTCGTGTGCTGATTCCAGTATGCCTTGCCTTAGTTATGGCTCTACCAGTCATACTCAAAATACCCAGTTTTGAATTTTGTACAAGATGTTATTTATTTATTTGACAGAGACAGAGACAGCGAGAGAGGGAATATAAGCAGGGGGAGAGAGAGAGAGTGGGAGAAGCAGGCTTCCTGCCGAGCAGGGATCCCGATGCGGGCTCAATACCAGGACCCTGGGATCATGACCTGAGCCGAAGGCAGACGCCTAATGACTGAGCCACCTAGGTGCCCCCCCCATTTTTGAATTTTGTGTTATTACCTTGTACTTTTTTATACTTCTACTACATATGTATGTTATCAAATATGCTGTTTGGTTTTGCTTGTTTTTTAAACTTTTATGTAAGTAGAATCATCCTAGTTATATATCCATATATATCCATAACTCGTGTTTAGCTAATACTTATTCTTTTTTTAATTCCAGTATAATTAATGTGCAGGGTTATATTAGTTTCAGGTGCACTGATGCAACAATCTGTACATCACTCAGTGCTCATCACGATAAGTGGATTCTTAATCCCCTTCACCCACCCACCTCACCTTGGGCAACCACCAGTTTGTTTTCTATATTTAAAAGTCTAGTGGTTGTTTTTTGTTGTTGTTCTTGTTCATTTTTTTTCTTTGTTCATTTCTTTCTTAAATTCCGTATATGAGTGAAATACCGTATTTTGTCTTTTTCTGACTATTTCACTTAACATTATACCTCTAGATCCATCCATGTTGCTGCAAATGGCAATATTTCATTCTTTTTATGGCTGAGTAATATTCCATTTTATATATACAATGCATCTTCTTTATCCATTCATCTATTTTTTAATCCATTCATGTATGATGGACACTTGGGTTGCTTCCATATTTTGCCTATTGTAAATAATGCTGCAGTGAACATAGGGGTGTATACATTTTTTAGAATTAGGGTTCTCATACTCTTTGGGAAAGTACCCAGGAGTAGAATTACCAGACATTATTTTAGATACTGGGAATATAATGGTGAATAAGACACTGTCCTCATGGAGTGTAGATTCTCTGAGGGAGAGAGATTAATAACCGTGAGTGTGTGTGTGTGTGTGTGTGTGTGTGTGTGTGTGTGTGTAATTTCAGGTACTGTCAAATACTATGAAGAAAAAGCAGAATGAGGGAGGGAGAGGGGTCAGGATGGAAGTATAATATGAACAGAAATGGTGAGATATCCAAGGATATGACATTTCAACAGATACTTAAATGAAATAAGGGAATGAAGATTGGGGAGAGGAGTATTTCAGACATAGTAAGTGCAAATGTGCCAAGGTGGGAATGAGCTTGAGGTCTGTATGTCTCCAGAGTGACATAAGGGATGGGGGGAAAATGGCAGGAGACAAGATGGTACCATAAGTACCTGCAGTGCTACTACACTGTTGAATGAATGAATGAATGTTGAATGAAGATAGCTTCTAAATTTCCTGCTCTATATTGCCTCTGTTAGCTAACACAGGGGGAGCAACTACATAATTTTTGCTACTGGATTCTCCATGATAGATGTACATAAAAAGCAGGAAACATTATCATTAATGATTCACCTTAGACTAACTGTTGTCACTAGGTAAACTAAGAAATTGGTAGGAGGTAGAGGAAGGTGGTATATAAGAATCAGAGAAATAGTAGGATTTATGAAGAAGGGTAAGGAATGTTGGAGAGACTAGAGTCCTTGCGTCAATGACAGATACTGTGTTGTCAGCAGGTACCAGAGTCAACAAGTCGGCAATAATGGTAACAACAGCCACAGTACATCAGTTTTTGATGCCACCCAGAACCCAAAGAGACCAACTAAGCCTCGTGCTTCCTTTTTAGTGATAGGAGACACAAGATGCATTAGTTTGTCCTTTACTTTGGAGGGGATGTCCAGGCATGCCCCAGGCCACTATGCCCCTAAAACTAAAACAGTGGTTCTCAGCTGGAAATGATTTTGTCTCCTAGGGATACCTGGCAATGTCTAGAGACATTTTTGGTTGGCACAGCTCTATCCTCTGCCTAGAGGGTCCTCCTTCCTATTTCCAACCCCATCTCCTCTACCCTCTTTCAGTTGGTTAACTTCTCCTCAACCTGTCAGACTGACCCAATGTCACCTACCCAGGATTCTCCCCCTAGGAGTGAGATAAAGATTGCATGCTTTGCCATGCTCCTGAAATGCCACAGAACTCTAAGTAATAACTTTGTATTGTTGAGGTTTCTATGGGGTCTGTCTTCCTAAGCTGGACTGTAAGACCTAGAGCAACTTAAGGGGAGAAATTACTGGCATCTAGAGGTCAGGGATACTGCACAACATCCTATGTTGCACAGCTCTCCAAACTAGAAATTTTCGGCACAGAATGTCAATAGTGCCACAGTAGAGAAATCCTGCCCTAAAAATGTAACTAATGGAGCAGAACCTTTATTTTCTTCGGATTTATCTCCCACCCTCTAGAGTACATGGCTTCTCCATGTACTTACCGTTTCCTGGTCATCTAGTCTTATTAACAAGATTAACACAATGCATCAGCATGGTGGACTAATACAATGTTGTGCTCTATGTCCGGCTGTCCATATTGGTTAAGATTATATTATGGTAGAGTTGGGGCACCTGGGTGGCTCAGTCAGTTAAACATCTGCCTTTGGCTCAGGTCATGATCCTGGGGTCCTGGGATCGAGCCCACGTTGGGCTCCTTGCTCAGCAGGGAGTCTGCTTCTCCTTCTCCCTCTGCTGTTCCCCCGGCTCGTGCTTGCTCTCTCTGTTAATTAAATAAAATCTTTTTTAAAAAAAAGACTATAGGGCGCCTGGGTGGCTCAGTGGGTTAAAGCCTCTGCCTTCGGCTCAGGTCATGGTCCCAGAGTCCTGGGATCGAGGCCCGCGTCGGGCTCTCTGCTCAGCGGGGAGCCTGCTTCCTCCTCTCTCTCTGACTGCCTCTCTGCCTACTTGTGATCTATCTCTCTGTCAAATAAATAAATAAAATCTTTAAAAAAAAAAAAGACTATATTTAAAAAAGACTGTATTATGATTGAGTTATTATGATAGATGGTAATATAGGGGAGTTACCATAATCCAGCATATGTACTCTGTTGTCCAGCCCAGGAGAATGCACACAGTTTTAAATCCTCCATATCATTAGGGATTGAAAACAATTCTTTAATATTTATTTATTTATTTATTTGAGAGAAAGAGAGAGAGTGGAGGGGGAGGGGCAGAGGGAGGAAGTCTTCAAGCAGCCTCCCCACTGAATGCAGAGCCTGATGTGGGGCTCGACCTTTGACCCATGAGATCATGATCAGAGCTAAAACCATGATTCGGACACTTAACTGACTGAGCCACCCAAGCACTCCAGAACACATGTTAATCTGTTAATCTGTGCTAGATACCACACTTGACACAGCAACTGCAACTGAAGATACTACTTGGTTGAATGTGATAATTCACTTTCATCCTCCAGAATATGTGTGAGCTTTGTAAGGGCCTGACTTAAGTGTAAATATAATGTGAACCACTACCCTTGCATGCTTTAGGTCTTTAAGGCACCAATCTCTGCCATATTTCCTAGAATATAATAATGTTTTTTATTTACTATCTTGGCAGGGTGTTGGCGGGGAGCTATTTAGTAGCCTTCCCCATATGTTATTCTACAGGCTATGGAACTTACATGGAAGTTTGGCCAGCTTCTAAGTATGTTCCTTACATTTACACATTTAGGAACTTGGAAAATGACACTGGACACCATGAGCCAGACCTGGGCCAGGACTCCATTTCTGACCCTATCTACCACCATTCTAACAGGCTACCACACTTTGTGTCTCAGTGTCAACTTAGACTCTGTGTCCATGGCCCTCAACATATTAGATTATTCCACTTTTCCCAAGGTATAGTTACCAGAGCAATAGGATAGGTAGGTGCCTTTGGAGAAGTACTAGGGGATTCATTAATGCATACTTTGGTGTTACATGGTACTCCCTGGAGGACCTAGCTTCTCTTTCAATCAAATGGTCTAAAATCAAATCATTCTAAGTTTGAAAGCTACCTCAGGTCTGAAAACTAAAGAATTACTTTTCTTTTTCTCTAACTGGAATAGCTGCCTTCAGCCTCCTGAACATTCATCCTTGATTTCACCCAGTTCTAATAGATTGAACAACACCCTTGTACGCTGCCCATCGATTTGCCTCTAAGGACATCCTACTGTATTAACCATCTAAATATTGTTCTACAGGTCAGCGCCCCCCAGGCAGCCATTCCCATTCCAACCCTGTGCTAATTATAATTGTCCCCACCTTGCTTTTGATGGTTAAGCATAACCACTTGGCCTCTGTTTGGGGATCCCATCATCCCCACTGCTCTCATGGAGCTTAGATCTGTAACTCTATCTGCTACTATCACCTGAGGCCTATAAAGGACAGCCACCATGACTGACAGTGCTTTCCCTAGGCCATATTGGAGCCTGAGGCAAAAGGAAAAATCAGTAATATTGATCCTGCCTTTATTTAAGATTTTATCTTGTTCACATGGATTTTTCTGCATTAATTTCGATTTTTAAAAATATATTTAAAGATTATATTGATTACAGAGCTTTTTGGTCTCCTCTTTAGTTTTGCACCTGAGGCAAGTACCTCATTCACTTCACCCTAGCCTCAGTCCTGTTCAGTGATGCTGGTGCTTCTCTCACATTCCTTATAGCCTTAAGAAACAGAGTATCCTCTGAGCCTCCCCATGGAACATAATTAACTGCTAAGTTTTTTGGCAGTGAATATTTATTGAATATTTAGCACTGAATATTTATTCTAGCATAGCCACTTATTGACTCCTTTGATCACCCCTTCTTCCGCCATCTTCCACAGTAGTCCTATTGTTCCTGACACTTAGTATGGGCTATTGCTTTCTCTGAGGTTTCTTTTTTTTAAGATTTTATTTATTTATTTGACAGAGAGAGATCACAAGTAGGCAGAGGCAGGCAGAGAGAGGGGGGGGAAGCAGACTCCCTGCTGAGCAGAGAGCCCTATGTGGGGCTTGATCCCAGGACCTGAGATCATGTCCTGAGCCAAAGGCAGAGGCTTAACCCACTGAGCCACCCAGGCGCCCCCACCTTTTTTTTTTTTTTAATAAAAGAACTTTCTCTGAGTTTCTAAGAGCATCCTAGTAGAGTGTTAGCACTGCCTTCACAGATCCTTGTCAGGGTCCTTCATATCATGAGATAGTGCTTTCATAGTGACAAACCCTCCCTATCCAATGTTGGTCGGCTACCACCAATGTTCTGGTGTCCAGGAAGGAACATAAGGAAAGTTCCTGAGCGGGACACCTGTTGTCTTATAAGTCAGAGGTCTCTGTATGTTCTTCAAGCAATGAGGGAGTACTAGCTTTTTAACAGAAACAATTAGGCTACTTCTGTAAGCCTAGAGCACTCAGGGAAATCTAGGATTTCAAGATTCTTGAGTGCACTGACCCAGATGTCCTTGTCCTATTTCTTAGGACTGCAATCCTTCCCAATCAGGGCCCTCACTTTGTGTAAGAAATATGCTGAGGCTGAAAATTCTGTCCACTTTTGGAGATCTGCTACTCAATATTAAGTCCTAAACCTAATTATCAGCTTTTTTTTTTTTTTTTGCTCTCTACCTGCAGCCAATGAGACTCTTTATATACCACCAAGAATGCCCTCCAGCTTTTATATTTAACCTTTAATAAGCGATTAGTCACTCTCAACCTTTCAGTGGCTTTCCTCCAATATCTCAGTAGAATCTATTTGTGCTTCACTTACCATCAGTGAGAGGGTCCTCATTGCCAGGCAGACTTGTAAGTGATTCAGAGCTAAAAGTCCTATTTTAGAGTCTGCTTTCTTGGATCACAGGTTAGGTTTCCTACAGGGAGCTTTGGAGATGGGATGGCCCTTCAGAGTTGTCCTAAATTGAGGCAAGGGAGTTGGGCCTTTATACTTCCATATCAACAAGATTTTGGATATGAATTTCCCCAGGAAGAGGGCATGACCTTGGGAGAAGTAGCTCTCTTTTAACTATAAGCAAAACCCAGAGAGGCTTGCATCCGAGAGCTGCCACAGAATTCTCAACGGTTCCAGTTATGAGGGGAGAAAGAAAGGCAACTGGGTAGTCCACCATAACTTCCACTACAATGTAAAAAAGTGTCTTCCATCACATGACGATGCAGACAGACGGAGGATAACACTATCCCCTAAGGATATGAGACTCAAAAATTTGAGCTTTCACCAAAATGTGGGTAAGTGATGGTCTGAAAGCAGTAGGGAGGAGTGAAAGACACAATGGTCCTATTCTCTTGAAGTACATAGTTAGTACATAGATAGTACATGGGTTAGCAAATGCCCCTTCCAAAATTCTCAAACGTTTTTCTCTCTTGGAATGGTGACTAATTTAAAATAACTTTTAGGGGCACCTGGGTGGCTCAGTGGGTTAAAGCCTCTGCCTTCGGCTCAGGTCATGATCCCAGAGTCCTGGGATCGAGCCCCACATTGGGCTCTCTGCTCAGCAGGAGCCTGCTTCCCTTCCTCTCTCTCTGCCTGCCTCTCTGCCTACTTGTGATCTCTGTCAAACAAATCTTTAAAAAAAATAAAATAAAATAACTTTTAAAGCCTCTTTTTCTAATTCACAGCAGCTTACCAATTGTTATACCTCTCCAGGAGTCTCCCTGTGTGGCAGTTAGCAGGGGCAGGGGGCACATGCATGTGCTCAGTTCCGAAACCTTTCTCTCCCACTAATGCACTTATTCTCAAATTCTAACAGCACTCAAATCCTCTGAGCAGCTTTTTTTTTTTTTTTAATATTGTATTTATTTGAGAGAAAGAGAGCATGAGCAGGGGCTCGGGGGTGTTGAGGGGGAGACAGAGGGAGAGGGAGAAGCAGACTCCCTGCTGAACAGGAAGCCTGATGTGGGGCTCAATCCTAGGACCTCCTTGAGATCATGACCTGAGCCCAAGGCAGATGTTTAACCAACTGAGCCACCCAGGAGTCCCCTGCCCCCCCCAGGCCCCGCCCCTGTGCCGAGAAGCTTGGAAAGTATTGGTTGTGAACCCAAACTTCAGAGTGATGTAGCAGATTTCAGGTGGAGCTGAAGAGCTGATAATTCTTTCCAGATGGCCTACTACCATTCATTGAGAAACACTGCATATCCAAGCCTCTTTTCTTTTTTTCAACTTATTTATTTTTGAAGATTTTATTTATTTATTTGACAGACAGAGATCACAAGTAGGCAGAGAGGCAGGCAGAGAGAGGCGGAAACAGGCTCCCTGCTGAGCAGAGAGCCAGATGCAGATGCAGGACTCTGGGATCATGACCTGAGCCACAGTCAAAGCCTCTTTTCTTATCTACATCTGAATTCTGGGAGAAGAGAGACAGATCTCCAGTATACCAATGATCAGAAAAAGAAATAAATGTAGCCAAGTGTTCAACACTTGTCACCCACCCCCACTTTTAGATAAAATGTGCCTATGTGAGAAAAAAATAAGCAGCCTCCATATGAGAGGGAAAGTACAGGAAAGCTTCAAGGGGAAGCCAAGATGCAGTTAATTCTATTGTTCTCAACCCTAGACAACACCTCCTATACTCTCCTGAAATTAAAAAAAAAAAAAAATCATAGCCAATATGTCCTGGTCACACGGATAATTTTGAAAAATATTAATAAAATACCATAACTGAAATATAAAAGAAGTGAAAAAAGGTACTTATATTAAAAGATGTATTGAGAGAGGAAGCTTATGAATCACAGATTACAGGTTCCAGAAGGCTTAAACGAAAGATTTAAGAGGGAAAATCAGCTGAGAAGGAACACTGAGGTGTATAACGAGGATATAGGAGAGGATGATTCCTAGACAGGCTTTTAACTCAGACAGTGAGCAAGGGTAGTAAGTAGGGATATCTTGCTATTAGACTGTCAACATAAATGGTCCTACGGATCCTCAGGTGAGTAAGAAAGGATTAAGTGGGGCACTAAGATCATGATGTCCTATAGAAGGAAAAGCAAACTTGGGGCGCTTGGGTGGCTCAGTGGGTTAAGCCTCTGCCTTCGGCTCAGGTCATGATCTCAGGGTCCTGGGATCAAGCCCTGCATTGGGCTCTCTGCTCAGTGGGGAGCCTGCTTCCCTCCCCCACCCCCCACCTCTGCCTGTCTCTCTACCTGCTTGTGATCTCTCTCTCTGTGTCAAAAAATGGATAAAATCTTAAAAAAAAAAAAAAAAGGAACAGCAAACTCTGGCCCATGGGCCATATCTGGCAGGCATTCTTTTATTTATTTAAGTTGGTAGTAAAATATGTAGAACAATACACCATTTTAACCATTGTAATGTGTGCAGTTCAGGGGCACTAAGGACAAACTTTTGTGCAACTTTGACCACTATCTTTATCCAGACTTTTTTTTATCACCTCAAACAGAAACTCTGTAAGCATTAAGCAGCAACTTCCCCTTCTCTCCAGCTCCTGGTAATACCTAACCTTCTTTCTGTGTCTATGAATTGGCCTTTTCAAGACATTTCATATAAGTGGAATTATACAATATTTGTCCTTTTGTGTCTGGCTTATTTCACTTGGCCTAACACGTTCAAGGTCCATCCGGGTTGTAGCATATACCAGAACTTCATTCCTGTTTAAGGCTGAGTAATTTTGCGGTGTGTGTATATACCACATTTTGTTTATCTACTCATCCACCTATGAACACTTAGGTCATTTCCACCAATTGGATATTGTGAATAATGCTGTAGTGAACACAGGCTTATAAATATGTTTGAGTCTTTGCATTAAATAATTCTTTTGGAGTGCCTTCTTAGCGCAGCAGACAGCACATCAGTCTCATAAATAATTCTTTTGGGTATATCTATACCTAGGAGTGGGATTGCTGAGTAATACGATAATTCTATGTTTAGCTTTTTGAGGAACCACCAAACTGTTTTCCACAGAAGCTAAACCATTTTACATTCCCATTAGCAATGTATGAGGAATCCAATTTCTCCACATCCTCATCAACACTTATGTTCTGTGTATCACTTTTCATAGCCATCCTAGGAGGTATGAAGTGGTATTTCATTGTAATTTTGATTTGCATTTCCCTATTGGCTAAGGACTTTGAGCACCTCTTCATATACCTCTTGGTCATTTGTACATCTTTTAGAGAAATGTCTATCCAATAAACATTTTCTAATGTTTATTTTTTTAAAGTAATCTCTACGCTCAGTGTGGGGCCCAAACTCATGCCTGGAGATAAAGACTGACATGTTCTATGGACTGAGCCAGCCGGGCATCCCCCCTTTGCCCATTCTTAAATTGAGATGGTTTTTGTTTTTCTTGTTAAATTCTAGGAAATCTTATATATTTTGGATCTCAATTCCTTATCAGATATATTATTTGCAAATATCTTCTTCCATTCTGTATGTGAAATAATAGAAAACGTACTCATTGGTCTATGCCTCCAGTTCTTAGCACAGATCTCCTAAAATCCTTGTAAATTCCTAAGTGATAAAAACACTAGGAATATCTCTTGTTCTAATATTTGGTCTTTGATCCTGTCCCTGACACATGGCTCCTAAAACCCCTGAGGATTCCTAAGTGATTAAAAGAAATATGAGCATCTTTTGTTCCAGTGAGGAGACCCTGATGGGCTCCTAGATAGAGGCTGGTCCCCAGAAAGACCAAACCATAATTAGAAGCTTGGAATTTTCAGCCGCACTCCAAATTGTCCAAAGAGGGAGAGGGGCCAGAAATGGAGTTAATAATTGATCATTCCTGTGTGAGGAAACTCCATCAAATCCCAAGAGTACAGGGTTCAGAGAGTTTCCAGGCTAGAGAACACATCCACACTGAGCAGGTAACACACCCCAATTCCACAGGACAGAAGTTCCTGCACTTGGGACGCGCCTACACCTTGCCCTATATATCTCTTCATCTGGCAGCTTCTCCGTATCCTTTATCATATCCTTTAATAAACTGGTAAGCCTCAAACTCAGGAGGGTTGTAGGATCTCTGATTTCCAGCCAAATGAAGCAGAAGTTGTGGGTAACCCAGCGGTGGACTACTTGCAAGTGGCATCTGAAATGGGATGGGGACAGTCTTGTGGGACTAAGCCCTTAACCCGTAGGATCTGACACTATCTCCAGGTAGAGACAGTGTTGGAACTGAGTTAAATGGTAATAACACCCAGCTGGTATTGCCCAGAATTATTTGGTGTGGGAAAAATTTTCATACATTTGGTAACCAGAAGTGAAGTGTTTTGTGTGAGTAGTAAAGGAGACACACAGGAGTTTATCTAATTCACGATGGGTTGACTTCTTACTCAGTTGACAGTATCCTTTGATGCACAAAATTTTTAATTTTGATGAAGTCCAATTTTTTTTCTTTCTTTTGTTGTTTGTGCATTTGGTGTCCTATTAAACAAATCCAATGTTTTGTTGACAAATCCAATGTCAAGGGTAATGTAGTTTTGCTTCCAAAAAAAGAGTATGTTACAAATTATTCAAAATTATCTTCCCTCCCCCTCCCTCTCCCAGGGTACCTGGGTGGCTCAGTCAGTTAAGCATCTGACTTCAGCTCAGGTCATGATCCCAGGGTCCTGGGATCAAGCCCTGCATCAGGCTCCCTGCTCATTAAGGGAGTCTGCTTCTCCCTTTCCCTCTGCCTCTGCTCATGTGCTCTCTCTCGAGCTCACTCTCTCAAATAATAAAATATTTTTTAAAAGTATCTCCTCAAAGATACAAAAAGTAAAAACATTTCCTCACCTGTCTTATTGCTCAAAGATTAAGAGTGTTTTATATATTCACTGATTGTTATGTATACACAAAGCACATTCCATATACATATTTTCTAATTATTAAACCGGAGATTCCTAAAGCGAAGACTGTTTAAGAAGGTGGGTGTTGGCAAAAATTACAGATTTTTGCTTCCAAAAAAGGAGGAAAGAATTCAAGCATAAAGATGCTAATGTGAATAAATAAGGAGCTTCCTGATAAAACTGGACTTTAACAAAAAGGCCAAAAGATGAAAGAAGGCCTACATAAATCAATCAATCAATCAATCAATCAGGAACCTCTGGGTTGGTAAACATGTGGCTCCTAGGGAGAGTGGCTCACTCAGAGAGCATGGAAGCTCTGGTTCCCCTTCCCGCATATCTTGCCCTGTGCATTGCTTCCATCTGGGTGTTCCGGAGATATCCTTTCATAATGAACTGATAATCTAAGGATGTACTGAGTAAAGATGCTGGGGAATGTGCAATATGCCCGAAGAACTTCAGCAGGGCGTTATTACAGCAGGACGATCGCATCTACATATATCTATCTTGTTAATAGATCATAAAGGCTGTGCTGATGGTTTGAGATAAACTGATCTTGCCCTGAGCACCCTTCAGTTAAACATCAGATTCCTCTTTTTTTTTTTCCCTTCAGATTCCTCTTTTATAGGTTTTCTTGTCTTTTGAATATGCTTGAAAAAGTGAGAAGATACGAAGATCTGTTACTAGAAAAACAAAAACAAAAATGAAGGCATACTCAGCCAGAAATTGGAGTTCTCTAAGATTCAGTAATATAGAGATGGACAATCATACAGAACTCAGTAACATGCATTTTTTAAGAAAGATTTCATTTATTTGACAGAAAGAGAGAGAGACAGTGAGAGAGAGAACACAAGCAGGGGGAGTGGGAGAGGGAGAAGAGGCTGCCACCTGAGCAGGGAGCCCAATGAGGGACTCGATCCCAGGACCCTGGTATCGTGACCTGAGGCAAAGGCAGACACTGAACCAACTGAGCCACCCAGGTGCCCTGAATATTTGTAGTTTGCTCTCTCTATTTTAAAAAAAATCTTTAAAAAATAAATTAAAAATACAAATTACCAATTTTAAGTACTGCCAGCTACAATAACTTTGACTAGCTATTTTTGTTTTTTTTCTTTTCATATAACTATTTTATTGTGCTTTGAATCTCCAGACCATTTTCCCACATTTGGGTAAAATGTTTAGCATGTTGTAAACTTAATAACTCATAAAAAGAGTATGAGATTTCTTGAGTGGAAAAAAAAAAGTAAAAGAAATTTTAAAGTGGTAAAAACCTGTAAAAATATCTCAGAAAGGCTAAAATCTCAATGAGCTGACACTTAAGACAAAATGCTAAGGAAAATACAAAAGCTTTCATTTGAAACAAGAATAATGAAACTGGTTTTGTTACCTGAGGTAGACGGCTCAATATAACAGAAGACAAAGTGCACTCTCCAATTCATGTGTTTCTTTCTTTTCTGTTAAGAAAAATAATCCCAAAAGTAAAAGGAAAAAATATAAGGAAATAGGCTTAACTGGAAATGAATTGAGTAGCTGATAGCGCCTAGTGAGGTCAGGTGTTCTGGTCTAAACCGACCACATCCCAGTTGCCAACAGAATTTGCTAATGTAACAAAAGCACCTTTAACAGCAGTCTCAACAAAATGTGCTGCTTGTGGAGGACACAAGAGCTGAAAGATCTGAAACTCATACCATATGCAAACTGACTAAAGAAATAATATTGCACACCAAAAGGAGAAGACAGGAGAATAGAAACTATGTCTCGGATTTTTAAAATAATAATCTTAATGTAAAATATCTTGCCTATTGTTTTCACATATTATAGAAATACCACCGAAATCCTAGTATTTCAGCTTCTTTAGCAGTCCAGTGCTGAGAGGAAGACACATAGAAACAATTATAATACGAGGTGGTTAGAATAAATATATTTGTGGGATTTTAGGACTGTACAGAAATATCAAACCATGCTATCTATAGCTATATATAATTCCCAGGGTAAGATTTTTTGGGTGGGGTAACATTGGATCAGTTTCATAGGATGAAGGAGGAATTAGCCAGGTGAAAGGGAGTAGAGGAGAAAGACAATGGGAATAGGAAAGAGGACCCTATAGGAAAATAGGACAGTTTAGGCAACAAACACTACAGTGTCTGTAGAAGAAATTCTGTGACTAGATGCCACAGTGTGTGGCAGGGAGTTGCAAAAGAGGAATTCTAGGATTGGATAAGAGGCTGGTTATGTTACCAGGGAGACCCATTTTCCTGATAGATTCTGAATGTCCTGAACTAAAAATGTCTGAATCTGGAAAGCTGAGAAGAGCCCCTAAACTATATTGTTATCCTTTGTGGGCCTTTCCTGGGTAGTCAATTGTCCTTTTTTCTCTTGTTCACATTTCTGGTTTGAATCACTATCTCAAGTTTTGAGTTCTGACTGGCTCTAATTGAGCTGTTTAAAAAAAAAAAAGAGTTCTAATAGTTTAGTATTCCAAAGTTGCTGCTTCGTCTTTCAAGAAGTCATAGAGTACAAAGCAGCATTCTGATGCAAGGTCAGAAGACAAGTGTTCCCTTGCTGGCTGTGCTGCTTTCTAGTTTGTGCAAGTTACTTATTTTTTTAAACCTGTTTCCTATGTTCATAGTGTGTGAAGGACTGGATCAAAAGGGCTTCATTGCACCCCTCAGATATACACATATCAACCCACATTTCCTCCTCGGCTACCTAAAACCCAGCTCTGTGGGGCTTGAGAGTAGGGATGTGTTACCTCTATGCTTCTTAGGCACTGGTACCAGCCAAGCAGTGGCCTCCACTCAGAGATCTAGGTCGCAGCATTTTGGGACTAAGTTTCTAAGTTCTGATAACCCCAAATTCCTCCTTGTTCCCTTAGCAGGAGGGGAGTGTGCAGAAAAGTCAGGCCTGACTGCTATTCTTTGAAAGTCTTGCTTACAAGGTTGGCCTTTGGCTGGCATTTGGAGATCTGTATTTCGGGTAAGTTTTCACCATTCCCAGAACTGATAAGACTTGCTGTTCTTAAACTGTACAAGCAATACGGTTTATGCTGAGCATCAATTTTCCTTGTGGAGTCTGGAATTTGAGTACATGACAGAGAATGCTTATATGATCAGCCCTCAATAAAAACCCTGGACACTGAGTCTCTAATGAGCTTATCTGGTTGGTGGCATTTCACACGTGGTGAGAATTGTCAGAAGAATTAAGCATGTCCTGTTTGATTTTATTTCACAGGTAAAGGACCCTTGGAAGTTTTACCCAGTTCCCCCAGATATCCCACATGCTCCTTTTCCCTTTACTCATTTTGCTTAATATCCTTTTGCTGTAATAAATTATAGCTGTCAGTACAACTATATGTTGAGTCCCTTGAGTCTTCTCAGCAAATCATCAAACCTACCAATGGTCCTTGGGACATGCGGTGATACCTACTACTTTCTTATATCAGTATCCACTTTTCATCACCATGGTTCTGCAATCCCTGTTTAACAACATTCTTATATTAAATATTATACATATACATATATATATAACAAAATGTCTCAAACATACATTAAAATTAGATATATTATTATAAACTCGCCATTCACCCATCATCCAGATCAATAATTATCAACAAACGATCAATTTTGTTTTATCCACTCTATTTCTACACCCTCCATTGGATTATTTTAAAGCATATCACAGACATCTTATTTCACTTGTAAAAGCTTCAGTATAAATCTTTAAGTAGAGATTTCACTTGAATTTCTTAGTCTTGTATATATCTTTTTATATTTAGTTTGTTCAAAACAAAATTTTAAAAATGCCTCTTAAATCTTTTAAACCTAATCAGTATAGATGGTAGCTATACTTATGGTAAACACAGCATAATGTATAAACTTATCCAATCACTGCTGTGCACCTGAAACTAATGTAACATTGTGTTAGGGTAACACTGAAAGGAAAAAAGAAGGGGGGCACTTGGGTGGCTCAGTCTGTTAAGCCTCTGAGACTCTTGGTTTCAGCTCAGGTCATGATTTCAGGACCGTGAGCCCATGTGGGGTTCTGAGCTGGGAGTGGAGTCTGCTTAAGATTCCCTTTCTCCTTCTGCCTCTCCCCTTCTCCCTCTCTTAAAAAAATTTAAAAAATAAATCTACCACAGTGCCCTGCCTCCTTTCTCCTTTTCTTTTCTTTTCTTTCTTTTTTTTTTTTTTTTTAGAGAGAGAGCATGAGTAGGGGTGAGGAAGAGGGATAGAGAGAGAGAGAAAAAATCCCAAGCAGACTCCTGCTCAGTCCACAATAGCCCAATGCGGGGTTTGATTCCATGACCTCAAGACTATGACCTGAACCAAAATCAAGAGTCAGATAATCAATCAACTAAGCTACCCAGGTGCCCCATCATTCCTCCTTTGGTATCTGACATTTGTTGAAGAAATTGGGTCACTCATCCTATAAAATTTCCAATATTATTTGGGAGATTGAATCTTCTTGGTGTCATTTACCTTGTTCTTCTATCCCCTGTTTAAACTGGCTTATCTAAAAGCTTGACCAGATTCAGATTCAATTATTTTGGCAAGAATATTTAACATATAGTATTCTGTCAAATATATTCTTTTTTTTTAAAGATTTTATTTATTTATTTGACAGACAGATCACAAGTAGGCAGAGAGGCAGGCAGAGAGAGAAGTGGAGGCAGGCTCCCTGTGGAGCAGAGAGCCCGATGTGGGGCTCGATCCCAGGACCCTGGGATCACGACCTGAGCTGAAGGCAGAGGCTTAACCGACTGAGCCACCCAGGCGCCCCTGTCAAATATATTCTTGATAGCATCGTTGGTTTGGTCTCTAAGAGACTGCCTCTCACAGATCTCTGCTGAGTTTTCATTTACTACCAATCTTTCCAGTTTGATAGATCTTTTAACCCCCAATTTATGGAAGCACTGTCATCTACTGAAACTGAGCCAAAGTTTATGATCACCTTTAAGCTTATGACATTATTTCCTTTGCTGAGAAGTCAAATGAGTACCATGCACTGTCACCTGTTACAAAGATTGTTTCGTTTGCCTTAAAAAACCTTTTTTATTGGAAACTATATTCAGTTAGGTGACCCAATTCAGTAGGTATTTTCATATGTCTTGGAAGAGTTGAATGAGAAAATGTTTGACAAATTTAAAAGGCCTTATATTAAGTACATAAGCATATCATGTACTGTACAGAAAAATTAGGTTTAATAGGCCTTCTAGTTAACAATACCAATAGTTTGAAATAGAACTTAGTAGGTGGCGGCAGTGTAATGCTTATATTTTCTAGACAAGTGGTTTTTGAGCAGGGAAGTAATATGATAAAAATGTGTTTTAAGGAAGACATTAAGGAAATACTTAAGAAGAGCACGCATTCTGTACTTGAAGGTGATCTAATATAGAATTGTTTGCATGCAGCTATGGAACCGCCACGATCAACACGTACATCCTGTGTTATATTGAAAAGTGTTTGACAAACTTTGTAGCTGGTGATTTCAACTCACTCCCTAAAGCATGACTGCAATGAACAATGCAAGCATAGAAAAAAAATAACAAATTGCCTATATCAATATTTATATCATCCCCCCCAAATAATCATACATACACACAGCAGCTGGAATATTTGTTAATGTAAATTAGATCAAGTCACTATTCTGACCTCTAAACTTGCATGACTTCCCTTCACACTTAGAATAAAATCCAAAGTTGGTACCATGGCCTCCCAGGCCCTACGATATAGCCCTCACTACCTCTGACCTCACTTCCTACCTCTCTCCTCCTATGATTCAAACACCGCGCTCTTCATAAAACAGGGTAATACTGTTTCTATTTGGGGCCTTTGCACTTGGTATTCCACCAGAAGTTCTTTTCTCCCCAAATACTTATACAGTCCCTCACTTCATTTAGGCCTTTGCTCAATATCACCTCCTCAGAGGCCCACCTGACCACCCCACACAGATTAGCACCCTACCTGACCCCTCTCCACCTCATTACCCTGCTTTTTCTTTTCTGTGACATGTGCCCAGCATCTGTTGGCTATATTCAATCAACCTTCTCACGGACTCCTCACAACTGTATTCAGTAGGCAGTACTGATAGTCGGTTTATAGAAAACGTACAATGGTTGAATGAGGACCTGGGAACAAAGGGGAGGAGAAAAGGACGTCAGGATTTGATGACTTGATTCCTGAAATGGGTAAATTAAAGCAAAGTCGTCAGGTTTGTCTGGACTATGGGAAACCCACACTATCCACGAACACCAATTAAAATGTTGGCCACACAAAAAGGCAGGCTAATAGAACGGAGTCTCTTCCCTAAGGACGTGACCTCACGTTACCCTCGCAACAACCTCCTGGGTAAGCGCGGGGCCTGTGTTAGACAATCATTAAACAGCGAGACTCGGAAGGCCGGACTTCGCAGCCAGGAGCGAGGGCGGTCCGGCTCGGCACTCACGGGTTTGGACAGTTACGTAATTAACACCCAGAAACTCGAGCTTCCTCCCACCCCTGGGCTGGATTCTCGCGCCGAGCCTCGCGACCACAAACAGCAGCCAAGAGAACGGGGTCGGTTGGCGAATCCGGGGAGGAGTTCCAGCGCGGGAGGTGGAGAGGGCGCTCACCGCGAGTCTCGTGAAAAAGGCGCATGAGCGCGCGGCTGCAACGAGAGGCCGACCGGGCAGAGGGGTGTGTCCGGGCGGCCCTGCGCTCCCTCGGATTGGCCAGGAGCATGACGACAGCGTTTACAGTAGGCCTTACAGGAAGTGGGAGCTTGCGTCAGCTTTGCGCTTTCAGGGTGGGAAGAGGGGGCGTGTCTGGCGGCTCACGGGGCCCGCCGATTGGTGGGAAGGCCCGGGAGCCGGGCGGCTCGGCCCGCCGCAGGAGGGCGGTGCCGTGGGCCTGGTCCCGGAGGTGGCGACCGGCTTCAGTGAGATGATCATGGCAGCTCGGACCGGTCAGAGGGCTCTGAGGAAGGTGGTTTCGGGATGCCGTCCAAAGTCGACGGCAGCGGCCGAAACCCCGGCTCCGGCGCAGGGGCCTGCGGGGAACGTCAGGTAATAAACAACAGGGGTGCTGCGACGGGGGTAGCTTTCGGCCCGGGCTTGCTGAGTGGGGGGACCGAGGAATTTTGAAGTGAGGCGGCGCCGGACTGGAGGCATTTTGGCGTCTCTAAGGGGAGAGAGTGTCCTGAGATCGGCATTTGAGGGACTCGGGCTTCGCGCTCATCACTCCGGGCGAGAGGCTCGCCGGCCTGCCCTAGACGCAGCGCCGGGGTCGGTGACTCGCTACCCTCGCGAGAGGTGGTGAATCCGCGGCGGCGCGACTGATCGGCCGCGGATAAAGCAGCCCGTCGCGGGTTCTTGGGACTCTTCCGGGCTCCTCCCCCACGGCCTGCCGTCGCCGTTCTCGGAAAGTTCCAACTTCGCGGCTCGCGAGCGGCCGGCTGCCGGGCTGCGGGAGTTCGTGGCCCGGCGGCGAGCCCTCTTCTGCTCCTCGGCCAGTTGGCCGGAAGTACTCTCCCAGCGTCGGGTAGGGGTCCTCGACTCCGCCCTTCGGTGCTTACAAAACTAAACGTAGCCGAAGTAGGGGACCTCGATTTTGTTTTCCACTCGACTGTAACTTGTCCTGTAACCTTGAACCAGCCCTCGATTTTCCTGGTTGGTTCCTTTTTGGTGGGTGGAGGCGGAGTCAGGAACGATTCCACACTTCCACCGCTTCGTTTCTTTCTATTGATGACTTTGGAATAAATTATGCTCGAAAATTACAGTGTCTAAAGTGTATTCAGTTGTAAACAGTACAGAATGAAGGGAGAAAGCACAAATGTTAAGTTCCAGGAATTTAGATTTAATGAAGAATTTTTCAAGTACCCCAAACCCCCGCCAACTCTCAATCCTTTTAGACAAATAATGGTTGAAATTGAAATAAAATATCGCATATCGTTTAGTCCTGCTGAAGGAAACAACCTGAAAAACTAGTTCTAAGCAGAACGTAGCCTATCCTGCTTTAAATTGTTTGTGTTACCCTTATAAAATGTTGGCTTGCAAATAAAACTCTTATTTCTAAGAAAAAATATGATTGTTTTAGTGATCGAATTAAGGCTTAGATTCCAAGACAAATATTTATTTATAATAATGAAGAGGGAGGGAGTTTATGAGCTCATTTTTAGGCAAAAGCATTAACATACGTTCTGGCCTTTATTAGAGTATTTGAGATGTAGTATTATTGGAAGGTGAGTGACAAAAAGCGGTCCGTCATTTGACTCAGTTTTAATTTCATAGTTTAACAACACATATGACTGTATGGCTCCTCGTTGCAGTTGAAGACGTCATTCTTGATAATGTGTGAAAATGGATGTGCTGTCCAGGGCTTGTAACCATAGTATGGGAACTCACCAGGAAAACTATTAGCGTGCTCTAAACACAGATATTTCCTTTATAATTGTAATCAGATTGTGTAAGGGTTGTTTTGGGGGCTTTGGGGGGGCAGGGAGAAGGGGAGGTTGGGGCAATGGTATTACATAAACTTGGTACAAAATTCAAAACCATGTACAGTGACAAGTAAGCTTCATAGTCAACCACGTCACCTCTTCAGAAGCAGTGGTCTTAGATTTTTTTAAATAAAGGTTTTCAGAGATGCTGCCTTTTCTGACATTGATTTATCAGAAAATTATTAAGTGTGCTCAATATCTGTCTCATAATTGGCTTCCAATAATAGGTGACAAAGTATACGAAAAGTGGGGAAATAGATAAAACTTTTAACAAAGTCGCCTAAAGAATATCTTACAAGGGAAATGTGATTAGTTATTTTGTACACCAGATTTGCTTTTTGTGATCAATATAACTAACAGAGATCCTAAATTATGTGACTTTTTAAAGAGGGGAGGTGAATTAACTGCCTACTTTTTTATTTCTGCTGTTCTGCTTCATTTAGCAGAGTGACTGTCATTCATTTTTATTGGTGTAATCTGACTGCTAAGCAAACTCCATAGGTTTACTCTAAAGAAAAATCACAATGGGCTTATTTTAATATTATCTCTGCCTTTAAAATAAGATTCACATAACAAACCATATTTTTAAAGATTTTTGGGAACACTAACACTTTTATTCTCTCTAGGAGATGAATCTATCTAAAATGGCAACATCTTTTTCTCTCTAGGAGATGAATCTATCTAAAACTTCTTTTGACTAAAAAAGAATATCATAGATATCTTTAAAATATGCTGTTACCATCATTATAAAACCAAATACCTTCTCTGATATCCCTTTAGAAAACCTAGAATTCTGAAAGCTGTCTTGTTTTACTGTATTTTCCCCATTGTTCATTTTTTTGAAGTGTTATTTAGAGCTGGATACATAAATATCTTAAAATCTTAAAAGGGGGCCAATAAGTTCATCAATACAGTTCATATGTTTTATTCTTTTTTTCTTTTTAAAGATTTTATTTATTTATTTGACAGAGATCACAAGTAGGCAGAGATGCAGGCAGAGAGAGAGGAAGGGAATAAGCAGAGAGCCTGATGCAGGGCTTGATCCCAGGACCCTGGAATCACGACCTGAGCCGAAGGCAGAGGCTTTAACCCATTGAGCCACCCAGGCGCCCCTATATGTTTTATTCTTTTCCGTTACATCTTAATTAATAGTTGTGCAGTGTTTAGCTTAACCATTTTCATTGACCTCTATTTTACTGCCTCTGGAATAAGCCCATCTAATTTTTTTTTAAAGATTTTATTTATTTATTTGACAGGCAGAGATCACAAGTAGGCAGAGAGGCAGGCAGAGAGAGAGGAGGAAGCAGGCTCCCCGACAAGCAGAGAGCCCGATGCAGGGCTCGATCCCAGGACCCTAGGATCATGACCTGAGCCGAAAGCAGAGGCTTTAACCCACTGAGCCACCCAGGTGCCCCAAGCCCATCTAATTTTTATAAAGAGTGTTAATTTTTCAAAAGTTCTTTCTTGTATTCTGGAGCCCAAATTTGTTTCCATCCAATTGGACTTTTGTTTTACATTTTGGAACCATACTCTCAGGTATCATCCCTGTCTTCTGGCTGAATATTCCCCATTTCTTCAACCATTCTTTGTTTGACTTCATTGTCTCTTCCTCCCTGGCCACATTGTAGGGTGTCTATGTCCTTAAAGAAATTTTATTTATATGTAAATCCTATTTTATAAAGCAAATTTTATGTATGACATAAGGAGTTTGACCAGGCCATCCATTACCCTTTTAAAAAAATAATTTGGGCCCACTAAGAACTGTTTAACAGCTCACATGCTCAGTCAACTCGTCCTGAAAATGGATGGAGCTGGAGGGTTGGCCCATACCTGGGCATCGCTGGCAGTTGGTGGCCTGTAAGTGGGACAGGAGTGGGTGGGGGGGTAGCCTCTGCAGTTCCTTCCCAGCCCCCAACCCGTTTAAAAAAACTAAAAAAAAAAAAAAAGAAAAAAAAAGAAATATTAAAAAAATAATAATTTGGGGGCGCCTGGGTGGCTCAGTGGATTAAGCAGCCGACTCTTGATTTTGGCTCAGGTTATGATTTCAGGGTCCTGGGGTCAAGCCCCACTTTGGGCTCTACCCTCAGCAGGGATTCCACTTCAGGATTCTCCCTCTCCCTCTGCCCCTCCAGTGTGCATGCGCGCTGTCTCTCTCTCATAAATAAATAAAATCTTTTTTAAAAAATACCATTTAAAAAGTAATTTGAGGATTTGATTTAATGAAATAACACTCTCTTACTTGGAATTCTTAAACAGCTTCTCACCAAGGATAAATTCCAAATTGCTTTATCCTGGTTAATAATTCCTAGCATGACCCAGCTCTAGTCTGTCTAACATTATTTCATGATACTCTCCTGGCCTGCTATAATGCTGCTACACTGTCAGTCTTAGTCTCTGGATACTGCCAAGCTCTTTCCCTACTACCTGGAATGCCACCCATCTACTTCTCCTCCTTACATACACACACACACACACACACACACACACACACACATTTCTTATGTACATACATACCTATTTCTCTCTTTCCATGACTAACTTCTTCCATTAAGTTGCAGCTGAAATATAACCTCAGAAAACTTCTATACTACCCTATCTAGAGGAGCTCCCAATTACATGTCCCTACCCCCATTTCTTTCTTAGCACTGTTTTTGAATCCTCACCTACAAAGTAATCCTCATAGAGTGAATTTTTATTTTTACCATTATATCCCTACTGCCTAGCACAGAACAAGAGCTCAATAACTATGTGAACTAATACATGAATAGTAGTATAAAATAGTTATGCAATAATCTTAGTAGGGAAAGGCAAAAATATTCGTGTGAAGAAAAGTATATCAGGCATCTATATTTAGAAGTACCCCAAACAAGTCACACTTTAGTTTCCTTGACATGAGTTTTTACATATGTGCATTGAAACGGAGATTGGAAGGGAAAGAACAAAGCAACAGATCTAACAGGGCCACTAGATCTCTAGTCTCCAGTCTCGGAGTAGATCAAGAAGTAAGGAACCTCTGTGGATCCAGCTGGGAAGATGAGTTAGAAAATAGATGATGGAGGGGTCCTGGCTGGCTCAGTCAGTAGAGCATGTGACTCTTGGTCTCAGGGTTATGAGTTTGAGCCCCACATTGCGGGTAGAGTTTACTTAAAAAAAAAAAAGAAAGAAAATAGATGATGAATATTCTAGCAAGTGTATGGGAAGAATATATTGTGACTATAGACTGAAAACCAATTTTCTGGGAAAGATACCATTTGTGCCAGAAACTTTTAACCCTAACTCTAAGCTGTTATTTTTACTTTTCTTTATGGCACTTAAGAAACTATTTTTTTTTCTGTGTGCCTGTGCATGCATGTGTGCGCAACTGTGTCTATGTCTGTGTGTGTGTTTGTGTGCATTTTTCAGGAATATTCTAAAGTTGTGAAGCCTTCTAAAGTGTGACAGTTACTGGGGTGCCAGGCTGGCTGGTTGATGGAGCATGTGACTCTTCATCTTGGGAACATGAGTTTGAGGCCCATGTTGGGTGTAGAGATTACTTTAAAAAAAAAAAAAGTAACATGTGATAAGTATTTTACAATCTAATTTGTGTTTTCTTTTAATTTTCAGTGCTACTCTAAATCAAGTACTTTTTGTCTCTTTAGATATTCAGCTTCCTGTGGCATACTGATGAGCAGAACTCTTCTGCTACATACCTCAATTTTGCCTAAGGAGATCTATGCAAGAACCTTCTTCAAAATTGCTGCACCATTAATAAACAAAAGAAAAGAATATTCAGAGAGGAGAATTATAGGGTTTGTATAGAATAATAGTTCTGCTAAAAGAGTATGTTCACAATTTTCTGTAGAATATCGTGACTTTTTTCCTGGATTTTCTTCATACAGACTATGCTTTGGTTTTTCTAGTTGGGCCTTTCCATAGCTTTTGCTCTTCTATAAATATTTGTTGAATAAACATAATTATGTGGTAACTTTATAGGATAGATTTAAACCTTGGTGTGTAAAGGAAGTAATTGAACTGTTTAGACCTGCATTTTTGTACACCGTTTGTTTTTATAGTGGCAACATTAGTGGTATATTGGGCCCAATATGTTTATATAGCTCCTTCACATATAGACATGCATAGGTAGGTAATATACAGATGTGCTAAGTGGCTCCTACCACTTGGCGCATAGGTTGTCAGACTTTTTCTGTAAAGGACCTGGTAGTAAATATGTTAGGTTTTGTGGACCGTACTGTTTCTGTAGCAGCCAATCAACTCTGTCATTGTAATTGTACCCCAAGTGACATATTGCTGTAGATAATATGTAATAAATGTGTGACTCTGTGCTAATAAAACTTTATTTGCAGAACCATGCAATGGGCAAGGCTGGGCCCTTGATCTAGGGGTTATATAGAGAAGAGAATAGAGAGACTGCAGTTCTCCTAAACCAGAAATACAGCATCTGTTCATATGGGGTCTACAAGGGGGTCTCAGCAGGCCATTAAGTATTACATGAATTCTTGTACAAGTGCATTTCATTAATTTTTTCAGTTGCTTTTTCTGTTCTGATTTTTCTGTAGTGAAGGACCTTCAGCAGACTCAGCTTTTGTCACTAAAATTACCTTTATTACTGGCTAAGCCACTGTATTGGTTAAGGTAATACTAGCAGCTACACAGGTAAAACCCCAAAGTTTATTTCTTTCTTATGTAAAGTTCCAGTGGGTGTTCCCCATCCATGGGCAGCAGCTTAGGAACCTAGGCTCCATCTAACTTGTGCCTTTTGTGTCCTCGGAGTCTCTTAAAGATAGACTCGATTCTAAACCGCATTGAGGGATGCCTGGGTGGCTCAGTCAGTTAAGTGTCTGCCTTTAGCTCAGGTCATGATCCCAGTGTGCTGGGATCGCGTCCCACATGGGGCTCCTTGCTCAGCAGGGAGCCTTCTTCCTCTTCTGGCCATTCCCCCTGCTTGTGCACTCTCTCTCCCCTGCACAGCGATAAATATTAAATAAATAAGTAAAATCTTAAAAAAAAAAAATAAACCATATTGATCTGGAAGGGATTATTGGCACGAACTAGTCACATAATACCATCTAAATGCAAGAGGGAAATTGGGAATAGTAGCCTCTGGGGCGGGGGGAGCAACTTCTTCCCAGCAATAACACCATGTAAAGAGAGCCTAAATAATTGGGTAGGGAGACATCTTTGCCAGAGCTGGTATCTGTGAATGAAAAGATAAATAATGCGTTGGTCTGTTTTACTTTTGTATCACTACCAATATCTTTTTTTTATGCTGTGTGCCTGTCATTTGACAGGTATTACTGGGTGCTTTATATTTATAGTTTGATTTAATTCTCACAATAGCCATGTAAGGTAGGTGTTGTTATTCCCATTTTAGAGATGGGGAAACTAAAGCTCATGGAGATAATGTACATTAAGTGTCATGCATGAATCCTAAGATTTTTTCCCCACCATATTTACTTATTGTTATTTACTTCCTTATTCTTTCTCATGCTGAAATTCTTTTTATTACAAATTGGTCTTACCAAGTGATCATCTTACCTTTTTTCCATATTTGACATAAACACATAATATTAGTTACTATTTATTAAGTGCTCTTTTTTTTTTTTTTAAAGATTTTGTTTATTTATCTGACAGACAGAGTTCACAAGTAGGCAGAGAGAGAGAGAGGGAAGCAGGCTCCCCGCCGAGCAGAGAGCCTGACGCGGGGCTCGATTCCAGGACTCTGGAATCACGACCTGAGCCGAAGGCAGAGGCCTAACCCCCTGAGCCACCCAGGCGCCCCAAGTGCTCTTTTTTTAAATTAAAGATTTTATTTATTTATTTGAGAATGAGAGAGCGTGTGCACAAGCTGGGAGGGGCAGAGGGACAGGCAGACTCCCCACTGAGTGAGGAGCCCAACGTGGGGCGCCATCCCAGGATCCTGAAATCATGACCTGAGCCAAAGTCTGACGCTTAACCGACTGAGCCAACCAGGTGTCTCTTTATTAAATGATTATTAAGTTTTGTGCACTATGCCAAAACGATTTCACTTAACCCTTAAAAGAACCCTGTAGAGTTACTTTTTAGTTATTGATGAAGAGAATAAAATTGAGAGGCAAAACAACCTACCCAGGGTCATGTGGCTTAGTTTTAGGGTTGGTACTTGAGCATAGTCCTTTCTCACTACCAAGCCCATCCCCTTGACCACTATGCTATACTACTTTCTTAGATGCTTTTATTACAATTTTTAAATATTTCATTATTACATTATTTTATTATTATATAAAATAAATCATTTTATTTATTACATCATTATTTATTACAATTAACTTCCTGGCTGCAAGATTTCATACTTCTTCATGGGATTTATTTTAGCATTTATCTCAGAGTAAAACCTCAGAGGTTTTAGGAGGTAGGGGTTTTTTTTTCCCCTCCCCTCTACTGTGGACTTCATTTCATGATCATAAAGATTAAACATACATAAAGACTCATTCTCTATTATTCCAAAGCATCCCTTTTATAATTTAGATTGTGATTGTTTAAATTACCGTATATATTTTTTTCTTTCCCTTTTCACATTTTATTGGCCACTGGGAGGAGGTGTCCTCCCTGCCATAAGAGGTGCTCCCAGTTTCTCAGCCACTCCAAGCTTGGATCCTGTGGGGTGGCGGGCACTGGGTAGTTGTAGGGCGTGGCCTGATTGATCATGACCCTGTATCTGTTGAAGAGGGGACAGAATCACACTCCTAGCCGTCTTTGTCAGGCCACAGCGGTGGTCTCAAATACTGTTATCATTTCTAAGTTGAATTATGTTGTAACAGTGGTGAGTCTTTATAAGAATAATATGAATCTGGCTCTCATTATTCACTCATCTTTTACGTGTTCCATAGACTGTTGGTTTCTGTTTGTTTGCTTTCTTTTGAGGCCCTGAAGTTTTTGTGTTAAATTTATTTGTAGGTGTTTTGCATTTCTATAGTATAGACTGTTTTCTAACTGGTTCTTGTTAATATAGGAAAGGCATTAATTTTTAAAGTTCTGTAACAGGTTACTTGACTGAATTCTGAATTGCTTCTCTTCTGAATTGATAGTCCTGTAACCTGCCGACTGGTCATTTCGCGTAATACTGTTACACACATATGTCTCATATTTCATGTTCTGATTTGATTACATTGACTAATACTTTGAAAACAATGTTTTGTTTTCATCTTGAATTACTTAAATTTTTAAATTTAAATTCAATTAATTAATGTAAAATGTATTATTAGTTTCAGAGGTATAGATACATCATGTGCCCTTCTTAATGTCTATCATCCAATTACACTGCCTCCCCACAGCAGCCCTCGGTTTGTTTCTTATAATTAAGAGTCTCTTACGGTTTGTCTCCCTCTCACATTCTGTCTTGTTTTATTTTTTCCTCTCTTCTCCTCTGATTCTGTGTGTTGTTTCTTAAATTCCACATATGAGTGAGATCATATGATAATCATCTTTCTCTGTTTGATTTATTTCACTTAGTGTAGTACCCTCTAGTTTCATCCATGTTGCAAATGGCAAGATTTCATTTTGATGGAGGAGTAGTATTCCATTGTGTGTGTGTGTATATATATATATATATATATATATATATACACACATATGTATACATATGTATATATATAGCACATCTTTATCCATTCAACTGACAATGGACATCTGGGCTCTTTCCACACTTTGGCTATTGTGGACATTGGTGCTATAAACATTGGGGTGCAGGTGCTCCTTCAGAACACTACATTTGTATCTTTGAGGTAAATACTTTGTAGTGTAATTGCTGGGTCATAGGGTAACTCTATTTTCAATTTTTGAGGAACCTCCATACTGTTTTCCAGGGGGGCAACACTAGCTTGCCTTTGCACCAACAGCATAAAGGGGTTCCCCTTTCTCGGCATCCTCACCAACATCTCTTGTTTCCTGAATTGTTAATTTTAGCCATTCTGACTGGCGTGAGGTGGTGTATCATTGTGGTTTTGATTTGTATTTTTTTCTGTTGGCCATTTGGGTATCTTCCTTGGAGAAATGTCTGTTCATGTCTTTTGCTTATTTCTTGATTGGATTATTTTTTTTTTTAAAGATTTATTTATTTATTTATTTATTTGACAGAGAGATCACAAGTACACAGAGAGGCAGGCAGAGAGAGAGAGGAGGAAGCAGACTCCCTGCTGAGCAGAGATCACAGGATGCCGAGACCATGACCTGAGCCAAAGGCAGAGGCTCAACCCACTGAGCCACCCAGGCGCCCTGGATTATTTGTTCTTTGGGTGTTGAGTTTGATAAGTTCTTTATAGATTTTGGATACTTGCCCTTTATCTGTTATGTCATTTGCAGATATCTTCTTCCATTCTGTTGGTTGCCTTTTGGTTTTGTTGACTGTTGCCTTTGCTGTGCAAAAGCTTTTTATCTTGAGAAGGTCCCAGTAGTTCATTTTCACCTTCGTTTCCCTTGTCTTTGGAGATGTGTCTAGATGTGTTGCTGTGACTGAGGTCACAGATGTTGCTGCCTGTGTTCTCTAGGATTTTGTTGGATCCCTGTCTCACATTTAGGTCTTTCATCCATTTTTAGTCTATTTTTGTGAGTGGTATAAGGAAATGGTCCAGTTTCATTCTTTTGCATGTGGCTGTCCAATTTTCCCAGCACCACTTTTTGAAGAGACTGTCCTTTTTCCATTGGACATTCTTTCCTGCTTTGTGGAAGATTAGTTGACCATAGATTTGAGGGTCCATTTCTGGCTTCTGGTCCATTGATCTATGTGCCTGTTTTTGTTCCAGTACCATAATGTCTTGATGATTATAGGTTTGTAATAGAGCTTGAAGTCTGGCATTGTGATGCCACCAGCTTTGTTTTCTTGTTTTTCAACATTCCTTTGGCTATTTGGGGTCTTTCCTGGTTCCACACAACTTTTAGGATTGTTTGTTCCAGTTCTGTGAAAAAAGTTGATGGTTTTTTGATAGGGATTGCATTGAATGTGTAGATTGCTCTAGGTAGCATAGACATTTTAACAGTGTTTGTTCTTCCAATCCATGAGCATGGAACATTTTTCCATTTCTTTGTGTCTTCTACAATTTCTTTCATAAGTGTTCTACAGTTTTCTGAGTACAGATCCTTTGCTTCTTTGATTAGGTTTATTCCTAGGTGTCTTACGGTTTTGGGTGTAATTTTAAATGCTATTGACTCCTTAATTTCTCTTTCTTCTGTCTCATTGTTAGTGTATAGAAATGCAATGAATTTCTGTGCATTGATTTTATATCCTGCCACTTTGCTGAACTCTAGTATGAGTTGTAGCAGTTTTGGGGTGGAATCTTTTGGGTTTTCCACATAGAGTATCATGTCATCTGTGAAGAGTGAGAGTTTGGCTGCTTCTTTGCTGATTCAGATGCCCTTTATTTCTTTTTGTTATCTGATTGCTGACACTAGGGCTTGTAGTACTGTGTTTAACAACAGTGGTGGTAGTAAACATCCCTTTTGTGTTCCTGACTTTAGGGAAAAGTGCTCAGTTTTTCCCCATTGAGAATGATATTTGCTGTGGGCTTTTATGATATTGAGGTACATTCCCTCCAGTCCTACACTGTGAAGAGTGTAGTCAAGAAGTGTAGTTAAGAGTGTGATCAAGGGGCGCCTGGGTGGCTCAGTGGGTTAAAGCCTCTGCCTTCGGCTCAGGTCATAATCCCAGGGTTCTGGGATCGAGCCCCGTGTCGGGCTCTCTGCTCAGTGGGGAGCCTGCTTCCCCCCTCTCTCTCTGCCTGCCTCTCTGCCTACTTGTGATCTCTGTCTGTCAAATAAATAAATAAAAATCTTAAAAAAAAAAAAGAGTGTAATCAAGAAAGGATGCTAAAAAAAAAAAAGAAAGGATGCTATACTGGTCAGATGCTCCTCCTTTGAGAGGAGCAGTTGGTTCTTGTCCTTTCTTTTACTAATGTAGTGTATTAAATTGACTGGTTTGAGGAGGTTGAACCACCCTTGCGGCCCAGGAGTAAACCCCATTGGTCGTGGTGATTCATCCTTTTAATGTACTGTTGGATCCTATTGACAAGTATCTTGGTGAGGATTTTTGCATCCATGTTCATCAGGGATATTGGTCTGTAATTCTCCTTTTTGATGGGGTCTTTGTCTGGTTTTGGGATCAAGGTCATACTGACTTCATAGAAATTGTTGGAAAGTTTTTCTTCCATTTCTATTTTTTGAAACAGCTTCAGATGTATATAGTAATTTTTTAAAAGATTTTATTTATTTATTTGACACAAGGAGAGAGAAATAACAAGAGAGAAAGCACAAGCAGGAGGAGTGGCAGGCGGAGGGAGAGGCAGAAGCAGGCTCCCCGGTGAACAAGGAGCCTATTGCAGGGCTCAGTCCTGGGATCATGACCTGAGGGAAAGGCAGATGCTTAACTGCCTGAGCCACCCAGGCACCCTGGTAGTAATTCTTCTTTGTGTTTGGTAGAATTCCCCTGGGAAGCCATCTGTCCCTGGGCTTTTGTTTTTTAGGAGATTTTTGATTATTGCTTCAATTTCCTTGCTGGTTATGTGTCTGTTCAGGATTTCTATGTCTTCCTGTTTAAGTTTTTGTAGCTCATATGTTTCTAGGAATGCATCCATTCTTCTAGGTAGCCTAATTTGTTGGCATATAGTTGCTCAGCATATGTTCTTATAATTGTATTTCTTCAGTGTTGGTTGTGATCTCTCCTCTTTCATTCATGATTTTATTTATTTGGGTCCTTTCTCTGTTGTATTGTTCTTTTGGTTTCTATGTCATTGATTTCTGCTCTGATCTTTATTATTTCTCTTCTTCTGCTGAGTTTAGGCTTTATTTTCTGTTCTTTCTCCAGCTCCTTTGGGTAAAAGGTTAGGTTGTGTATTTGAGACCTTTTTTGTTTCTTGAGAAAGGCTTGTATTGATATATACTTCCCTCCTAGGACCACCTTTGTTGTATCCCAAAGATTGGAAACAGTTGTGTTTTTTTTTTCATTTGTTTCTATGATTTTTTAAAATTCTTTAATTTCCTGGTTGACCATTCATTCTTTAGTAGGATGTTCTTTAGCCTCCATGTATTTGAGTTCTTTGCAAATTTCCTTTGTGATTGAGTTCTAGTTTCAAAGTATTATAGTCCAAAAATATGCAGGGAATGATCCTTCTCTTTTGGTACCAGTTGAGACCTGATTTATGACCTAGTATGTGATCTGTTCTGGAGAATGTTCCATGTGCAGTTGAGAAAAATGTATACTCTGTTGCTTCTGGTTGGAAATGTTCTGAATGTAGCTGTGAAGTCCCTCTGGTCCAGTGTGTCATTCAAAACCCTGTTTCCTTGTTGATCTTCTGCTTAGATGTTCTGCGCATTGCAGTGAGGGGGTGTTAAAGTCCCTTACTATTATTGTATTATTATTGATGTGTTTCTTTAATTTTGTTATTAATTGGCTCATGTAATTGGCTCCTGCCATTTTAGGGAAATAAATATTTACAATTGTTAGATCTTCTTGTTGGAGATACCCTTTAATTATGACATAGTGTCCTTTCTTATCTCTTAGTACCATCTTTGTTTTAAAATCTAAATTTGTCTGATAGAAGGATTGCCATCCCAGCTTTCTTTTGATGTTCATTAGCATGATAAATGGTTTTCCACCTCCTTTTCAATCTGGAGGTGACTTTGGATCTAAAATGAGTCTCTTGCAGACAGCATATCGATGGGTCTTGCCTTTTTATCCATTCTGATACCCTGTGTCTTTTGATTGGGACATTTAGCTTATTTACATTTAGAGTAACTATTGAAAGATATGAATTTAGTGCCATTGTGTTACCTGTAAAGTCACTGTTTCTATATGTTGTCTCTGTTCTTTTCTGGTCTGTTACTTTTAGGGTCTCTTTTTGCTCAAAGTATCCCTTTTAATATTTCTTGCAGGCCTGTTTGGTGATCACAAATTCTTTTAGTTTCTGTTTGTCCTGGAAACTTGCTCTTTCCTTCTATTTTGAATGACATCCTAGCTGGATAAGGTATTCTTGGCTGGATATTTTTCTCACTTAGCACCCTGAATAT
This sequence comes from Enhydra lutris kenyoni, assembly GCF_002288905.1. Lineage (NCBI taxonomy): Eukaryota > Metazoa > Chordata > Mammalia > Carnivora > Mustelidae > Enhydra > Enhydra lutris. The sequence goes on from NW_019154085.1 coordinate 9,688,480, forward strand.
ATCATGCCAGTCCTTTCTGGCCTGCCAGTTTCCGTGGATAGATCTGCTGCCAGTCTAATGTTTCTACCTTGCAGGTTACTGACCACTGGTCCCAAGCTGCTTTCAGGAAATTCTCCTTGACTCTGAGATTTGTAAATGTTATTATTATATGTCAGGGTGTTGACCTATTTTTATTGATTTTGAGGGGGGTTCTCTGTGCTCCCTGGACTTGAATGCCTGTTTCCTTCCCCAGATTAGGGAAGTCCTCCACTTTAATTTGCTCCAATATACCAATATACCTTCTGCCCCCCGCCTTCTTCTGGGATCCCAATTATTCTAATATTGTTTTGGTTAATGGTATCACTTATCTCTTGAATTCTCCCCTCATGATCCAGGAGTTGTTTATCTCTCATGTTCTCAGCTTCTTTTTTCTCCATCATTTAGTCTTCCATGTCCCTAATTCTCTCTTCTGCCTCATTTATCCTAGCAGTTAGAGCCTCCATTTTTTATTACATCTCATTAATAGCCTTTTTGATTTTGACTTTAGATTTTAGTTCTTTTATTTCTCCAGAAAGGGATTCTCTGGTGTCTTCTATGCTTTTTTCAAGCCTACCTAGTATCTTTATAATCATTATTCTGAACCCTTGTTCCTACATCTTACTTCTGTCCATACTGATTAGGTTCCTGGCAGTCAGTACTGCCTCTTTTTCTCTTTTCTGAGGTTAGTTTTTCCATCTTGTTCTACCTTGCAGAAAGTGGTCGTTTTTCTACTCGGAGAGTTGGAGCTATTCTTTTCTTAGCTCTCCGGTTGAGTTTACAGGTGTTCAGAATGATTTTATAACTATCTAGCTGAATTCCTGGAACCAGACGAAACTAAGGTCTCCTACTCCTCTGCCATCTTGGACTCCTCCCCAAAACAACATTACCTAACCACAATAACTAGCATCTTTATCTTATTTCTAACTCTAATGGGAATGCTATTTGATCATTTATGGAGGGAATTACACAGTTTTTATTCTTTTGGTTAATATGGTTATAATAATATAATTCTTGGTTTTAAGCCATCCATGAATCTTTAAAAGAGTTGCATTTGATTGCTAATTTTTTTTAATGCATTGCTGGATTTTATTTGCTGATATTTAGTCTCCAGATTTTATTTTTTATGTTGTCATATTCAGGTTGGCAGGGCATTATGCTGGCTCATTCAAAGAATGAGAGGTTTCCCTTGTGTTCTAGGATGGCTTCTTTTTTTTTTTTTTTTAGATTTTTTTTATTTGACAGAGAGAGAGAGAGATCACAAGTAGGTGGAGAGGCAGACAGAGAGAGAGAGAGAGAGAGAAGGAAGCAGGCTCCCCACTGAGCAGAGAGCCCGATACGGGGCTCGATCCCAGGACTCTGGGATCACGACCTGAGCTGAAGGCAGAGGCTTTAACCCACTGAGCCACCCAGGTGCCCCTTCTTTTTTTATAAATAACAAAAAATACTACATGCTTGTATAAAAACCTAACAGTATGGAAGTATATGTGCTATCTTTACTCCTACTTCTTTTTCTTGAGTTAAAAACTACTTATTGTTGAGGTGCTTGGGTGGCTCTGTTAAGCATCTGCCTTCAGTTCAGGTCATGATCTTGGGGTCGTGGGATCGAGCCCCACATTGTATTTCATTACAGATATTCTATTAACATAACAATTAGTTTCAGGAAAAACTAAACATCAAATGTTTAAAAGTGAGAAATATAGTATTTACTTATAATTTTTCCTAAATGGATAATAGAATTATCCATATCCTGCCTGCTTTGTAAAGTGCTTTTTTTCATATAATAATATATTGTAAACCTCCTTGCTCTAAAGTATATATTTTATCTTAAAAAAAAGACAAAAAACTTTAAAAACAAAGGGGGGTGCTTGGCTGGCTAAGTCAGAAAAGCACACAACTCTTGGTCTCAGAGTCATGAGTTTGAGCCCCATGTTGGGCGTAGAGATTACTAAAATAAATAAATAAACAAACTTTAAGTATATATTTGATTTAATTCTTTTAAATAACTGGTAGAGAGTTCCGCAGTATGGATATACCATAATTTACTAATACTTTTTATTATATTAAGCATTTATTACTGTCCATCAGCTGATATGTATTTAAGTTGCTTTCAGTTGAGGGTATTTTTTTTAAGATTTTATTTATTCGTTTGAGAGAGAGAGTGAGCACACGAGTGGGGGAGGGGTGGGGAGGCAAAGTGTGAAGCCAGCTCCCCACTGAGCAGGAGGCCCGAGCAGGACTCTATCCCAGGACCCTGAGGTTATGACCTGAGCCACCCAGGTACCTTGTTTTTTTTTTTTTTTGTATTTTTTTTTCCAAACTCTGGATTTTTAAATGCTGGCCACTAATTAAAATTTCAAAAAAACACATCTGTAAGCCAGATTCAGCCTGTGGTATGCTAAATTATGACCTCTGCTTTATACAAATATTTAGCTCCCTTTTATTTTTTTGTATTGCTTTGAAGTCATTCATTTCATCATGTGGTTTAGCATGATTGCCAAATGATTTATTGCCTTATACACACTAAGTTTTATTTATATTCAGTTTAAAGTATTCACGTGCCTTATAACTAGGTGTAGTTAATACCTCCTTTTTTTTTTTTTTTTTTTTTTTCAAGATATTCTATGCAGGAAATGTACGATGTGGTATCAGGAATGGAGGATTACAAGCATTTTGTTCCTTGGTGCAAAAAATCAGATGTAATATCAAAGAGAACCGGATATTGCAAAACACGATTAGAAATTGGGTTTCCACCTGTGTTGGAGCGCTACACATCAGTAGTAACCTTGGTGAAACCACATTTGGTAAAGGTAATGGTTTTGGTTTTCATTGTTTTTAAATATTTCCCAAATGTTGATTATATCAAACGAGTTAAAGTATAATAGCTTAAAAGTATTTCCCTAAACTAAAGAGAAGGAGGGCGAAAAAACAAATGATTTCTTATGTCTCTTAACTATGCTGTTTTATACAATATTAGCATTTTTCTTTCCAAACAGAAATTTGACTAGAATATGTAAATAAGAAGCTTTTTCCTTTTTCTTTTTTTCTTCATTTGAGGATTACTGACCCTTGGGAAAGATTAGACCACACAAATGAAAAATGTTTAAAGTTAATTTTTGCCCTAGTTTTTTTTTTTTTTAAGTTAAGGGAAAGTGAGAGGATAAAGAAGGGTAAAAAAGATACCAATGTGGGAATTGTTGAGGTCATCCTGCCATGCAGTGGGTACTGAAATGCGAGGTACTATTACATACATTATACTGAGTATCTTACCCTTGTCAGAAGAGGGGACATGTATAGACAGATACCCAGGCTTCAACACACAGAAAGGCAGAATTCCATCGAGTTCTTGTGAATTCTTAGAGTTTTTTGACCAAAGGCTTAAAGCTTAGTTGTATTTTATGCCCATAGGATATCATTTCTTGGTAATTAGCCAGAGCTAAATGCCTTTGTCAGCTCCTTGTTAGGCACTGAAGGAGGTTGTGTCTTTCATACTGGAGAAAGTCTACTGTCCAGTGAAGCTAAGAGTTGGGAGTCCACACTTGTCTTACTCTCAAACTTGAACTCCTCTTAAAAGGCCATGCCCCAGTGGGACTTTGCCATTGTGACGGTTCCACCTGTTTGTCTCAGAGTTTTGGAGTTCTTTACTACTATACTGTGCTGTCTCTCTTACAATAACTAGCATTGTAAGAGAGCTCTTTGTAGGGTTTTACTGGAATTTTTTTTTTTAAAGATTTTATTTATTTATTTGACAGACAGAGATCACAAGTAGGCAAAGAGGCAGGCAGAGAGAGAGGAAGGGAAGCAGGCTCCCTGCTGAGCAGAGAGCCCGACGCAGGGCTTGATCCCAGGACTCTGGGATCGTGACCTGGGCCGAAGGCAGAGGCTTTAACCCACTGAGCCACCCAGGTGCCCCTTTACTGGAATTATTAACTTATTCTTCTCTACAGCCCTTTGAGATTCAAATGTTAACTCTTCTCCATCTTACGGTTGAGCAAATTAAGGCTTAGAAGAGTTAGGTAACTTGCCCAAGGTTACAGAGCCAAGACTCTGGCTCAGTCTTTCTGACACCAGTGAGTATCTATATAATCTTAAAACGTTTTTCTATTTCCTGACTTCAGTGTCTTATAACTTTAAATCTTCATGTATTATGCTGCATCATACTAAAAGAACTACATCAACTAAAAGAACTCTTGGGAGGGAAAAAAAACCTGCGTTTGGTTAAGCATTCAGCACGCAGTCTGCTTAGAATTTCTTTCTCTCTCTCCCTTTGCCCCTGTGTGCAATGCTCTCTCTCTCTCTCTTTCTCTCCAATGAATAAGTAAATCTTTAAAAAGAAAGAAAAAAAATCTTCATAATAACATCTATGAAATGATCATTGCTATCTCAGTTTTATGAGGCTTAGAGAAATTATGAACCTCATGCAAACTCATACTGTATGTCAGATCCCAAAGCTATTTTTCCATTAAAATAAGCTTCTTCACTTAATGTGCTAATTTATTGTTTGAAGATGTATTTGAGAATAACACGTAACTACATACACTCAGCTTTCAGTTGTCCCTGGGTTCATGTTTTGGATTTTAATACCTAATACAAGCCTGTGGCACAAAATTCAAATCATTAAAACCAAGGGATCAGCAGAAGCCATGTGACTTTTTTTCTGCAAATTATTTATTGCCCCAAATGTGCCTGTGACAAATCAGTAATTCTACTGTACATGAATTTGCAATGGCCAGAAGCCCTTGAAGGTTTTCAGCAGATTTAATAAAGGCATTCGTTCAGGAAATCTTACTGCCTGGGTCACAGGCTAAAGATTTTACATGCCATAGTTTGTATGGTCTGGGTCAGTTCATCAGAAGAACCAGTTGTAGGTCGTCATCATAACACCTCCTATTGTAGGCAGTATCTCTTCTGTTAGGAATGAGGCCGTTAGCAATATCTAAACATACCAGGAAAAATCTGTGGGTCCTTGGGCTAGATTATTGGTATGAATACAGCACTGCCACATTTTGTGAAAAAGTAGTCAGAGGAAGTTGGTATATTATAGTATATATATATATATATATAACTTTCTCCTTCATTGTTAAATTTCCTATAAGCTGCCTTTTTTTTTTTTTTTTTTTTTTTTTTTTTTTTTGAGAGAGAGGGATTGAGAAAATCTTAAGCAGACTCCACTCCGATATAGAGGCTCAATCTCTTGACCCTGAGACCATGACCTGGGCTGAAATCAAGAGTCAAATGCGTAACTAACTAGGCACCCCTCGTATAAGCTTCTTATATGATTGTAAAGAAGGGCAGAACATTTACCTTAAAGTTCAGTAACTGAAATAATAAGATTTTATAGTAGATTGTTGATGCTTTTAAAAATTAGATGGTCAGGGGGGCCTGGGTGGCTCAGTGGGTTAAAGCCTCTGCCTTCGGCTCAGGTTATGATCCCAGGGTCCTGGGATTGAGCCCCGCATCGGCCTCTCTGCTCAGCGGGGAGCCTGCTTCCTTCTCTCTCTCTCTCTGCCTGCCTCTCTGCCTACTTGTGATCTCTGTCAAATAAATAAATAAAATCTTTGAAAAAAAAACAAAAAACAAAAAATAAAAATTAGATGGTCACTATTGAACTGTATATAAAACTGAACCCTTGAAGAAAACTTTCACTTTTCCCCACTAACTTAGCATAATGTGACTAAATTTAGTTATTATTTAGCATTCTGATGACTATTACTTTATCATGTCTAAATAAATTTTAAAACATTTATTGGTTTCCATTTTAACAATTAAAATATTTTCTTTTATAAATGTGGAAACAGAGCATTTCTCTGTAAATGCTTTTTAATATGGATGCAATTGATTTTCTTTATAATGATTCTACTGTGTTTTCATCCGATAATTGACTCAAAAGAGTTTTGATGAAGAGGAAGTGAGGAATAAACTGTAAATATCTTTTAAGCTCTTTGGCTTCTATTTGAAACTATCTGTGGAGAGATCCAGATATAGTCAGAATTAATCCTGCATTCTGTGTTTAGGGAGCCAATAGCTGGGGAAGAAAAAGTACACTCTGGGGGAAAAGAGGTTATATGTGCAAGTCCTTTTAGCTGATCTGTAGTGTATAAGCTCATGGGAGGGACATCTAAACTGGTAAGAGGAATACGTTATCAAAGAAAAAAGGGATAGAGGCACCTGGATTCTTTCTCTGACCCTTCTGTGCTGCCTCCCCACCCCTCACCCTGGCCCTGGCTTGTGAGTGTTTTCTTTCTCTAAAAAAAAGGAAAAAAAAGGGTAGAGAGACTTGATTATTTATTGGCCCCAGGAGATGCCAAAGGAGCTGGAAACTTAAGGCTTAATTGGGGAGGGGGGTGTTGACTTTGTTTTTTTTTTGTTTGTTTGTTTTTAAGATTTTATTTATTTGAAAGAGGCGAGCACTCTTGCAAGAGAATGAGGGCGGGAGCAGAGGGAAAGAGAAGCTGAGCCCCCGCTGAGAAGGGAACCTGACTGACATGCGGCTTGATCCCAGGACCCTGAAATCATGATCTGAGCAGAAAGCAGAGGGTTAACCGACTGAGAGGCACCCAGGGGCCCTGGGTGTTGTCTTTGAAATAAGAATTTAAAAGATGGTTTGCTGGTGAGGGAAGGTGATACGTATTCTTGTGATCAGTTGTCTACTAGTATTAAGGCCCAGATAGTGTCTTAGGATACTAAGTAAAGAAGCTGAACTTCATTCAAAGTCATAATCAGTCCTGACAATCTTCTAGGCTGCCATTTTTTCACACTGCAGGAGGCAGCTCTTAGTGGGTCTCAATCAGCCTTCTTTGAATGATACAGCATGGGAAATCTCAAGATGCCACTGTACATCTCTAAATACTGTGTTTCAGTGTGTACATACACATCTAAAATAAACATGAACAGTGAAGAGATTAGAGGTTAGAAAGCAGTGGATCAGGGACATGGGCCAGGACCAGACTCAGGAAAACTAGAACCACAGTTGCCCTTAGAAATAGAGAATAATGTCACTAAATGTGACAGCTGAGAGAACAATCTTTGGTAGGAAAGGAGAATTCTAGAACCCTACTTGGGATCTGTGCCAGATACCTTATAACTATTTTAGACATATAATGATGGCATAAAATATATATTATACTTATTTTATAGATTTAAGGAAATATGGTACAGGGAATTAAATGGTTCAGGATTACTTGTAAGTGGCAGGGCCGGAAATAAACTTCCAGAAAAATCACTTCCTGTTTTGCTGATGGAGGAGAAAACTGTAAGCACCCTGAGTGACAGCCGTGAAGGGGGGAACTGACAATCTTGGGGATCCCAGGAGGAAAGAAAATGGCTTATATTGGCAAGAGATTACCTTCTAGTACCAAACTGAAAATGAGGTGTTTTTTTATCCCCTGTGATCTGACGTACAAACATATTTTAGAAAGAAATCATCCTCAGGGCACCTGAGTGGCTCAGTTGGTTAAGCGACTGACTTGTTTTCTGCTCAGGTTGTGATCTCAGGGTCATGGGGTCAGGCCCTGCATTGCCCACGCTCAGCACGGAGTCTACTTAAGACTGTCTCCCTCTGCTCTCCACCCCACCTTATGCTCTATCTTGCTCTCTCTCTCTCTCTAAAATGAAATAAATCCTTAAAAATTTAAAAATTAAGGGGCGCCTGGGTGGCTCAGTGGGTTAAAGCCTCTGCCTTTACCTCAGGTCATGATCTCAAGGTCCTGGGATCGAGCCCCGCATCGGGCTCTCTGCTCTGCGGGAAGCCTGCTTCCTCCTCTCTCTCTTTGCCTGCCTCTCTGCCTACTCTCTCTCTGTCAAATAAATAAAATATTTAAAAAAAAAAAAGATTTTATTTAAAAAAATTTGAAAATTAAATAAATCATTCTCAACTGTAGATTCTAGACAGTCTAAATGGTATTTTACTGCATTTTTTTTTTTTTTTCCCATTTCATTCTAGGCATCCTGTACTGATGGGAGGCTTTTCAATCATTTGGAGACTGTTTGGCGTTTTAGCCCAGGTCTTCCTGGCTACCCAAGAACTTGTACCTTGGATTTTTCAGTAAGTCTCTCTTAAAGCCGTTGGTTTGTTCCAAGTATCAGGTGAAGTTGATAAAGAAGGAATAATCCATTGATTAGAGTCCACCTGCTGTCATGAATCATACGTGCATAGTGATTACTGAAAGATGGCTTTCAGAAAATCTCAAATTCTGAATATTGAATACCTTTTTCTATACAAACTTTATAAGAAGGATTACTAATGAATCTCTCTTTTTCTGTTTCTTGAAACCTTGAATAGTCATTGCTTCTCTATTGTCTCATTTTTATAGGTCCACAGATTATAAGACACATATTATGACTTCACTAAGAGCTTAATAACGGTTTATTAACACCAAATAAAATCTACACATTGGTTTATGATACAGAAATAAAGTGCAGAAGGGGGAAAATGTGTTTTTAAAATCTAGGGACTATGGTATTTCCTTGTTCACATCACCTTAGCTATAGAAAACTTAAAGCCACTTGTGGCTTTTCTTTGAACAGATAATACATGAGTTTTTCTCTGTATTTGCAACTCAGGCATTGCATTTCAAGGAATAGTCATAATTTTGATTAAATTACTATATGCTGCTGTTCTAAGCTCTTGAGTTGTTTTCATTCAGAAATTAGTGGACAGTAATGGAACAGTTGGGGAAATTTGAATAAGGCCTGTGTAGATTAGATATTAGTGTTATTACCTAATAGCATTAACTCTTAATTTCCTGGCTTTGCTAATTACATTGTGGTTATATAAGGCATTGAAAAAGGGAAATTTGGGTGATGGGTGTATGAGAAATCTTTGTACTATTTTTCCAAGTTTTTTTATAAATTTGAAATTACTTCAAAATGAAAAACTATCAAAAAATGAAAATTAAAGCAGTTTTTAAAGTTAGTGAGGAAAAAAAGTTAGTGGGTATTTGGTCCTTAAAAAACTGTTTCTCAAACCATCTGCCTTGACTTATATCTTGAGGAGATATAAATGAAGTTCTAAATCATTGTTGACTTAAAGATTGTACCACCTACCCCATCTGTTTAGTGGCTCACTCTCCTCTTCCTGCTGCTACTTTTCCCAGAATACCTATCAGCAGGATTAGTTCCCTACTTTATTTCCTTTTGAGAGATAGGATAGATCTAAAAGGGGCACATTAAAAAAGAAGCCAGAATAATATGGTGTTCATTCAGTAAAGCTTTTTTCCAGTTTTCTTTAACTTAATAATAAAAGCAGATTATTTATCTTGAAATGACATTGAGGCTGTGTTTACTTAAGCTTATGTACCAGCAGGAGTTGGGTTTACTGTGGAAACTGAGCATCTATCTTCTGAGGGAGGTTAAAAGATCTCATCTAGATACACCCCTCCAGCTCTGCCTTAGATACTGGCCAGGCAGCCCATTTCACACTGTGTATACCACTACTCTAAGTAGAGATTGAGTTAAAGAAAGATCTTCCTAAAATAATTAACCTTTTCCTACAGATTTCTTTTGAATTTCGCTCCCTTCTACACTCTCAGCTTGCCACACTGTTTTTTGATGAAGTTGTAAAGCAGATGGTAGCTGCCTTTGAAAGAAGAGCATGTAAGCTGTATGGTCCAGAAACAAATATACCTCGGGAATTAATGCTTCATGAAGTTCATCACACGTAAAGGGAAAAAGAACTGGTCACCTACTTATAACTTTAGCTTATTCACTTTTAGGAAGTGCTTTTATCATTTGCCTTCAGGAGTCAGAAAGCATTTGTTAAACCCAGCTTTGATTATAAATCTGCACCATTGAGAATTTGCACTTGGAATATGGAACCACATGTATATAGAATTCAATCAAGTGTAATTCAGAGTAATGGGTGTATTAGCATGTTTACGATAATGGGATGTCATCACTATTGCTAGAATATGGACAGCACTCTTACCAGAAATTGAACTGTAAATTTAAACCTTTTAATTATCACCTTATTTGAAAGTTAGTTGAGATACTCACGTAGTAGGTATTCTATTAACCATATCACCTTTAAGTTATTAAATTCAGACTATTTATAACTTATTGTCATAGGACATGCCTCTTAGCTTAGGATATTTGGGTAATCATCAGATATTTAAAGTAAACTTTGACTTAAAAATACTGTTAATGAAGGTTCCTTGGCTACTTTCCTTATTTTTAAATTGTTCTTACGGGCGGTAGGTAATTCAGTGCCATGAATAGTGAGATTAACTCCCAGATAAACAGTGAATATTTTTTTTGGTGAGTGGTCCAGAGCTTTAAGCTACTTCTCTTGTAGTTTGCAACCCTCTCCCAGGTACTTTCACTACTCTTTCGATAATGCTGATTGTTCGTCAAATCTTGCCTATAATAGTGGGCAATGGGTGACGATAAGTTGGTTGATATGTTTCCAGCACCATGCATCCCTATTTTCTATTTATTGTGTGTGCTCACTTTCCATAATATATTTCAAACTGGTATTTTTGTAAACAAATCAATGTCGAAGGACTGAAGTGTTAACTTAATAAAGTTAATTTGTTTATTTTTTGTACAGTTATTTTGGTTATTGAAATCCTATGTTATATCCCTGTGTATTTTTTTTAAAGATTTTATTTATTTATTTGACAGACAGAGATCACAAATAGGCAGAGAAGCAGGCAGACAGAGAAGGGGAAGCAGGCTCCCTGCTGAGCAGAGAGCCCGATGCGGGGCTTGATCCCAGGACCCTGAGATCATGACCTGAGCTGAAGGCAGAGGCTTTAACCCACTGAGCCACCCAGGTGCCCCTATCCATGTGTATTTTAACTAGACGTAGTAAAGTCTCACTGTAGCATTTTAGGAAACAAATCTGGGCAAAATTCAGTCTTCCTTTAATTAATACTGATCTTCCTTTCACTCCATACCCAACAACCCTTTTGCATTACCTTCTAGTCAGAGTGCTATTTGTTTCCTCAGATCAACAAGGAACCTCAGTAATTAGCTCCCTACATAAAAGCATGTTTGCATCAATTTTTTCGATAAATCTGTTTTGACTGCCTGCCGTGTACCACTTGCTGGTTATACGGTGGTGAAGGACTCCTACAGCCTGCTCGGGCTTCACACAGGTAAAGAAGTGTCTTTCCACTTACAAATGAGGTATCCCCTCAGAGTGTCTGTAGTTTGTATATAATTACCTTTTATTTATTTATTTATTTATTATTATTATTTTTTAAAGATTTTATTTATTTATTTGACAGGCAGAGATCACAAGTAGGCAGAGAGAGAGAGAGAGAGGAGAAAGCAGGCTCCCCGCTGAGCAGAGAGCCCAATGTGGGGCTCGATCCCAGGACCCCGGGATCATGACCTGAGCCGAAGGCAGAGGCCCTAACCCACTGAGCCACCCAGGCGCCCCTATTTATTTTTTTTTTAAGATTTTATTGATTTATTAGAGCGAGCAAGAGCATGAGCGGGGCAGGGAAGAGGGACAAGCCAATGGCCTGCTGAGTGGGGAGCCTACTGCGGGACTCAAACCCAAGACCCCGAGATTATGTCCTGAGCCGAAGTCAGACCCTTAACCGACTGAGCCACCCAGGTGCCCCTATAATTACTTTTTCAAAAGCAAATTATTTTTCAAATAGCAGAGATAAGATCCAGATAATTTTTTTATCCCTGCTTATATTACTTTTCTTTTGATGGATAGAAGAACCTGTAATTTATCACTGTTCTTGTAAATGCCATAGATAAGCTCTCGGGTTCAGAATCTAACTTAGTGGTTGGGATCTAACTGAGCTGCTACAATGAGAGTATGTAGATGCTAATTTTGGTGAGGGAGCCTAGGAATACACAAATATCACCTTGATCTAGCCATCCATCTTAGTCAACCATGAGGTTCCCTAAGTAAGGTGAGAACCCAAATTACAGTAAGTAGAGATGGGATATATATATGCCCAGGCATCTGGCTCCAGTCCCTATGCCCTTTGCTTTATCTAATACAACACTCTGGAGGCCGTGACCTGTGGACTTCAGCTTGGCATCAGTGCTTTCTGTACTGGAAGAGAGAAAACATTTTTATCAACTTTCCTTGAAGTGACTTCTGGGTTATTGGAATCTTAGGGGAAGTTTGATGGGATAGGACTGCTAGGTAAGGTTTTTCTCTCTGGAAACCAAGAGAAACTTTTCCTTGGTGTTTTCCTGATTTTGAGGACATGCTTTGCAGTTACATCTGTCACCTTGTCATGGAGGGAAGAGGCAGTAATTCCAGAAGAGCCAACTCGAACATCAAGGGCTCAGTGAACCAACCTTGCAATTGGCAACTTTGCCTTCATGGTTATATGAGAGAACAGCGTTCCAACGTGCTTAGACCACTTCAGGTTCGGTCTTCAGTCGTTCACTTCCTTGCAGCCACCCCGTTGTCCTGTGGTCTGCGCTGGTTGCTCTCTGGGCTGTGATGCAGCTGTCATCCTAGGGCTCCCCTGTACTGATCCCAGGACTAACCTTCACCTTGCTTTTGGAAGCTCCCTGTATCCTGAATCTTGGCCTCCTGTTTTTAAAATTTACTTTCAAAATGCTGAGGAAATCCTTTAGTGGTTTCTTGAGAAAAGGCAAGTGGGAGGTCAATTTTTAGAAACCCTGTGTCTGAATGTCATTGTTTTATATTCACACTTGAGTATAGAACTCTAAAGATAATATCCTCTCCCTCCTCATCCCAATTTGAAGATCTGACTTAATTGTACTCTGGCGTCCAGTGCCATGCTTGAGAAGTCTTATGCCACTGTTATCCCCAGTCCTTTGTATAGGATCCATTCTTTGGTCTCTGGAAGCTCTTTTTTTTTTTTTTTAAAGATTTTACTTATTTGACAGCGACATAGTGAGAAAGGGAACACAAGCAGAGGAGTGGGAGAGGTAGAAGCAGGCTTTCCACGGAGCAAGGAGCTTGATGGGGGGCTCGATCCCAGGACCAAAGGCAGGCGCTTGACAACTGAGCTACCCAGGTGCCCCTCTCTGGAAGCTTTTAAAATCGACTCTTTATCCTGGGTAGTCTGAAATTACATGCTCATCTGCCCTGTTGCCTTGTCCTAATTAATTGTGCTGGGCCCCTTAATTGTGAGGAATTTGAATTATTTGTTAATTTCCTCCTCTCCATATTCTCTGGCATTCCTAAGTAATTAGATACTTGACTGTCCATGTGTTTAATGCTGCTTTTTAAATTCAATTCCATTCTCCAGCCCTTCTGTTAACTTTATATTGGCCATAGTTTTAATTTCCAAGAATGTTTTCTAATTGTTCCTTTTTGTTATGGCTTGCTTGGTTTATGGCAACAATATCTCATTTTTAAGTTATTAGATTTTTTTAAGTTTCCCCTAGATCCCTTCTGGTTTTTGCTAATCCACCTTCATGTATAGGCTTGTCTGATGGTGTTATTATTTGAAAGGAAGGGACTAAAAAGCTTATTGGCATTAAGGTAGGGCATACTGACTAGTGGGTTTCACTGTGTAGTGATTAGGTGAGCCAGGCTTTTCACTGGAGGGACTCTCAAATGGCAGAATCTGAAAAGTCTTTTTTGTTTTTCTCTTGTCCTAGAGAAATATGTGGGGATGTGGGGGGGGGGGGGGATGGGTGGGTAGAAATAATGCCTAGCCTAGCTGGCATTCTGTAAGGTTAGTGACAGAGGGGAAAATATTTCTCAATTAAATGATTTCTTTGGTTACAGCTTTCAAAGGGTTTTGTAATTGCCTAGATCCTGGCTTAGGGATTTATTCCAGGCTGGCTCTTTGGTTTAAGAGTGTAAGCTTTTCAAACCCAGGTTCAAATCTGATGTCTACCACTTAATTATCTGCGACTTTGTATAAGCTACTTAACCTTTCACAGCCTATTTACAGTAAGGGGGGTATAGGTTTAGTAAGGAGTCCCTAATCCAAGATTTAGTTAATTCTAGTATGTAGTGACTAGCACTGATTCTTTTCCTCTGCTCATCTCTTTAGGCTGGTCATGCTCTAATAATCTTTTGAAGTCCAGGAGTTTTTCATCTCTTACCTTTTCTTCTCATCACATAGCTTGGCCTTTAAGATAATTAACTATATAAACCTTCTAAGGTTTGATACTAGTTTGTCTTTTGCTACTTCTGTAGCCAAAACTACATTCTAGGCATGTTTTGTTCACTTAAAATGCCTTTTATTTAGTCCCCTTTAATCTCTTGTCATTGTTTCTAATCCAAGCAAAGGACATAATTTTAGGTGCAGATTTCAAGTGACTTTGGGTTTTGATCTGTGATGGGACTTTTTTTCCTTCTAGTTCTGTCCAAGTTTTGTACACAAGAGCACTTGCCTCAATGCCTAGCTTATACCTGTCTCTAGGCAGCCGCCCCAAGGCCAAACTGAGGAGCAGACTAGGTCTTTCGGCATAGGCGAAAGCAACAACTTGTATATCATTTCACAAGATCTTATGCCTTCAATTTATGATGTAAGCTTAGAAAGCAGTTGTCTTGTGAATCATTCTGCCCCCAACATGCACACACCAGGTACTATTATAAAAATAAGCCATATTTCCATTCTGTTTCCATTTCTAATGAAGACCAAGTGCACTGAGCCAGAAATGTGGTTTAAATTCTTAACAGAAGTGAAGACACTGGGCTGAGTCTATCATATAAGGATGCCTTTCCCCACTACTCATTATGCTTGAATGGCACAGCTCTCTCCTTTCCATTTAAGTACATGCCTACAATACAAACCCTGCCCTTATCACCTAACAGGAATCCATTTTTTCCCCTTGTAATCTCTATACACAATTGGGGGCTGAAACTCACAAACCCAAGATCGAGAGTTCTATGTTCTTCCAACTGAGCCAGCCAGGTGCCCCAGGAATCTATTTCTTATGCCATGGCTTTGAAATATCTTTTTATCTCCACAAGAAATGACAGACTGCCCCTTTATGACGAGACCTCAACATAAAATACTGTCTCCACAGGAAGGAGTTGTCACCTTTAAAATTATCCGTTATCTTTGTGGTAGTGTAACTGTCTTTAGCAAAGAAACAGCAGAACACTGCAGGTTGAACACTGTTTTACACGCTTGTACCGAACCCTACCCCTCCTCTATTGGCTTTCATTTCTCTGAACTTCTACATCATGGAGAGGCTAACACAATTAACTTTAAACAAATTTTTATTACACAAAGGTTGTCACATAATTGGATATTTCTCTACTTTGTACACAATTATTCTTACTCTCCACAGAAAGGCTGCTTCTTAACTTTTCATCTGGTGATGGCAAACACTAAAATCCCGATTTTAACAGAATAGTAGTAAAAATGCCTCAGTGATTTAAGTTGAAAGCAGTACATTGGTACATGGCTCTTGCACTCAGTTATCAGGAATGTACAAATGTCTTTTTATTCAAAAATACAAAATAAATTATCTGTAGGCATGGACAATGACAACAGTAAACCATTATATGTTGTCAACTGAAACCAGTAACTGATGGTTATAGTGATTTTCTTAAACATCAGCCAGCCTTTTCTTCAGTCATTTCCTTCAACTGACTTCTCTGAAGTTATGGGTGAGAAGCACAGCGTGGGCTTCCTCTCACAGTTCATTAATAATGGTAAAGCACTATTCTAGGAATCAGAACATGCCGCCTCCCATACCCCCTCCCATTCCACCCATTCCGCCCATGGCTGGGTCCTTCTCTTCTTTAGGAATTTCGGTGACTACAACTTCTGCCGTAGTTAACAGAGAGGCCACTCCAGCAGCATCCAATAAAGCAGTTCTTACAACCTAAGAAAAAAAGTTTGATAAAATAATTACCTTTTTTCTTAGTGAAAAATGAACAAGCCTTGAACCAAGACTTCTTGAATTTTTAGAAAATGGTCAACTATTTACCTTCGTTGGATCAATGATTCCTTTTTCCACCATATTCACAAAATCTCCAAGCATAGCATCATAACCAACTTCTGGGGAACTCTGCATAATTTTCTCAACTATCAACGATCCTTCCACACCTGCATTCTTAGCAATGGTCATTGCAGGAATTTTGAGTGTTCTCTTAATAATTTCTATACCTAAAGATAACAAATTTAGCAAATTTAGTTTCATTCTTTTGTAAAAATTACAACACAATTCTATTTGTGAGACTACTGAGAAAGGAAAACCCCAGCTGGGAAATTTCACAGTTCAAATCATTCCCCTCGAAAGACGTGACTGAATCTTTCACATCTTATCTGATTATCAGTGCTCTTCTGTCTTTGTCATTCGGGAAGCTGCTTTGTTATTTATTGTTCCATTTAATGGGCAGCAGCAACATTCTACTAGACTAAAGTGAGGCTGCAAATCAACTCATTTGTAAGGCAATTTTACCAATTTTTTGATCTTCGTTAGTTGGAGTTAATGCATCCAAGGCTGGAATGCACCGAAGCAGGGCACAACCCCCTCCCAGAACAATGCCTTCTTCAACGGCAGCTCGTGTAGCATTGAGTGCATCTGTAACTCTGTCTTTCTTTTCATTCACTTCAACATCACTTGTCCCACCAACCTAAAGATTAAAAGAATCCCAGTTAGTATGGGCTTCTCCCATTCAAGATGCTGACTGGCAAGTCACTAAACAGCACTGGGTTTATTTTTAAAAGGTATGTAATAAAGGTTGCCTATTTGTTTAAAAACGACTGCATGGGGCGCCTGGGTAGCTCAGTGGGTTAAAGCCTCTGCCTTCAGCTCAGGTCATGATCCCAGGGTCCTGGAATTGAGCCCTGCATCAGGCTCTCTGCTCGGCAGGGAGCCTGCTTCCTCCTCTTTCTCTGCCTGCCTCTCTGTCTACTTGTGATCTCTATCTGTCAAATAAATAAATAAAATCTTAAAACAAACAAACAAAAAAAACCGACTGCATGATTAAACAGCTAATAGGGCGAGTGCCGTGTCCCACATCAGTCCAATACCAAAGTGATCATTAACAAAACACCTTTTCCACAACAACACTTCTAAGATTCAATTCTGGTTTTAAGGAGGAAGAGTATGAACCCAACAGGTTCATTTACAGCAATGAATCTTACCTTCAACACAGCTACGCCATCTGAGAGTTTCGCCAAACGTTCATTCAGCTTTTCCTTTTCATATTCACTAGTTGTAATATCTAACTGCTCAATGATTTCTTGAATACGTTTTTCAATTTGAGCCTTGTCACCTTTTCCTTTTAAGAGCATGGCATCATCTTTGGTCACAATGACCTCTCCAACTTTTCCTAAGTCGTGAGGCTGAACATCTTCGAGATTGAGAGTCAATCCTTCTTCCCCAAAAACCTACACAAAAACATTTAAAAATGAATCAGCTGCAGGTTAGTTTTTCATTATACCAGGTATAATGTATACCAGGTATAATGATGTATCAACAATACATCATGCTAGTGTTCTGGTGAGAGAACCATCTTGTAATACTGTATTTCTCTGAAATGTGAGATAAAGACAATTCCTAGTCCAGATAAGCCTTGATCAAGTTTTTCACTGTACTTCCCACCTCTCACTTAATTCTCAATATAATCAGCTTCATTTGAGAAAGAATAAACTCAAAGTTCTCCAAGGTCACTTTTGGTGGAACTGGGACTAGACCTTAGATCCTAAAATCTTCTAAGTCCTATATCTTTTCTACTGTTTTCTTAAAAACAGAGTGGTCAAATAACTCTATTCTTGGGCAAGACTCATGGCAAGTCAGAGAAGGCACCTTAGCACTCTTTAATCCAACCTTCACCTCGCAGATATCCAAGAGAAACACAAAGTAAATAGTTCAGACAGTAATATCTCACTGTGGAAAACAATAAACTCTACCTATAAATTTTAGGCCTGAAAGTATAAAACATTCAGTAAACCAAGGTCACATATATTTTACTTACTGCACCACCAGTAGCAATAGCCATGTCTTTAAGCTGGTTCTTCCTATTGTCACCAAAACCTGGAGCTTTGACTGCCACAACCTGAAGACCAACTTTTAGCCTGTTAAAAACAGTTAATAATGAGACTTAAATTTAATGAAAACGTTTGTCTAGTTCTTAAGTTTTAAATACTACGATTACTTAGAAAACCACATTTTAAAAAAAAGATTTTATTCAATTTGAGAGTGAGAGAGAGCATGAAGTTGGGGGGACACAGAGGGAGAGGGAAAAGCAGGCTCCCCGCTGAGCAGGGAGCCCAATGCAGGGGTCAATCCCAGGACCCCAGGACTATGATGTGAGCAGAAGGCAGACACATATATTGAGCCAGCCAGGCGCCCCTGGAAACCACGCTTTGCTTTCTAACAACTATTGGTCACATAAAGACAAGAAAGAGCAACTTTCCATTCATCCGTATTTGCCAATATCCAATTACCCTCTTCACAAATTGTCGGTTACTTTCCCATTAAACAACCCAGGAACAAAAATGTTAATATAAACAAAAAACTTTTAAGTTAAACACAGTGATAACAATTTTATAGATTGTGAAAATCAGAACAGTTACTAATTACTAAATTTGGGGATCAAATGAGCATTTACCCCTATCCTATGGGTTCTACATAGTATTAAATCAAGTTACTACTGGAATGACTATACTCTTCTGACTGAGCCAGGTAGGCACCCCAATAACACCCTAAAACTCTGTTTACAGCATTAACTACCTGTCTTAAAGTCAGAATTAATACATTACAGGGGCGCCTGGGTGGCTCAATGGGTTAGAGCCTCTGCCTTCTGCTCAGGTCATGATCCCAGGGCCGAGCCCCACATCGGGCTCTCTGCTCAGCAGGGAGCCTGCTTCCCCCCCAACCTCTGCCTGCCTCTCTGCCTACTTGTGACCTTTGTCAAATAAATAAATAAAATCTTAAAAAAAATACATTACAGATTTTTTTTTTTAAATCAAGATTAAGCTTTCTTTTTTTTTTTTAAAGATTTTATTTACTTATTTGTCAGAGAGAGAGAGGGAGAGAGAGCAAGCACAGGCAGACAGAATGGCAGACAGAGTCAGAGGGAGAAGCAGGCTCCCCGATGAGCAAGGAGCCCGATGTGGGACTCGATCCCAGCACACTGGGATCATGACCCGAGCCGAAGGCAGCTGCTTAACCAACTGAGCCACCCAGGCGTCCCTACATTACAGATTTTTAAATTAAATGAATAGACCTCAATTTATCTGAGG
The DNA here is from genome assembly GCF_002288905.1 of Enhydra lutris kenyoni. Taxonomy (NCBI): domain Eukaryota; kingdom Metazoa; phylum Chordata; class Mammalia; order Carnivora; family Mustelidae; genus Enhydra; species Enhydra lutris. The sequence goes on from NW_019154085.1 coordinate 9,707,607, forward strand.
TTATGTGTCAATTCCTCTATTTGAACATTAATTAAAACTTTAAGAGATTATGTAACACTGACAATACACTTTGATCTAAAATTTGAAAAATACTTTACTTCTTCCTATGCAAAATTACAATTGTGAAAATATTTTTCCAGAAACAAAAAGTCCTTTCTTCAAAACTATAAACATTTATAATAAAAATATAGACATGACATACAAACTTAGACTATTTTATGAAAAACCTGCACAAAATACTAAGGACTTTCAAACAGACCCATTCAAAAAGAACGAACCATTATAACGGGATCTAGAGTTCATGAACCACACCTGTATTACACACAATGCTAGATACTAACACAAGTGGTTCAATGTGGGGGTACATAATGGAGATTTCAAACATCAAAACAAAAAAATTGCCTTTCACTTGGAAATGTAAACCAAATACCGTGGCTTATTACCTATTCAAAACGAGTGTACTCAGAGCTTCTCCATCAACATCTTCAGCAATTATGACCAAGGGCTTACGGTGAGCATTGGCAATTTCAAGAGCAGGTACAATGGACTGGACACTAGAAATTTTCTTTTCACTCAACAGAACATAGGCATCCTGGAATTCACATTTCTGACCTGCAAAAACAAAGAACCTTTCAAACCAACTTAAAAAGCTAACAATATTCTGAAAACAGCTGTAATTTATTTAAATGAAAATCCTATAAACCATAGTTTCAGTACATTTCAAGTGACTAATGAATTCATGTTTTTCCTTTCATTTCTTTTTACTGTAACTTTTGGAATACATATATATTTATTTTCTTAGAAGTATGACCTGGTAAATGCTTACAGTCTGACACACACAAGCTATATTTTTAAAATTTCGTTTACGGACTTACCTTTTGAGGTATTAATAAAGTATGGAGAAATGTAACCTCGATCAAACTTCATGCCTTCAATAATTTCTAATTCATCATTTAGTGTTTTTCCATCCTATAAAAAAATCAATTCGTTTTATGAATTTTGTTAAGGAAGCACAAAAAATTGTAATGATAAGCCAGATTAAGACACCCCATTGACGGGGCGCCTGGGTGGCTCAGTGGGTTAAAGCCTCTGCCTTCGGCTCAGGTCATGATCCCAGGGTCCTGGGATCGAGCCCCACATCGGGCGCTCTGCTCAGCAGGGAACCTGCTTCCTCCTCTCTCTCTCTGCCTGTCTCGCTGCCTATCTGTGATCTCTATCTGTCAAATAAATAAATAAAAATCTTTAAAAAAAAAAAAAAAAAAGACACCCCACTGATCACAAGTGTTAAGTATGCAAATGCCGTAGGGCATCAACTCCAACAATTCTGCAAAAATTTCCAAAATGCGTATTTGAATGTTTACATCTAGAAGACAGTATCATTTAAGTTAGAATTAATTCATTCCTCATAGCAAAGGCTAAAAATTCACACAGAACTCAGTAACTACTCTAATGTACATAAATACTAGCACTATGCATAAAGGACTCAAATATATGAAACATATAGTTTCAATTTTTGTATTTGAAAACTGTTTTGACGATCAATCTTTCTAAGCTATCATTAAAAACACTTGCCTTTACTGTGATGACACCCTTTCTTCCAACCTTTTTCATTGCATCGGAAATGATGTTGCCAATTTCTTTGTCTCCATTTGCAGAAATGGTAGCAACCTAAAACAATCAAGTTACTCTTCCAAGTTAAAAAGGTTAAGGCCAGCATCCTCAAGCAGCTCCCCTCCCTTTCCTAGTAACTTCCAAAGTGATGGGGTGCAGCAGGGGGCAGGGAGGAGAGTATGGACAATGATGATATGGTCTAATATCTCTAACCAAGCGTTGATTCTGTTTTCAATTATTTTTAAATTCATCACTTGGCTACACTGTTATTAAAAGGCATGAAATAAACATACAACTATTTTTTTAAAAAGGGAGGCCTTCCTCCGCCCCCCAAAAGTGGCAAAATTCTAACATGACAAAAAATTATGCACCTTTTGACAATTGGCCAAAGAATATTTTCCTTAGAAACAAGTTTTACTCACAGCCATGTGGAACTAAAGTGGTAGCCCACTAAGACTCTAGTAATGGTCACTGCATTATTTTCAAATGTTCTGTAGCAGTAAGAAATGCTTTCAAGGTTAGTGACTGGTTGGTATCATTATTCTGACACTGATATGTGATTATGATTCATAATCACATTTATCATAAAATATGAAAAATCCTTACCTGAGCAATTTCTTCAGGGGTTGTCACGGGTTTAGACTGCTTCTTAAGTTCAGCAATTATGGCATCAACAGCTAACATCACACCTGATTCAAGAATAAATGCCATTATAATACTTACTCTCTAATGGTTCCAGGTCAAGTAAAAATTTCAATTCATGTTAAACGTTTTAATGTGTTAATAGCCTATACAATGCTTCTGTGCCAGCGCTTTTCCTAATCTCAGGGAGTTGAATGGCATGCACCGAAACAGGAACCTTCATAGATCAATACAAACTCACAGGCCAAAATTATTTTGAAAACTGAACTAAGGAAAAAGAACAGTGTGTAATTTCAAGAATCTCATCATTTAACTCATTCTGTGTAAACTATTCCCAATCCAATCATGTTTTATGTTTGCAACAGGGTCACCCAACACTTCTCTCAATTTAATGACACAGTTATACCCCTACAGGTTTTTTAATTACCTGAAATTTCCTCATTTAATCTGTAATTATAAGCAATATATTTGTTTCAGCAGTCAACAGCATCACAACATGGATTTAAGAGAACCCAATTTTGTTCAGCTGGGGTTAGTGCTGGCTTTCCCTTCTTTGAGAAATATAACTTCAAAAAAATCCAAAGAAAGGTGTATAGTGACAATCATTTTCTTGGAGAAGTAATCTTAATAACCTCAGTTAATACTTGTCCGTTATTTACAATCAGACTTGGAGAGAAGGGGAGAGAGTGCGGCGGGGGGGCACATGGGAGAGGGAGAGCGAGAATTTTAAGCAGGCTCAATGCCCAGCACAGAGCCTGGTGTGGGGTTTGATCTCATGACCCTGAGATCAAGACTTGAGCTGAAATCAAAAGTCGGACACTTAACCACCCAGGTGGCGTCTGAGCCACCCAGGCGCCTTGAAACTGCTTTTAATGTAACACATTCATTTGGACCTCCAACACGGAAATAAACGGAATGCTGACACATCAGTGTGCTGGGATGCCAATTTTGACGAAACTGTTACTAGCATCCCCTTTTACTCTCAAGTCTTCTTTTGGACAATAATATGCCCTAAAAATAAGTAGCAATTACACTTTCAAGATAGAAAAACCAAGTTTTAATACTCAGCTAGAAAATGGCAGTGATAGGACTTAAGTCAGTGTCACTATGAAGCTCATGCTGAAAAGCAGATCTTTAAATTGTGGCCTAGTTCCCCAAAGCAAGCAATAAGAAACAGAATGAAGACCAGTAACGTACCATGTGCTCTTAAGAGGTAAAAACAAGCAAAAAACAAACAAAAAACTCTGCTTTTATATATATAGTAAAAAAACTAACATCCTGGTTGACTTAGTTTAGCCCTACTTTGTAAAATATCAAAACTGTATAATCTCTCTACGCTAATCCCCAAAAGTTTACTATTTTCAAGGTACACAGTACATGCTGTATCTTCCAATAAACTTTCCTTATGTGCTGCAGGAAGGGGGTTAGGGAGCTCCTAACACAGGGGAGAGAAGGACAAGTAATGTCTTAGTCCTATTTTCCTCCTTAACACCTAGCATAGCACATACCACATAAGCCAAGAATCCAATCACTATTTGCTTAAGGAAAACTCAGATTTTATTTTTTGAGAGAGGAGAAACCAGAATCAACTTTTTAAGACACTTCAAAACACTGTGGTGACAATGAAGAGACTTTCCTACCTCTTCTGATTTCCACAGGATTAGCACCTTTGCTAATCTTCTCGAAGCCTTCCTTGGCAATAGAGCGTGCCAAGACAGTAGCAGTAGTGGTGCCATCCCCAGCCTCTTCATTTGTGTTATTGGCGACATCTTGAACAAGTTTAGCGCCAATATTTTTGTATTTATCTTTTAAGTCAATTGACTTTGCTACGGTCACACCATCTTTTGTCACTTTGGGACTTCCCCAACTCTGTTCAATAATCACTGTTCTTCCCTATAATTAGAGAACAACAACAAAAAAATGTGACAGAACACGTACTTTAAGTGCTATTTAGCTGAAAACACAATGAGCAGTTTTGAATAATAGGATAATTACTCCAAAGTCCCAACACAAATTGTCACTTTTTCCAGATCTGCAGCATCCATCTCAAAAGCAAATTCATCAGTATTCTTAGCTTACAGACAAAATGACCTCTTCTGTTGCCAAGTGCTTATTGCATGAGATTTTATGAAAGATAAAAATCCTAGAGACTAAGAGATGTCATCTCATTAAAAACAACACCAACACCCCTCTCCAACAAACCCACACAAGATACACCAAAACACCTTGGTAGGTTACAATGAAATTTGAAAATATTCTTCACATAATTTATTGTTTTGTCCAGTGCCTGCTACCTTTAATAGTAATGTGAAAATTTACTTTTAAACTGGCTTTAAAATGTAGCTACTAAAATACTAACAGTAAGCGAAGTGTAAGTCACTCTTCCAGGGAGGGCTGCTTCCATGTTAAATCTCAGTTATGGTGCAAACAGCATGGCAGCTTCTGTATCTGAACCAAAGCTGCTACTTGTGAGGCATGCCATGTTTTTATATATATTTTATATATACAGTACATAGCAATACTTTGACATTGGAGCTGTCAATCTGAAATCAAGCATCACTTGTGCACCACCCTCAAAGGCCTTCTCAAATTATTTGTTACCCCTCACTCACCAACCTCTCCGTATTAAATGAGACTTAAAATAGTAAATGTGCTTTGGAACAGAATGGACAACAGAAAAATATTAAGTAAAACTAGCACCAACAAGCACATACTTGAAGTACGACTGGAGATAAATTACATATTTACATACATTGACTTCCGTCAATGGTATGAACTACTGGGAAAAAATCTAAAACTTGGAAGGTAGACTTCATCTCGCTTGCCTATTTGCCAATCCTCTTTCATCTGTGAGTTACTACTCAGTTACATCATACATTATAGGAAACAAAGTTCCGCAAATTTTAAAGAAACAGTTTGTTTTAAGACCACTGTATCTAAGTGAAAGAAAAAAAAGATTAAGCAGTAACTGGGAACTCTTATGGGTATATTGGGGTTTCTCAACAATGGATACGGAAGTACTTACCATTCAATAGCTTGGTGTGATTATCTGATACCATTAAAATATTATTCCTTAACTCAATACTATAAATTACAACAGAATAAAAAACATCAATACCTTTGGCCCCATTGTAACGGCTACAGCGTCGGCTAAAAGGTCTACACCTTGAAGCATTAAGGCTCGGGCATCTGCACCAAATTTTACATCTTTGGCATAGGCCCGAGTGAGATGAGGAGCCAGGGCTCTGGACACTGGCCTAATTTGGCGAAGGACTGCGGGTAATCGAAGCATTTCTGTGGAGGGGGGAAACAATCAGATTAGCAGTATATCAATACTAGCAGTACCTCTGTGTATTACAGCAAACATGGCATCTATACGCCACAACAGAACGAGAAACGTTAGATATAAGTTGGATTGACCTCTGCCAGTCACTGCTCCCGGGCCACGGAAACTAGGTTCAGAACACCAAGTATCTGCGTAAGTCCCCACGTGAGGCCGTCCCCGCGCCTAGCCTAAAGCACCAGCACAAAGCACACCATCGCATTGCCCAAGGCCACCTACCCCGGCCGCTACAAACGAGTTACTCTTTCACCGCTAAAATAGCCTTGAGAGCAAATCCACTCCAAATGTCCTCCTGAAAAACCAAGTCAGCAGGAAAGGGGTGGGCTACAAACTAGAGCGACCAAGGGAGAAAAAACATTCCTGACGGTGCAAAAATCTGTTTAGCGAGATGTGTCTTCATGTATCCACTCAGGTTACTGTATCAGAGCAGCCCGCAGGGCCGCGATGCTGGGGGCTCCGGCCCGGCCCACTCCGCCCGGCCCCACGTGTCTTTCCTTTAGGACGCCCTCAGCAAGGTCAAGAGTGGAGAGCTGTCCGGGGGGGGCCAAAGGCGGCTGCGACCACCCTCCCCGGCGCCCTGCAGTCGACCAGGACAGGGTTGCCACGGAAAGCCCACGGGAATACACTCTCCCGATTGCACACGGAGTCCCGGGCAAGCCCTCCCTCCTGCGCCCTGCCCCCGCGAGGAATCCACGCCGCACGTGATGGGCACCGACATGGACCCGTGAGGCCTGGCCCGGCGCTCCGGGCCTGCGGCGCCTGAGAAAAGCCCTGCTCTCGCCCTCGGACCCGGTCAGGCGGGACCACAACGGGGGAGAGGGCCGGCTCGGGGGTCCGGGGCGCCCGGAGCGGCGGCGCGGGACGGCCGTATACCTGCGGGGCAGCGGCGGAGCGTGCGCACGGTGAGGCAGGCCGTCGGAGACGAGTGAGGGACAGAGTGCACCGCGCGCACGGCAAAGAGCCCGTGTCCCCTCCCTCCGCCGCTTTCCGCCCGCCCCGCCGCACCGCGTGTGCGGGCGGCTCCCACCCCTTCCGTAGGCCGGGGCCCCGCAATCGGCACAGGCCACGCGCTAGCTCCGCCCCTGCCTACCCGAGCAGCGCCGGGCCCGCGGGCGCAGCCTGCTCCGGCCGGCTTAGGCTAGTTCCCGGGCTACACTCGGTTCCAGAACTTTCCGGGAAGCGCGGCGCGCTCAGTGGGTCAAGGTTCAAAGCACGTCATTTCCGGGAGAGGGGCGAAGAGCTAGTACTTTCACCTAGGCAGGCGGCCTAGAAAAGCCTAGAAAGAACTCCTCTGTTCTTCCGCTTCCCTGTACTCGCGTCAGTGGCCAGCGCGCAGACCTGGGGACGAATCGCAGCGCGCGCTGGTGCGGCCGCCCTCTTCTGCGGGGAGGAGCGGGGGGGCGGGAGCAAGCGCGCCTGCGCTCTGCGCGGCCTTTTCTCACGTTCACGTGGGCGCCGGGTCTGACTGTGCGTCTCCTTGCAGCGGCGGCAGCTCTAGAGAGGAGTACGGACTGCGGCGGCTGGAGTCATGGTGAGTTCCGCGTGGGCTGGAGGCCAGGGAGAGGCGCAGAGATGACCGGACGTTTCTGTTTGGGCCTAGCGGGAGGGGTGGGGGTCCCTGAGTGACCCCCGCCTGCAGGAACCCTGGAGAGGCCGGGGCCCACCGACCCTTCTCTCCGCCAAGGGCTCTGCACGCGTGTCCCCGGCACGCCTGGGGGCTTGGGGGCGGGGACCCGAACGCACGCGCCGCGGCACCCACGAGTCTCCTGCGAGGCCTTTGTGGGTATGTAATATCTTGAAAAGCGCGGCTTCAGGCGCAGGGGTTGACTATTTTTGTTGAACTTTCCCAGGGAAATCTGAGGAAGTAAAAATACTTGACCTTGAAATAAACTAAGGTTGCCCATAAAGCTCGTTTGATTGCTGACCAGAGGAGGAGCAACAATGATCCCTAACATACGGAATGGGAAATTAAACTCAGAATGCAGAACAAAATATTCAGATGGTTTTCTTGCACGAATAATCTGAGTTTTGGCGTTGATTTGGAAAGCCACACGTGCTTTTTGATGTGTAACGGTTCGAAGGTAAACACGTAACTGCTTTTATTTCAGATTTAACATTTCTCTTCTTACAGGCAGGACAGGCGTTTAGAAAGTTTCTTCCCCTCTTTGACCGAGTTTTAGTTGAAAGGAGTGCAGCTGAAACTGTAACCAAAGGCGGTATCATGCTTCCAGAAAAATCTCAAGGAAAAGTGTTGCAAGCAACAGTAGTAGCTGTTGGATCTGGCTCTAAAGGAAAGGTAAATGGGGCTAAAGTGGAACTATTTTTATGTGAAGTGGAGGTGAAAAAAGAAATCCTTGGTGATTATTAAAAGTAGTCTGTTTAAATAAATAAATAAAATCTTTAAAAAAAATAAAAGTCTGTTAAACAGCTTTGTGTTATTTTCAGGATCATTCCCTAATCCAGGCACGTCTCATCTCCCTCTAAAAGGAAAATGACTTTCGAATGAAGTTGCTTATTTTGTGTGAGGAAGAGTTGCAGAGTATTAAAATTAATAACCCTTTGATAATCTAGTATGACCAACGTTTTCTTCAAATTCTAAAGTCTTGATAAAACAAAAAGTAATACTTAAGGATGATCCAGGGGTACTTTTACGAGTTGAGAGGAAATTTAAACTCTGGATCTAATCTCTAACACTATTAATTGCCCTAATCTTTTAACCATTTTTGGCCTTAGTTTGTATACTTCTGAACAAGGAACAGATCAGACCTAGCCTTACAGGCATTCTCCTCCAATTAATTGATTAAACCTCAGATCTCAAAGTCACCCTGAATACCCAATAAGTGCCTTTGGGGTCAGATACATTAATTGCATTGTTCCAGTTGCCTGTAAGAAAGTTCCAGCAAGGAGGTATCTTGGATTCGGGAATAGGAAGGCTCTGAGGAGGGGGCACTATGCTGCAGTCTCTCTCCTTAAATCTGCACTTTGATGTAAAGGAGATGGAATCATGAAAGAAGTATATGTTCCAAATTCTGGAAATACCTGTTGGATTTCTATGTATTAGAAGAAGTTAAACATGACTACTATATCTGGTTTTTAAAACTGATTTATTTCACGTAGTCTGGAGGTTATGTTAATATTTAACAAAAAGTTAGCTTTAGTTAGCATTGCCATTTTAACTCTGAACTTTACTCTGAAATTAGGTTTTAGTTTAAGCCTCTGTGTGCATTTTTAAAGTGTAATTCTGCAGTGAAATTTTTGAGCGAAGAACTGTGATTATAGTGTAAATTATATCATTTGGTCCCAAACCTTTTTCTAACAGTTGATTTGAATAAGCATATTCAGTTAATAAAAGGTATAAATCTTTGCAAATTAGATGTTTTACTGATAAATATCCTTATTTTTTAAGGGTGGAGAGATTCAACCAGTTAGTGTGAAAGTTGGAGATAAAGTTCTTCTCCCAGAATATGGAGGCACCAAAGTAGTTCTAGATGACAAGGTGTGTAAATTTATTATTTCTTAAAAGTTAAATATTTGTGGGGTGCCTGGATGGCTTGGTTGGTTAAGCAGCTGCTTTCGGCTCAAGTCATGATCCCAGGGGCCTGGGATGGAGTCCCACATCAGGCTCCTTGTACCTTTTGCGGCTCTTCCTGCTTGTGCTCTTTTTCTGTCAAATAAATAAATACTTGTTTAAAAAGTTAAGTATTTGTTATTAGTTTTCTTAACTAATGGTTTCTCTATTTGCAGGATTATTTCTTATTTAGAGATGGTGACATTCTTGGAAAGTATGTGGACTGAAATCATTATTAAAATGGCATGAAGTGAAGCTGCCCATTCCAGTGAAGTAGTGAAATCTTTCATCATGTAAATAATTTTCATGTCTCTTTTATAATAAACTAATAGTATCCAAACTAATAATACCCAGTGTCTCTAAAATTTAGTTTTAGTGTACTGATAAAATTATTAGCAAATAAAAATGGATAAATGAGTGGTTAATCTTTATTTGGTGATTTAAGCTGGTTTTACGGTTCCCCAGTGGTTTTTGTTTTATGTTTCTTAGTAACCTGCAGAGAATTCTGGGAAACAGGCTTTCCAATCTTCACACTGAATTTACTTTATTACATAGATATTGATGCTGATAAAAAGCCATGGAATTATACTTAATTACATTTTAAAAGCAGTACTTTTTAAAAAATTATTGTTATTAACATACAATGTAATATTTGCCCCAGGGGTACAGGTCTGAATCATCAGGCTTACAGACCTCACAGCACTCATCATAGCACATATCCTCTCCAATGTCCATAACCCAACCACCCTCTCCCAACCCCTCCAGCCCCCCAAAGTAGCAGTATTTTAACTTCATCTATAACAAGCTTACATTGAAGTTCAGTTTTTCATTTATGGAGCTAGGGTTAAATACCTTGTTTTGTAAGTATTTAGAAAAACTTGGTGAGGTTGTCTAGTTTTTAATACTTGATATTACTGCATAATTTACTTTGCAAAAATTCATGGCTGGTTTAATAGCTACCATTGGTTGGATGCCTTTTATGTGCCTGATGCTGCATAATGGTGATTACAGCCAATACCTCAGGAGCATTTTCTGTCCACTGGCTACTGTTGTGGGTACTTAGTGTGTATGGCTTATCTTAATCTTTGAACAACCCTCTAGGGTATGGTGGTTCTCTTCTTGCAAACGAGGAAGGTAAGGCACTCAAGCAGATTGAGTAATAATCACACACACTCAGTAGGAAGGGGCAAAACCGGGATTTGGCAGTCTACTTCCAGATGCTGCTGTCCAAAACTTCATCTGTGGTTTCTTTGTCAGATCAATAGACATTTCAATCATGGTCGATAACCACTAAGATCCGGTATGGGTAGCACCTGAGTGGTAATAATTGGTATCTAGTTCATAATTTGTTGAATTTAACAAATACGAAACGGAGTTAGACCTGGACAAATACCTTAATTTAGCTATAGCAGCTGGGGAGAGAATTTGAACCCAAACAGTCCTACAGACTTAACTACAAACCCCTAGACTTTGCCTTTCAGACCAGCCGTTCTTGGTCAAATTTTCTAATTTTGGTTACCTAAAAATGAGTCTGATCATGTCTTTTAGAGTGTGACCTGTATTTGTCTTGTGGAAGTGAAATCTAAATGAAATTGTTAATGGTGAGCACCTGCGTGGTTCCATCATTTAAGCGTCTGAGCCCTTGGCTCAGGTCATTGATCCCAGGGTCTTGGGATTGAGCCCCCTCATCAGGCTCCCTGCTCAACAAGGAGGCTGCTTCTTCCTCTCCCTCTGCTGCTGCTCCTGCTTGTGCTCTCTCTCAAATGATGTCTCTTTAAAAAAAATTGTAAGTTGCGCAGAATAAGTCTCAACTTTTGGTCATGTCCGTATCAGTAAAGTATGTGTCTTTACATTAATGTATGTGTTAGTGCCATTTGGTATGCTAAAGCTTAATCTTTGTCATCCTCAGTTAGAATTAGGATGAAAAGCTCAATTTGCAGCACCCTAGTGGGTCATCAGTTTCCTGTTGTCCCTGAAGCACAGCTAGATAATGAGCTTTGCTCTTTACAACCTTGTCAAGCATGGATTTCTGTTTTACCAATGATAAGACTGAGTAGAGATGAGGAAACTTCTTCAAGGCTCTGTGGCTGGTAAATTGTAGTTAGGTAACCAGTGCAGAGGCCATGTTCCCCAATTTTGTTTTTCAAACACCCAAGCACATGAGTTTTGAGATCTTAGGCAATAGTTTCCAAACCTTGGTTTATCCTTGGTATATTTAAAATTTCAGGACTCCATTTATAATCTAAGTTAGAAGGATGGGGGAATTTTTTTTTTTTTTTTTTTTTTGTACCATAGAAGTAGTCCCATAAAACTTGCCTAGAAGAATTGCTAAAAAAGTAATTTTAGGAGCACCTGGGTGGCTCAGTTGGTTAAGCATCTGCCTTTAGCTCAGGTCATGATCCCAGGGTCCTGGGATTGAGTTCCACATTGCACTCCTTGCTCAGCAGGGAGCCTGCTTCTCCCTCTCCCTGCTTGTTGTGCTCACACTCTTGCTCTCTCGCTGACAAATAAACAAAATCTTAAAATAACTTTAGGTTATGAGATTATATTGGGAATGAGTAGGGAGAATAATTTTGGCATGAGAAACGTAGACCAAAATTCAGGGTGCTGAGGGTGTGGAACCACATGTTTCACGACACTATGCTGTCCTTTATCTTTTGGTCAACAGAAAAATAACGGAGGTAAAATTCCAACTGGAATTTTTGTAATTATATTACCATTTTTGAGCATTTGCCGTGCACTGGTCTAGGTATTTAATATATAACCTTGTTTAATTTCATAATTAATCATAATTATAACTTTGGATTGAACTTAGGTTTGTCTGACTTTAAAGTGTGCCTTTAAGGGGCGCGTGGGTGGCTCAGTCAAGTGTCCACTTCCTGATTTGGGCTCGAGTCATGATCTCAAGGTTGTGAGTTTGGGCTCCACGCATGGCATGAAGTCTGAGATTCTCGCTGTACCCCTCTTCCCACCTCAGATGCGATCTCTCAATGATTAACATCTTTAAAAAAGTGTGTCATAAACTATTTGACACCAAAAGTTGGGGAAATTGAGAATAAAATTACCAGGAAGCTATTGTGTTGTATGAGTATTACTGTTAACGTGGCTCTCCCTCCTATTGTTCCAGAAAGTGTATGCTTTACAAAATTTTTTATCTAAAAAGTTGGCATTATAAGATTTCATTTTTATTTATTATGATAAAAACACACCATGAGATTTATCCTCTTAACAGATTTTTAAGTGTACATTCATTATAGGCGCAGTGTTGTACAAGCATGTCTTTAGAATTTTTAATCTTGCTTATCTGGAACATTATGTCTTGATTAGCAGTTCCCCATTTCCCCCCCTCCCTAGTGCTTGGCAACTACCATTCTACTCTGCTTCTATGAGTGACTATTTTAGATAACTCGTAAGTGGATTATTGCAATATTTATCCTATGTTTGGCTATTTCATTTATAATGTCCTCAAAGTTTATTCACGTCACATATTGCAGTATTTCCTTGTTTAAAGCTGAATGTATATACCACATTTCTTTTATCCATTCTTCTGGTACGTAGGCATTTAGATTGTTTCTACATCTTTAGCTTTGGTGAATAGTGCTGCAATTAACATGGAAGTGCTAATACCTTTTAGTGATTCTGATTTCAGTTCTTTTGGATAAATATGCAGAAGTGGGATTGCTCGATAGAACTATGGTAGTTTCTGGGGTTCCTGGGTGGCTCAGTTGATTAAGCAGCTGCATTCGGCTCAGGCTGTGATCCTGGGGTCTTGGGATCAAGCCCTGCACCAGGCTCTCTGCTTAGTGAAGAGTCTGCCTCTCCCTCTGCCCCTCCCTCCAATAAAATCTTAAAAAACAGTTCGGTGGTCCCATTTTAAACTTTTTTTAAAGATTTTATATTTTTTGAGTAATCTCTGCACCCACCACAGGGCCCTAAGTCACAACCCCAAGATCAAGAGTCGCACGCTCCACCGACTGAGCTGGCCAAGTGCCCCTCTATTTTTGATTTTTTGAGGAACCTATATACTGTGTTCCGTAGTGGCTACACCATTTTGCATTACCATCAACCAATATGGGTCATAAGGTTTTATATATTAGAGGTACTAACTTTCATATTTGTCCTAATTTGATGTGCATTTTTAATTTCTAGCTAGTCAAATTTCACTTCTAGTAGTTTTTAAAATTTTGAACATGTAAGTAATTAATCCCTAATTTATTTACTATATGGTTTATGTGTCTTTTTTTGACCAACAATTAGCTTGTGTCAACTTTGTTAGATTATCCATTTCACCCACTATCACTCCCCCACCTTGAAATTTGAGGAATCACCTTTATTGTACATTAAATTTTTAAATAAGTCTATTTGTGGGTTTTATAGCCTTGTTCCATTGATTTCTCTATTCTACCACATTGTATTCAATATAAATATAAACTTTTATATGTAAGTTTGATATCTGATAAGGCAAGTCTTCCCATGCACTTAGCTATTTGTGAACATTTTTAACCTTGGTAAAGACTACCAGATTGCTCTCCAGAGTGACACCAAATCATGCCTCTTCCAGCAAGTTGTTTGTTTTCTCTGCACCCACACCAAAATGGAGTTTTGAACTTTTTATTTCTGTGAAGAGTATTTATATGGTTTCCTTTACCCTTATGCATCCTTCTAGAGAAAGCCCAGTCAAATCCAAGCTCGGATCCTGTGTTGCTTACATACTGGTTATATGACATGGACAAATCACTTCTTGGTTTAAGAATTAATTGTAAAAGGAGGGGACTAGATGTCCCTTAACATTTTGAGTCAGGCCTGTTATTTTGTTTCTTAAACTTTGGTTTTATTTAAAAATGGAGGGGGGCGCACCTGGGTGGCTCAGTGGGTTAAGCCTCTGCCTTCGGCTCAGGTCATGATCTCAGAGTCCTGGGATTGAGCCCACATCAGGTTCTCTGCTCTGCAGGGAGCTTGGTTCCCCCTTCTCTCTGCCTGCCTCTCTGCCTACTTGTGATCTCTCTCTCTCTCTGTGTCAAATAAATAAGTTAAAAAAAAATGGGTAGCATTCACATAGTTAAAAATTCACAAGGATATACACTGTGGCATCTGGATGGCTCAGTTGGTTAAGCGTCTGCCTTCTGCTTTGGTCATGATCCCAGGGTTCTGGGATCAAACCCAGCATTGGGATCTCCGCTCAGCAGTGAGTCTGCTTCTCCCTCTCCCTTTGTGATCTCTCTCACTTTTGCTCTCAAATAAATAAATAAAATCTAAAAAAAAATAAAAGATATACACTAAAGAGATATACACTGAAAGTACCCTTCCCCACCCTATTCCCCAGCCATACAGTTCCATCCTCAGAGGCAACTAGTGTTACATTTTATATTTTCAGGGGTATCTTATGTATACATTGCATGTGTATGTGCCTGCGCATGTGTGTGTGCTAGGGCATGTATACATGTGTGTCTCATGTATGTGAAATACATATATTTTTTCTTTTTCGAAAAATAACATTCCATACATACCATTTGACACCTTTTTTTATAATAGTCTTTGGAATGACTCTATAAAGAACCTAGAGCTTTTTAAATTTTTCATTATAGGGGCGCCGGGGTGGCTCAGTGGGTTAAAGCCTCTGCCTTGGCTCAGGTCATGATCCAGGGTCCTAGGATCGAGCCCTGCATTGGGCTCTCTGCTCAGCGGGGAGCCTGCTTCCCTTCCTCTCTCTCTCTACCTGCCTCTCTGCCTACTTGTGATCTCTGTCAAAAAAAAAAAAAAAAAAAAACCTTTAAATTTTTCATTATAGGGGTATAATGTTCTATTATATGGGTGAATCATAATTTAAGCATTCTCCACTGATGAATATTTAAATTCTAGTCTTATTTAAATTAGAAATACTTCTGCAGTGAATAAAATTTTTGCATAAATTACTTTGCCCGTGAACAAGTATAAAATTAATCACTATGTCAAAGGGTATGTAGATTTTAGTCATATGTGTATATACACATGCATATCTCCAAGTTGCCTTTCCTAGAAGTTCTATCAATTAATAGTCCTAACAGCAATGTATGAGACTGATTTCTTCCCAGCCTCAATGATAGAAGATGTTATAAAGGTTTTATGTTGCCATTCTTAAACAATTCTTTTTTGTTTTAAAAGATTTTACTCATTTATTTGACAGATCACAAGTAGGCAGAGAGGCAGGCAGAGAGAGAGGAGGAAGCAGGCTCCCCGCTGAGCAGAGTGCCTGATGTGGGGCTCAATCCCAAGACCCTGAGACGGTGACCTGAGCTGAAGGCAGAAGCTTAACCCGCTGAGCCACCCAGGCGCCCCAAATAATTCTACTTTTATCTTTATGAATAGGTGAGCATCTTGTGTTTGACAGTCATTTCTGTTTCTTTACTGCTAACTGACTATTCCTATTGACTCTGAATATCCTCTACCTGTCTTTCTGTTGGACAATTGGCCTTTTAAGATTTGTGTGATATCTTTATTGATTATGGAAATTGGTTCTTTGTGATAAGTTTTTCCCTCCAGTTTATCATTTTGGCTTTGATTCTGTTTATGCTTTGAACTTGCAGGAAGTCATTTTAGTATAGCTACATTAGTATTTTCCATTTATGGCTTCTGGGTATTATGTCAAACTGAGAAGTCTTCTCCAGTATTTAAAGGTTCTTCCATGGTTTCTATAGGTGTTTTTACAGTTTTTTTTTTTGTTTGTTTGTTTGTTTTTAAATTTCAGTCTTAACTTTATCTGGAGATTTTCTTATTATAAGACATAAGGAATGGATCCAACCAACCCCCTTCCCTCTTACAGATTAAGCCTAGTTTTTTTTTTTTTTTTTTTTTTTTTTAAGATTTTATTTATTTGCCAGAGAGAGAGAGAGCACACACAAGCAGGCAGAGAGGCAGGCAGAGGCAGTGAGAGAAGCAGGCCCCCTGCGGAGCAAGGAACCTGATGCGGGCCTCAATCCCAGGACCCCGGGATCATGACTCGAGCCGAAGGCAGTGGCTTAACCAACTGAGCCACCCAGGCATCCCAAGCCTGGTTCTTTAAGACATGTTAAAATTTAGCCCAAGTCTTGCAAAATGGTCTTTCAGTAGCATTTAGCCTGGAGACTTGACTTGCAAAAGCATCAGTGGGTACTTACTTACGTGACTTGAGTGTCAATTCAAAAAGGCCAGTTTGTTCCCTTTAAGTCATTAATTTTTTTTTTTTTGATTATGTGCCAGGCACTGTTGGAGAAACAGGAATGAATAAAATTGGGGAGAGAGAAGTGAACAACTAAATTAATAACATACTTTCATTTATTTATTAAGTAAACTCTACCCTCAATATGGGGCTCAAACTCAACTCCAAGATCCAGAGCCATATGCTCTACCAACTGAGTCAGCCAGGTCCCCAGCACAGTTTTAGGTGGGGATTCGTGTCATTGCAAAAATAAAGACAAAGTGCTGCTAACTTCATGAAAGACATCAGGTGCCCTCTTGAAAACAGGAAATGAGGCACCTGCCTGGTTCAGTTGGAAGAGCATGCAACTCTTGGTCCCAGGGTCATGAGTTTGAGCCCCACAATGGGTATAGAGATTTCTAAAAAAAAAAAAAAAAATAGTAATTTTTAAAAAAGTGTACATACCAGGATATAATAATCACTGGGACCCATCTTGGCAGCTGTGTACCATAATCACTGATTTGGTCAAATGCTCTAGAATTCTAGAGAGAAAAGTGAAGTGCCATGGGACTTTGGTAGCTTCTCATCTGTAGTGTAGTCAAAGTTGTCTAAGTTTGAAATCTTTTAAATATGTTGTTCATTATTCAGTCTGTTCAACTATGAACATACCTCCCCATACTTCCCTGCTGCCTCAACTTTGCTTGGCCTGGGATGAAGTCTGCATCTCCACATAGAAATGCTACCCATACTTTAAGCCACACTTTCACTACTTCATGCATCATTCATAGTGTGTCAGTTTTGCGCTTAGGTTAGCTCCCTTCAAGCCAATATGGTTAAGGCAGTTAAGGAACTTGGCAAAGTTCATGGGCAAAAAAAAAGAACTCTCTCTTCTGGTATCTCCTCAAGAACAAGAAAACCTTTCTCCTAACCCTATCTCTTCCCCCAAATCTTTCCAAAGGCTTCCATCAGATATACTTTTATACCTCTTCAGGCTAAACGGAGTCAGATGCTTACCATTTAACCAAACCCTGGCTTAGGACAATAGGGACTCAAACCTCAACTAGAGATGGGTTTACCTTTCCCTGGTCACATGAGGAGAGATGGATACTGATCAAGATAAAAGTATGTTTGCAGGGGCGCCTGGGTGGCTCAGTGGGTTAAGCTTCTGCCTTCAGCTCAGGTCACCGTCTTTGAATGAGCTATCAAAAGTTTCTTTATTTGTTGGGACGCCTGGGTGGCTCAGTGGGTTGGGCCGCTGCCTTTGGCTCGCGTCATGATCTCAGGGTCCTGGGATCGAGTCCCGCATCAGGCTCTCTTCTCAGCAGGGAGCCTGCTTCCCCCTCTCTCTCTGCCTGCTGCTTTGCTTACTTGTGATCTCTCTCTCTGTCAAATAAATAAATAAAGTCTTTAAAAAAAAAAGTATGTTTGCAAAGAACACTTGGGAAGGGGAATGGACAACAAGAGACTTAAGACATTTTGCTGCCTTTTTTTTTTTTTTTTTTTTCCACCTAGGCTCCACACCCTGTATGGATCCCAATGCAGGGCTTGAACTCATGACCCTGAGATCAAGACCTGAGCTAAGATCAAGAGTCAGACACTCAACTGACTGAGTCACCCAGGGTGCCCTGACATTTTGTTATGTAGTATAGTAAAATACAGTAATCTATATATCACCCTTCATTTTTAAACTCTCTGAGGAAAGAAGCTTATACATCATTTTTAATTCATTTTTAAACTCTCTGAGGAAAGAAGCTTATACATCTTATTTATGTTTCTCAGCATTTGCTTATTGCCCTTCACACAATGGGCATTCACTATTTTACTTGGATTTTAACCTTCCCCAAAGAGAATTTCATATAAGATAGATATTTTTGAAATTACTTATGATATTTTGGATTTGTAAAATATTTTCTTCTAAAACTTTAATAAAAGTCAAGGAATATTGGGGCGCCTGGGTGGCTCAGCGGGTTAAAGCTCTGCCTTCCGCTCGGGTCATGATCCCAGGGTCCTGGGATCAAGCCCCACATCGGGCTCTCTGCTCACCAGGGAGCCTGCTTCCTCCTCTCTCTCTGCCTGCCTCTCTGCCTACTTGTGATCTCTGTCAAATAAATAAATAAAATCTTTAAAAAAAAGTCAAGGAATATTTACTTTTTTTGAAGTTTTTATTTTTAAGTACTCTCTACACCCAATGTGGGGTTTGAACTCACCACCTCAAGATCACAAGTCACATACTCTACCAGCTGAGCCAGCCAGGTATCCCAGGAATATTTACTTTTATACTTGCTTTCATCCTCTATGAGGTAGAGAGAAGGAAGTGCCGTGCATTATTTTCATTACAAATAAAGAAACTTTTTTTTTTTTTTTTAAAGATTTTATTTATTTATTTGACAGAGAGAGATCACAGTAGACAGAGGCAGGCAGAGAGAGAGAGAGGGAAGCAGGCTCCCAGCTGAGCACAGAGCCCGACGCGGGACTCGATCCCAGGACCCTGAGATCATGACCCGAGCCGAAGGCAGCGGCCCAACCCACTGAGCCACCCAGGCGTCCCAACAAATAAACTTTTGATAGCTCATTCAAAGTCTTATAGTCAACAGGCAAGAGAATCTAGATTTTCTGAATCCCATCCCAGAGTTTTTTCCATATGGCCATGTTACCTTTAAAAAGATTATTCCTTCTTTAACCAAAATATTCAAGTAACCCATTACTACATGCAATTTTTATTAGTGCTCATGCTGTCTTTCTTTTCTTCTTCACTTCCCTCTCTCACCCCTCAAACACTGGTTAACACTGGTTAGAAAATTGTTTTTGTTTGGAGGTCATAATCTGCAGACTGACAGAGGAATTAAAATGTGAAGGTTATGAGGTAGAAACATTTCAACTCTGAAGAACAAGGTTCTTCCTGTGAGCAAGGCCAGAGTTGACATCACAATGCAACCTTATCAGACTTTTCAGAGATGAATGCATATTCTGTTCCTGAATTTAAAACCTACTTTAGTTTTTCTCTTGTTCTTTTCAGATGAGGTGAAATCATATAACAAATCTGAACTTAAGAGAACATTAAGATGAGCCCCTTCAATTATAGGTAACTGTTACTTGCAAGTGAGGGACACTACCACACAATCTGGAAAATTTTAATTTAATCCTTGGAGGTAAGAGTTGTTCACAGACTTAGAGGCCTACTTAGGACTCTGCTCTTCCCCGGGCCCACCTCATGCCTCTTAGGAAGGCATCATTTGGGTGCCACTTGTCGTAGAGTCTCACCATATTTAGCAAGAGAATTGGTGATTGCCCGTCTGTCCCCAGTGCTACACTCTAAGCAATTTATGGTTAAAGATTGGGCCTTTTCATACTTGTACCTCAGTGCTGAACACATAGTGGGGCTTAATAAATATTTGTTGAATAAATTAATATACTAGGAAGTAGTGATGGAATTAAGTTACTTGCTCTGGAGAAGTTACCAGTCTATACATCTTCCAGAAAGGAGGAATCTTAAAGGCAAACCAACTTCCTGTTGTCTAACCCCTTTGAGCAAAGTTCCAAGTCTCTGACAATTATTCAGTGCAATTTGCACCCACTAGTTTAACGAACCTTTCTACCATTCCTCCCTCCATTTTTGGAGGCTGTCTGTGATACAGCTCTCAGGCATTCTCAATGCACCTTTAGGTGTATTTGATGGGTTATTTGATGTTTTCTTTTGGAAATCACCCTAGTATATGCGGTTTTTACCCTTTGAGCTGGCTTCACATCTGGTATCCTATGGCCTCCGTCATCCCAGATCAAAGATTTAATGTTTCTAAACAGGAAACAAAAGTTTGCCCAACTTTCATGATTACATAACGTTAGGAGAACACTTAAAACTTGCAACAAAAGAAATTTAGAATCATGTAATGATGTACAACTCCCACCATCTGTCAAGGGGCATTCGTTTTCTCTTCCTGCTTCTGACTTGCAAAAAAATAAGAGCTAATTTTGTCCGCCTAACGCAGAATACCAGATGTCCACGCTCTCTCAGATAATTAGCCTCTAAGTCTTTTATCTACACAAACTTGTCATTGAAAAGGTCCTTGGCTTTGAAGTCAGCGGATGGTGGAAACATCATTTGACAGTCTAAGCCCTAGTCTTTTTTGAAATTGGGTCGGTTTCCTGCGGGGGTCTGAGGAATTTTCCCGGACTGCTGGCCTGTTTCTCCACTTTGTCTAGGCGGATTCGGGGGCAGAATTATGCTTCTCCGGGTATCTGCTTGTACAAGGGCTTGCTGAAGCAGTCACCATTGTGCAAACCCTGTCTTTTCAGCGCGACTAATGTAAGCCCAGGGAGATGGACCGACAGGTTACGCAGGCCTTGCTCACTCTCGCAGGGGCTCTCGGTGCCCGCCCGCTCTCCCGAAGCCACTGCCCGCCCCCGCGGCCATGTCTCTCCCTGCCTCCACTTCGCGCCGTGTGAGTCGTCGGCTGTTCCATTTTCTGTGTCTCTCCCTCCGCCAGCCGGTCCTTTCTGGGACTCCTCCCCGGCCTCCCGCCCTGCTCCGCGCGGGCTACGGCTGATCCGTCAGCTACCGTCCCCCCCCTGACGTCCGGATCCAGAGCGCCGCTCCACCCCGTCGCGCCCCTCCCCTCTCGCCCGCCTTCCCCCGCTCTCCCCCCCGGGCGGGCAGCCTTCCCCTACATCCGGGTATCGACTCCAGCCGCCCAGACTCTGGCACTATGGTCATGGCGGAGGGGACGGCTGTGCTGAGGCGGAACAGGCCGGGCACCAAGGCGCAGGTACTCTCTCTGCACCTTTCCTGCCTTGGAACTCTCGGTGGCGAGCCGCGCCGCACCTGGAAGCTGGCCGCCCCCGAGAGGAGGTTGGGCCGGGGCGGTAAGCTGGCGGGCAGGGGCACCCGTACCCGGCCTGCTCTTCCGGAGCCGCAGCCCCGGGGTATGGCTGAGGCGGCGGCGGCTCGTGAGGCCTGCCGAGCCCCGACTTGAGGGTGGGCATGAGGGGTGGGTGGAAGACGCGGGCGGCGACCGCCGAGGCTCGGGCCAAGAGCGTGTCAGCAGCGGCTGCTTGTTCTCGTCTCTCCCCTGAACCGTAGCTGACCGTCGTCGGAGGGCGCGGCCCCCCAGGTGGAGACCCTGGGGATTTCGGGAGGGTTGGGGGCGCCACGGCGGGAGGGGTGTAAACACGGCCAGCCTCTTCCTGGCTTCCGGTTCCTTCCTGGTTTGTGACGTGCCTGCCCGGCCTCTGCCATCCAGCCTGTCTAGCCGGATCCGGGTGGCGACAATTTACTTTATCCTCCTGCAGTTCGCCTTTGAGCATTTCTCGCTGCAGCTGTTCTCTGCCCCAGCAGGCTTTCGTCCTCGGGCTGCTCTGGTTAGATGTCGTTCCTTGTTACAGGAGGCGTAGTCAGGGGACGAACTGGTCATTTTATCCACTTTTAATAGGGCAGTATTTAGGGGTGAGGTGGTGGTCGGTTAGGCATTGATTCTGGGGGGTTTTCAAAAGACGGTATGACTCACATTATAAAGAAAAGTCAAACAGGCATTTAGATTTGACGTGATTAACCTACCAGCTGAAATACATTGCTGTTGAGTATATGCTCTAACATGGGAAGAGATGTGTCAAAGTGTAATTTTAAAGAAAAGGTGATATAAGTGGGGGGGAAGAAGACCCAGGAAAAAACGATGGAGCTCTGACCATATGCCAGAGAATAGATTTTACTATGCTGTACAGAATTTTAGAAAAATTTTAGAAAGGGAGTCCTTTCAAAGTACCTTTTAGATCCAGACACCTTCCTAGATCCATGATACGGATAAGGAAACCGAGTCCCAGAGAATCGGCTGCATTTGCTCAAGGTTACATAGTCTCTGGATTCTTAGTTCACTGGTGACCTTTTCTCTTTAACAAGTTTTTTTTTAGTACTGAATTTTAGAGTATTGAGCTTAAACATCCCATTATAGAGTCAGACTTAGCTCTCAGTTGCTTCTGGCCGTTTTATGGACATATTGCTGGAAATTTATGTATTATTGTTTTTACCTTTTCCAAACTTTTCTATAAATGCCCTTTTCTCAGATAACTTTACTTCTTTTTCTTTGGAAACATTGTTTCTCTTATTATATTCAGAGGTCGACTTTTGTACTCACATTCTGAGAATCGCCATCCATTTTTATTCCTTAATTTTGAAATGTTATAAAATATTTTTTGAAATGTTATAAAATATTTTAAGTTAATATTGTAACATCTGTTTTCTGTGTTATAAGTCACATAAAAAAATTTCCTTTGCTTTTTCCCACATTGTCATAGATCAAGGTTGTTAAATTATCACAGGAAAGGTCAGGATTAAAAAAAAAAAGACGGCATGAGCAGCATTCTTTCCTATTTCTTGTCACACTAATTTCCTTCACTGAAATAGGTCTATTCTAAATGATTTATTTGGAATTATATCTTCCAACATTTTTTCCTACTTTTTTTTTTAATTGGTTAGATTGAGATATAGGCATGTAGTTGGTATTCAATAAATGTTTATTCCCTGAAATAGATGAGAATGTTCATTAAGCTGATTTTGGTTCCTTTTGTGTTTATATGACAGTTGTGATGAGACAAAACATTTGATTACCAGTTAACAGTTTTGTATGTTTTCTGGATATTCCTTTATGTGCTTTCTAATATTTTTAAAACAAAATATTTTTAAAACTACCTTAATTTTTTTAAAGGAAAGAATAGTCAAAGCATACTGATAGAAACAACTTTCAGTATAAATTACATAGAAACAATTTAAAAACTAGTCTTCAGTAATACTTAGGTGATATCTAGGGAAAGACATCTTGGAACAATTTCCAGAAAGTTGTTTTTATTTCTTAACATATTAAAAAATTCATTTTCATTCATACAGGGCAGCTATAAAAAAGAATGATATGAAAAGTTTAAGACATTTAAGAAGGTATACCCATCACCTACCCACATAACTAAGACGTTACTAACATAGATGAATCCCTCTTTATCACATTCTTCTGTCTTCTCCCCACTCCTTCCAACCAGTGATGGTGATTATCATTCCTTTTCTTCATACTTTTCCTATGTACGCATTATATCTATAGGTATGCTTTGGATTTCTTAAACTTCTATTCATGTGGTATCATACACTGAATTCTTCAGTTTGCTCCAGTTTGCTTAAGGTGTTTGGTGACTTACACATGTTAATTGGTACAGATCATTGGTTCACTACTACTGTTTCCCCCAGTTATACCCCAGGGATATTTATCAGGCAACTACTATGTGTTAGGCATTGTACTGCTTGCTAAGGATACATAGGTAGACCTTGCCATATGTAGATCTTGCTGAAAAAATCTGTCAGATGGAAAGACTCTTAATCACTTAGGGGAATATCTGTGGATTGGACTATCTATAGAGGAATTCAGAACCAGTGCATGTGATCCACAAAAGTATTGATTGCCCTTAAAAGAAGACAGGATGACTACTTTTTGATGAAGCTCATATTTTGATTTAGAAATTTGAAACACCATTTGGAATTGGAATAATAATTTATAATGTCAGTCTACAGTAGTACTTATGGAACAGTACCTAACCCCACCACAGACTGTTTTCTTAAAGTAAAAAACTGATCCAGTGCTTGGAGATTCTTTTTCAGCTTGACTTTTTAAGAAATATTAAACCACCATAAACAAACAAGTGATAGATTTATGTCTTCAGGTAATACATGAAAAGTTTATGGGAGCCCTATTTGAGGGATTTGTGGATGAAAAAAATGTAACTGGTAGTTCAGTTATATAAAATCTTGGTGTTCATTTAAAAACACTGAGTAAAGTTCCCTTATTCACTGATAATCCTGTCACTTAGAGTATGAGAGCTTTCTCTCTAATGCAATTTTGGATCTTTATTAAGAATTGAAGTACTGTTGCCTTTTTTGACTGTATGTGCTTTAACAATGAGTTTTTTTTACAGGATTTCTATAATTGGCCTGATGAATCCTTTGATGAAATGGACAGTACCCTAGCTGTTCAGCAGGTAATAACTGTAGTTTCTTTCGCAACTCCAATAACCTAAGCATTTTACTTCCTTTGGCATAAATATTCCTTTATCTTTTAGCACAAGTCAGAATCCATGGAAATAATAGAATGCATGTTTAAAACTTTTATCAATCCTCCATTTTGTTTTAAGATGATATAATAGACTGTAATGAAACTTACGTACATTTTAGTATCTATTAATAATCTACCAAATTAGGGTACCAAATTTGATTTTAGAGTGAATTTAATTCAAAGTTAATTGAATGCTAAATTAGAATAACATAATGAAGTAGGAAAGAGAACATACCTAGTTGGTGACTGAACACTTGAGAACATGTATCTAAATTTACCAAAAGTTCCCATTAGTTCTTAACTTTTGTGCCGCTCTAATATACGTGAGGGCTAAGATGACTCCCTTTAGGTTGTTGCCACTACCAAGTAGCTCACTAAGGCATTGAATATCAAGGAGGTGGGTTTCTGTAGCATGTTTGGTTTGAAAAGCCCCTCAAGAGATTCTTACACGTACTTTTATTTTTATTTGTTTTTTAAGATTTTATTTATTTATTTGACAGAGACACAGTGAAAGAGAGAACACCGGCAGGGGGAGCGGGAGAGGGAGAAGCAGGCTTTCTGCCGCACAGGCAGCCGGATGTGGGGCTCAATATCATGACCCAAGACAAAGGCAGACACTTAACAACTGAGCCACCCAGGAGCTCCGACTCTTACACATTCTTAATGAGAATCACATTATATACTTACTGGGTTTAAAAAGAAATGTAGCAGTTCTTCCAAAATGAATAAAGTCTATAATCTGGGGAAAAATAATTTCTGTAGCTAATTATTAAAAGTTGCTTTAAGGGGTTAACAAAATGATGAGTGAAATCAGGGTGTACTAGTATATTGGACTAGACATTAGTTAACTAGCGTGTTTAAAGGAAAAATACTCAATAAACAGAAGCTGGCTTTATCTTGATGGCTAGATAATAAACGTAGATATCTACTTGGATTTATTGTGTTATTTGAAGATCCTAGAAAATGAAATAGGAATACAGTTGAATTCTTTGAGCATAAAAAACAAGTCATAATATTAACAAATACCAAAAACCTTTAGAATGGATTCAGTATAATATTTAGATACTTCGTATAGGAAATGGACGACTATTCATGAATGAATGGCTATTTGGACATTGCCTTTTAAGAATGTATTGTTCAGGGGCACCTGAGTGGCTCAGTCATTAAGCGTCTGCCTTCGGCTTGGGTCATGATCCCAGGGTCCTGGGATTGAGCCCCACATTGGGCTCCCTGCTCCGTGGGGAAAACATGCTTCTCCCTCTCCCTCTGCTGCTCCTCCTGCTTGTGTTCCCCTTCTTGCTGTGTCTCTCTCTGTCAAACAAATAAATAAAATCTTTAAAAAAAAAAAAAGGATTTGTTCAATCAGCAAGTGTTTATTGGGCAATGAGGTAGGCCTTATGGAGGATACAGAGATATAAACTTAAAGCTCAATGTCTGGAAATTGGGAAAAATAAGAGGAAAAATGTATAAATGTTTCTACCTTTAAAAGTAGAGGTTGTGGGGTGCCTGGATGGCTCAGTTGGTTAAGTCACTACCTTTAGCTCAGGCGTCATACTCCCTGAGCAGGGGAGTCTGCCTCTTCCTCTCCCGCTGCTCGTGTGCTCTCTCTCTCACTCTCTCAAATAAATAAATTTTTTTTTTTTTTTTTAAAGTAGGGGTTGTGTTCTTCTACTTTATTGAATTTATTTGTTCGAACAATTTTTTTTGGTGGAATCTTTAGGGTTTTCTACATACCGAGAGCATGTCATCTGTAAACAGGCAATCTTCTTCCTTTCTAATCCTGATGCTTTTTATTTCTATTTCTCACCTAATTGCCTGGCTAGAACTTCCAATACTGCTTTTAATAGAAGTGGCAAAAGCAGGCATCTTTGTCTTGTTCTTGATCTTAGAGGAAACCTTTCAGTCTTGCACATTGAGTATAAGGAGCACTGTGGGTTTTTCATATATGACCTTTATTATGTTGGATTATTATGTTACTAGTTTCCTTCTAATTCTAGTTTATTGACTGTTTTTATCCTAAAAAGGTGTTGAGTTTTGTCACATGCACCAATTGAGATAACATATGGGGTTTTTTCCCCCTTCGTTTTTTAATGTTGTATATTGATCAGTTTTTGCATGTTGAACCATCCTTGCATTCTAGGAATAAATCCCACTGATCGTGATGTATAATCTTTTAATTTGCAATTGAATTCAGCTTGTTAGGATTTTTGTATCCATATTTATAAGGGGTATTGGTTTCTAGTTTTCCTTCAGTGTCTTCGTTTGGCTTTGGTATCATGCAGTGCTGGCATCATAGAATGAATTAGGAAGTATGCCCTCTTCTTTGGTCTTTTGGAAGAGTTTGAGGAGGATTGATGTTCTTCAGATGTTTGGTAAAATTCACCAGTGAAACCACTGGATCCAGGGCTTGGCTTGGCTTGGCTTGGCTTTCTTTCTTTTTTTTTTTAAAGATTTTATTTATTTGTTTGACAGAGATCACAAGTAGTCAGAGAGGCAGGCAGAGAGAGAGGGAAGCAGGCTCCCTCCTGAGCAGAGAGCCTGATGTGGGGCTCGATCACAGGACTCTGAGATCATGACCTCAGCCAAAGGCAGAGGCTTAACCCACTGAGCCACACAGGTGCCCCAGGGCTTTTCTTCAGTTGCACAACAGCAGGAGGAGAGGCAGTCCCTTCAGAGTGGGGAGCCTGATGTGGGACTTGCTCCTAAGACCCTGAAATCATGAACTGAGTCAGATGCTTAACTAACTGAGCCACCCAGGAACCCCAAGAATTGCTTTCTTTCTTTTTTTTTTTTAAAGGTTTTATTTATTTGACAGAGAACACAAGCAAGGGGAGTGGCAGGCAGAAGGAGAAGGGGGAAGCAGGCTCCCTGCAGAGCAGGAGTAGCCCGATGTGGGACTCGATACCAGGACCCTGAGGGATCATGACCTGAGCCGAAGGCAGTTGCTTAACCAACTGAGCCATGCATGTGCCCCTAGAATTGCTTTCTTAATTTCCTTTTTGGATTATTCATTGAAGGAATATACAGACAAAACTGATCTTTTGTATATGGATCTTGCATCCTGCTACTTTGCTGATTTTGTTTATTAGCTTTCCTGTGGATTCTTTGGGATTTTGGTATATAAGATTATGTCATCTGCAAATAGAGATAGTCTTTTATTTACTTCTCTTTGGTGTCTGATTGTTCTGGCTAGAAATCCTGCACATTGTTGAATAGCAATGGTGAAAGCTGGCATCCTTGTCTCTTTTCTGATATTAGAGGAAAACCTTTCAGTCTCTCACCATTGAGTATGACATTTTTTTCATAATGCCCTTCATCATAATTGGGAAGTTCTCTTCTGCACTTAGTTTTCTGAATGTTTTTATCATGAAGAGATGTTGGATTTTATCAAATGCATTTTCTGCATTGAGATGTTGTGGTTTTTTCCCTTTGTATATTAACATAGTATATTCATTGATTAAAAAAATTTTTTTTAGGGGCACCTGGGTGGTTCAGTGGGTTAAGCCTCTGCCTTCGGCTCAGGTCATGATCTCAGGGTCCTGGGATCGAGCCCCGCATCGGGCTCTCTGCTCAGCAGGGAGCCTGCTTCCTCCCTCTCTCTCTGCCTGCCTCTCTGTCTACTTGTGATCTCTGTCAAATAAATAAATAAAATCTTAAAAAAAAATTTTTTTTTTTAGAATTTTTATTTCCAAGTAATCTCCACCCATTGTGGGGCTCAGACTCACAACTACGAGATTAAGAGTCATGCACTCCACCGACTGAGCCAACCAGGTGCTCTGATTTTTTTTTTTTTTCTTAGTTTTGAACCACTTTTCATTCCTTGCAGCTTCCTTTTGATTGATGTTTGTTTGGTATATCTTTTCCCATCCTTTTACTTTTAACCTACCTATATCATTATATTTGAAATAAGTTTCTTACAGTCAGTGTATGGCTGTCTTATTCTTTGTGATAGTCTTTGTCTTCTAGTGGGTATATTTAGGCCATTTAATATTAATTTAATTACTGGTAGGTTATGTTTAGATTTAGGTCTGCCATCATATTACTTGTTTTCAGTTAGTTCCCTCCTTTTTTTTGTTCCTTTCCCCCTTTCTGCCATTTTACAGATTGAGCACTTTTACTATTTTATTTCCTTATTTATTTTTCTTTTCTTTTTTAGAAAAGATTTTATTTATTTATTTGACAGAGAGAGCACAAGCACAAGCGGGGGAGCAGCAGGCAGAGGGAGAAGCAGACTCACCAAGCAGGAAACCCAACATGGGGCTCAATCCCAGGACCCTGGGATCATGACCTGAGCTGAAGGCAGATGTTTAACAACTGAGCCACTCAGGCACCCCCACTTTTAGTGTTTTAATTCTAATTTTGATTATCTTTTTAAATTTTTATTTTTAAAAATATTTTATTTGGGGCGCCTGGGTGGCTCATTGATTAAGCGTCTGCCTTCTGCTCAGGTCATGATCCGAGGGTCCTGGGATTGAGCCCCGCATTGGGCTCCGCTTGGCGGGAAGCCTGCTTCTCCCTCTCCCACACACCCTGCTTGTGTTCCCTCTCTCACTCTCTCTCTCTGTCAAATAAATAAATAAAATCTTTTAAAAATATTTATTTATTTGACAGAGAGAGTGTGTGCATGCGCACGGTTCAGGAGCAGAGGTGGAGGGAGACAGAGAAGTAGACTCCCTGCTGAACAGAGAGCCAGTTGTAGGGCTCGATCCCAGGACCCTGAGACCTGACCTAAGCCGAAGGCAGACACTTGACCAACTGAGCCACTTAGGCACCCCTTGAGTATCTACTTATTTATTTTTATTTTTAATTTTTTTAAAAGATTTTACTTATTTCTTAGCACAAGCAGGAGGAGGGAGATAGGGAGAGGGAGAAGCAGACTCCCTGCTGAGCTGGGAGCCTGATGTGGGATTTGATCCCAGGACCCAGGGATCATGACCTGAGCTGAAGGCAGACACTTCACTGAGTGAGCCATCCAGGTGTCCCTATTTTTATTATTTTTAAAGATTTTATTTATTCAACAGAGAGAGCACATACGCACTAGGGGGGTGGGGGGTAGAAGGAGAGGGAGAAGCAGGCTCCCTGCTTAACAAGGAGCCCGATGTGAGGCTCCACTCTAGGACCCTGGGATCATGACCCTGAGCTGAAGGCAGATATTTAACAAACTGAGCCACCCAGGCACCCCAGGTATCTCTTTATATGATGTTTTTGATAATTGCTCTGGAGATTACTAAATACTTTTCAGTTTACTTAGAATCAGTATTTTACCACTTTAATTAAAATGTAAAAACTATTTTCCTATAGATCCCATTATCCCTTTATACTTTTGTCGTCTGTATCACATCTACCTACATTGAAAACCTCATCAGACAATGTTACATTTTTTGCTTTCACCTGCCAAACATATTTTAAAGAACTCGGGGGGAGAATGGTTTATTATATTTATACCCAGATATTTATAATTTCGATTGCTCCTGATATTCTAAATTTTTCTGTTGCTGTTACTTACTTACTTATTTATTTATTTCCTCTGTCTAAAGAACTTCCTTTAGCAATTCTTTCAGAGTGATCTGCTGGCTTGGATTTATCCTTAGTTTTCTTTCTTCTGTTAATGTCCTTATCTTCATTCCTGAAGGGTATATTTGTTAGATACAGAATTCTGGGCTGACGAATTTTTTTTTTTTTTTTAAGATTTTTATTTATTTGAGAGAGAAGGTGAGTGAGCAAGGGATGGGGGAGGCGCAGAGGGAGAGAGACAAGCAGACTGCCCCCTGAGCAGGGAGCTCGATGATGACAATGCAGGGCTTAATCCCAGGACCCTGAGATCGTGACTTGAGCCAAAGGCAGAATCTCAACTGATTGAGCCACACTGGTGCCCTGACTCTTCTCTTCTTTCAGTGCTCTCAACATGTGCCATTCCCTGCTGTCTGTGGTTTCTGATGAGAAAGCTACAGTTTTTAAACATTTTGTAGGTCCTGTATCTTTTTTCAATGGCTTATCTTTAGTTTTTGGCACTTTGATTATGTGTCTTGGCATGGGTTTCTTTGGGTTTTCTTGTTTGGTGTTCACTCTGCTTTTCTCTATTGTGGTAAATATATGTAGGATAAAATTTACCACTTTGCCATTTTTTTTTTTAAGATTTTATTTATTTATTTGACAGAGAGAGATCACAAGTAGAGAGGCAGGCAGAGAGAGAGGGGGAAGCAGGCTCCCTGCTGAGCAGAGAGAACCCGATGCGGGGCTCGATCCCAGGACCCTGAGACCATGACCCGAGCCAAAGGCAGAGGCTTTAACCCACTGAGCCACCCAGGTGCCCCCACTTTGCCATTTTTAAATGTATTTTTTTTTAAGTTTTTAATTTTTTAAGTAAACTCTACCTCCAATATGAGGCTCAAACTCATGGCCCTGAGATCAAGAATTGCATGTTCTACCGACTGTGCCAGCTAGGGCCCCTTAAGTGTACAGTTCTGTGGCATTAAGTACATTCACATTATTGTGTGATCATTACCAACTCTATCTGAAGGGTTTTTTTTTTTGTTTTTTTTTTTTTTTTTTTTTTTTTTTGTTGTTTGTTTTGTTTTTTTTTGGGTGGTCAGCAAAGCAGTTTATTGAGTGATAGTAAAAAGTTCCCAAAGAGGAAGGGACCCAAAAGGGTTGCCCTTTCATCTTTTTTTAAAAGAACTTTTCAGCTTTTAACAGCTGAAACTCTGTGCCCATTAAACAATAACAACTTCCCACAACTCCCTTCCCCCAGCACACTCTTCTTCTTGTACTGAGATTTTCATGTGTTCTTTGTATATCGAGTAATTTTGGATTGTATTCTGGACATTTTGAATATTATGTCTAGACTCTGGTTTTATTTATTTATTTATTTAGTATTTTATTTATTTATTTGACAGAGAGAGAGAGTGACCAAGAGAGGGAACACAAGCCAGGGGAGAGGAAGAAGCGGGCTTCCTGTCGAGCAAGGAGCCCAATGCGGGGCTTGATCTCAGGACCCTGGGGTTATGATTACAACCAAAGGCACATGCCCAATGACTGAGCCATTCACGTGCCCCTAGGCTCTGGTT
This sequence comes from Enhydra lutris kenyoni, assembly GCF_002288905.1. Lineage (NCBI taxonomy): Eukaryota > Metazoa > Chordata > Mammalia > Carnivora > Mustelidae > Enhydra > Enhydra lutris. The sequence goes on from NW_019154085.1 coordinate 9,739,072, forward strand.
TTATTTAATCCCATAGAAAATGTTGATATTTTTGTTTTAGCAGGCTAAACAGGTTTTGATAAATCATCAGTAAAAAAAGTTTTAGATTCCCTAATGGTTGACAGCTTATAATTCTACTTATAAAAACTTTAATAATTATACATAAATTCAGTTACTAAATATGTAGTTAAAAAATTAATATTGATTATGAGCAAACCATATTGCAGAGAATATATTTTTGTGTGCTCACTACTAAACGGTCTTTGGGACCACTAAAGAATATTAAAGAATCAGGGACCCACACTCCATTTCTGGTAAATTTTTTCATCCCTAATCTTTCATGGCTTTAACATTTTAGGTAATTACATATCTTTATCCTTGACTTCAAGTAATAGAGTTTAGGAAAAGACAATACAAATTTGTTAAAAATCTCCTATGTGCCAGATGCTAATACTAAAATTTAAAATTCTCTTTTTTATTTGAGGGAGACCCTTGATAATAACTGTTACATATTAAATATAAATAAATGCTTGTAAGAGTTCTATAGGAGGTGTGAAGGGAGCAGGAAAGGTAAGAGTGCATAGACAAATTGCTAATTTAGATTATATAGTGACAAATGGAGGAAATCAGAGTTCTGTGAGTACTAGAATAACCAGAAAAGATTTGAATGTGCTGGGGGAGAGAGAATTTGGAAAGAATAGTGTGGGGGGTACCTGGGTGGCTCAGTCTCCCTTCCGCTCAGGTCATGATACCAGAGTCCTGGGCTAGAGCCCAATATCCGGCTCCCTGCTTAGCAGGGAGTCAACTTCTCCGTCTCCCACTCCCCCTGCTCATGCACACACACACACACACTCTCTCTCTCTCTCTCTCAAATAAATAAAATCTTTAAAAAAAAAAATTGTATGGAGTTTGAGGTGGCCAGTGGAAAAGGTAAAGAATTTGCTGTTTTCTGCTTGAGGAGAAAATCAGTTTCATGCAGAACTTTGGAATTTAGAACTTTGGGTCAGAAAGTTAGGGAGAGTGGTTTAAATAGGCATTAGGGGGGCGCCTGGGTGGCTCAGTGGGTTAAAGAAAGCCTCTGCCTTCGGCTCAGGTCATGATCCCAGAGTCCTGGGATCGAGCCCCATATCGGGCTCTCTGCTCAGCAGGGAGCCTGCTTCCTCCTCTCTCTCTCTCTCTCTGTCTGCCTGCCTCTCTGCCTAATTGTGATCTCTGTCAAGTGGATAAATAAAATCTTTAGAAAAAAAAAATAAATAGGCATTAGGGAGTCAGAATCTTTTGAGCAGATTTTTGACATGAGAGTAATCTTCAGGAAATACTGCCTGAAAATAAGCATAAATGATAGCTTTAACAGGCCCTGTAGTTATTCAGTTTCTGTAATCAGGCATTTTAAGCTAATATAACCTATTCAAATTTCACAGTATTTATATCATAGAATGCATGAAACATTAAAAAGATCTGAAATTTATGGGGCACCTGGGTGGCTCAGTGGGTTAAAGCCTCTGCCTTCAGCTCAGGTCATGATCTCAGGGTCCTGGGATGGAGCCCCGCATTGGGCTCTCTGCTCAGCAGGGAGCCTGCTTCCTCCTCTCTCTGCCTACCTCTCTGCCTACTTGTGATTTCTGTCTTTCAAATGAATAAAATCTTTAAAAAAAAAAAAAAGATCTGAAATTTAAAGTTTTATTTTACATAAAAGTGAATGTCCATGCCTTTTTTTCTTTTAACTTAGTTTTTCTGCTGGACATTTTTTGAAAACAACTTTAATGGGATACCACATACCATAGAAATCGCTCATTTAAAATATATATACATGGTTTTTAGTATATTCACAAGGTTGTACACAATCACAACAGTCTGATTTTAGAAGATCTCCATTCCCCCTTGAAAGAAATTTCATTTATATTTGCAGTTATCTCTGTTCTCCTTTGTCTCCTCTTCTTTCCCCAGTCCTAAACAACTACTATTTTTGTCTTCATAGATTTGCCTATTCTACATAATTGATATTAGTGGAATCCTATACTGTATACCATAGTTATATCGTCTACATTTTATGTTCTTAGGAAGATTGTAGTTTACAGTTTTGATCCCATATCCAGTCCTGGTAAGTACCGTATCTGCATTTATATGGTAGATCTTACCCCAAAGAAGTTGAATTGGAGAAAGCATAGGTAAGGATTACCTCCTTTCTTCTGAATTAGTGATTATGATTTTGTACTTGGTTTCTTGTTTTATGTATAACCCAAAAAAGTTGGAACGTAAGAGCAGTCATGTGTTCAAAAATTAAATATATTTAACATAAGATTTATCATGAAGTATAATATCTTAATTAACTATGAGGACTTTTTTTGTTTATAGTATATTCAACAAAACATAAGAGCAGACTGTTCCAATATTGACAAAATACTTGAACCACCTGAAGGCCAAGATGAAGGTGTATGGAAATATGAACATTTAAGGTAAATCTTTATGATGTATCAAAATAGTAGTAGTACTTCCTCTTGTAAAAATAATCTTTAATGTTGATGATTATGAATTATAAATAAAATCTTTATGTAATCGCACACTTTAAACAGCCAGATTTTAAAGCTTTTGTGTTTTCAGTGTTACAAAGTTTTCATCTTTGTTATTTACTGATTTTTTTCTTCATTTATGGATATGGGCATTATTTTCTATTTACATAGCTTTTTGTTCTTTCATTCTTTCTCTCTCTTTCTCCTCCCGGGGGTGCGGGGGGCCCGTTCCCTCTTTCCTTATCTTTTTTTCTTCTTATCTCTACACCTTACCTCTCAAAGTGGGACTTGAACACACAACCCTAAGATCAAGAGTTGCATGCTCTATGTACTGAGCCAGCCAGGTGCCTCTGCACAGTTTTTCTTAACCACAAATTATTCCTTAACCACAAATGCATTATTTCAATTTATCCACTCAAGATAGACTTTATTTTTCTTTTTTCTTTTTAAAGATTTTTTTTAAAAATTTTATTTATTTATTTGAGAGAGAGAGAGAGATCACAAGTGGCAGAGAGGCAGGCAGAGAGAGAGGGGAAAGCAGGCTCCCTGCTGAACAGAGACCCCGATGTGGGGCTCGATCCTTGGACCCTGAGATCATGACCTGAGCTGAAGGCAGAGGCTTAACCCACTGAGCCACCAGGCACCCCAAACTTTATTTTCCTATAGAGGATCACAAGAAGGCCCTAGTCTAGGCTTGGTATCTGATGAGTTACCTACTGTGAACTTCTAGTCTTCCATGTGATAAATAAAGATTAATTGTAATTCTGGGGGCACTTGGGTGGTTCAGTAGATTAAGTGTTTGACTCTTGATTTCAGTTCAAGTCATGATCTCAGTCAGAGTCATGAGACTGAGTCCCCTGTCAGGCTCCACATTCAGCACGTGGTCTGCTGGAGATACTCTTTCTATCTCTGCCCCTCCCCCTGGCTTGCAAGCATATGTGTACGCATGTGGTTACTCTCTTCTCTCAAATAAATGAATCTTTAAAAACTTAATTGTAATTCTGAGGTAAGGAGCTTGGGCACTTTTTCATGATGCCCTTTAAATGAGCAAATTGATGACTAGTTAACTAGAGTTAACTTTAAAAACAGCTAAATCCTAAAGTTACAAAGTTGTTTCCGGAAGTTACAAACTTGCCACTGTAAATGGGAGCTGAGATGAGTTGATAGGTGAAATATAAAGAATGTAGCATGAAATATATGTTCATCAGGGTTTGTTACATTCTGAGTTGATTTTTACATAATATGTGGAGTAGAAATAGGACTTTCCATAAATAAATTAGATCACATTTCTTGCTAGACATTGCTAAGACATAATGTCTTATCATAATAGTTCAGCAATATCAGGTTGCTAAGACTTCTTTGTATTCCACCAGTTTCTTGGACAAATCACTTGACTACTTGATCTAGTTTTGTTTTAAGAGTTTATATTTAGGTAATTGCTACACACAACATGGGGCTGAAACCCACAACTCCAAGATTAATTGTTGCATGCTTTACTGACTGAGCCGGCAGTCACCCCGATCCAATTTATTTTTTTATTTTTTTAATTAACATATAATATATTATTAGCCCCAGGGGTACAGGTCTGTGAATCGTCAGGCTTACACACTTCACAGCACTCACCATAGCACATACCCTCCCAAGAGTCCGTAACCCAACTACCCTCTCCCTACCCCCCTCCTCCCAGCAACCCTCAGTTTGTTTTGTGAGATCAAGAGTCTTTTATGGTTTGTCTCCCTCCTGATCCCATTTTGTTTCATTTTTTTCCTTCCCTACCCCAAATCCCCTACGTTGCCTCTCAAATTCCGCATATCAGAGAGATGATATGATAATTGTCTTTCTCTGATTGACTTATTTCGCTCAGCTTAATACCCTCTAGTTCCATCCACGTTGTCGCAAATGGCAAGATTTCATTTCTTTTGATGGCTGCATAGTATTCCATTGTACATATATACCACATCTTTATCCGTTCATCTGTTGATGGACATCTAGGTTCTTTCCATAGTTTGGCTATTGTGGACATTGCTGCTGTAAACATTTGGGTGCACGTGCCCCTTCAGATCACTACATTTGTATGTTTAGGGTAAATATCCAGTAGTGCGATTGCTGGGTCGTAGGGTAGCTCTGTTTCAACTTTTTGAGGAACCTCCATGGTGTTTTCCAGAGTGGCTGCACCAGCTTGCATTCCCACCAACAGTGTAGGAGGGTTGCCCTTTCTCCACATCCTCGCCAGCATCTGTGGTTTCCTGACTTGTTAATTTTAGCCATTCTCACTGGTGTGAGGTGGTGTCTCACTGTAGTTTTGATTTGTATTTCCCTGATGCCAAATGATGTGGAACACTTTTTCATGTGTCTCGTGGCCATCTGGATGTCTTCTTGGGTCTTCATGTCCTCTGCCCATTTCTTGATTGGATTATTTGTTCTTTGGGTGTTGAGTTTGCTAAGTTCTTTATAGATTTTGGATACTAGTCCTTTATTTGATATGTTGTTTGCAAATATCTTCTCCCATTCTGTCAGTTGTCTTTTGGTTTTGTTGGCTGTTTCCATTGCTGTTCAAAAGGTTTTGATCTTGATGAAGTCCCAATAGTTCATTTTTCCAGATCCAGTTTTTAAAAACCACATCTTAATGCATGATAATTGAAAGTATGAACATGTAGATATTTTCCTGCTCTTATAAATCATTTGGGACGCCTGGGTGGCTCAGTTGGTTGGACGATTGCCTTCGGCTCGGGTCATGATCCCGGAGTCCCGGGATTGAGTCCCGCATCGGGCTCCCGGCTCCATGGGGAGTTTGCTTCTCCCTCTGACCTTCTCCTTGCTCATGCTCTCTCTCACTGTCTCTCTCTCAAATAAATAAATAAAAATATTAAAAAAAAAAAATCAAGGTAGCACTTCAGTGCATATTCTCTGCCTTACTTTAATCAGCTTTGAAAATAACGACCTACTTACCTGTTGGGATTAATGATGAAAATAAATGAGGATGTTTTTTCCACAAGTGTAATTCCAAAGAAGTGAGGGCTGATTTTAGAGTTCATAAATTTATATTGATTGATTTATTATAGGGCTCCATACCCAACATGGGGCTTGAAACCCTGAGATCGAGAGTCACATGCTTTACCAACAGGTACCCCCAAGGGCTGATTTTAGTAAACAAGATCTTAATTTCAGATCTAAGAACAACTCTTCCTCCCTATTTAACTTAGACTATAAAATATGTAATATTTTATATTGCACATTTATAAAATCTTTCTCCTGGTGCTGTTATTTTTACTTTTTTTTCATTGAATATTATCCAGTTTATTTTGGTTTTGTATTTATGTATTAAACATCACAAATATATTCTTTTGTGTCTTTATCATAGTCCTTACATCTTTACAGTTCACCAAGAAGAGTTTCAGAAGTAACTTTTTGGTTTTTTTCATGTGCTTGATGTAATTGATTTGAGGCTTAATACTTGCTCTTTTTTATTGGTTAATATAGTTGATAATTATGGTGTTAGCGAGACTTCGTTCAAATCTCTCACTAGCCCATATGGAATATTTATAATAGGAAGAGGTGCCCCTTCTGAGTGGATACAATCCCATGCCAGGATGCATGGTTTAGAGATTACAGTGTAGGCTGGATTTCAGCTCTGGCTTGTCTCTTCAGCTGCACAACTGTATCTGTTAGCCCTATGTTGAGTAAACTTGAAGCTGTTAATTTGCACTGTGTGCCACAGATTGTACCCATAGCACTGCCAGATCGGTAGCTTAATTTTGCTATTGGCCCTAAGGGAGCTAAACTAGATGAGAAACTTATTTTTCACTACCTGTCTTTATTACTGAGTGGAAAACAACTCGAAAACCTGAAACATGCAAGTTATAGATATGGGGGAGTGGAGGGTGATGTGCTGATTCAGAAGTAGTGATATTTTTGTGATTTAAAAAGCATTATTGTTAGGGATCTCAAAGGAAATACATTCATAGACAAGTGAAAATTTGGCTATTTGATTTCTTCTGTTATCATAAACTTTAAATAAATAGTTTTTCTTTCATATGTGGGCAGGGTTTGGTGTGTGGGTTTTTTTTTTTTTGTTTTTTTTTTTGCCCTTTGGGACTGTCTTGTCTTTTACCTTTGTAGCTTTGTATTTTTAGGGAATCAGATTGTTCTCATTTGTTGGGGAAACATAGTGATTGGTAAATTTTTAAGAGGTAGTGCGTTCAGTAGTTTGACAGCAATAAAGTAAGTTAGCTTTATAACATAAATGATTGTCTTTTCATATACAATGATATAAAAATGACATAACATATAAAAATGATCATTTTGGGGGTGCCTGGGTGGCTCAGTTGGTTGAGCATTTGCCTTTGGCTCCAGTCATGATCCCTGGGTCCTGGAATCGAGCCCCACATTGGGCTCCCTGCTCAGCGGGAAGCCTGTTTCTCCCTCTCCCACTCCCCCTGCTTGTGTTCCCTCTCTTGCTATGTCTCTCTTTGTTAAATAAATAAAATCTTAAAAATGGTTAAAAAAAAAAAAAGATAATCTTGATGCTATGAAATTTCCTTTATTCTTCATTTATTCAAAAATATTTTTGGGGGTGTCTGGGTGTCGCAGTGGGTTAAACCTCTGCCTTCAGCTCAGGTCATGATCTCAGAGTCCTGGGATCGAGCCTCTCATTGGGCTCTCTGCTCAGCGGGGAGCCTGCTCTCCCCCACCCACTTCTCTGCCTACTTGTGATCTCTCTGTCAAATAAATAAATAAAATTTAAAAAAATATATGTGTGTGTGTGTGTGTATAAAGTGCTAGGTTCTGAGCATTGTTCTAGGCTTTATAATTCTTAGTTTGGCAGTTTTAGAAGAGAAGTATATCATGAAAAAATGCTTGCAATCTACTAAGTGACCAAAAACAAGTTACAAAATTATGTATGATATGATCCCAATATATTTTACTCTGCATAGAAAATCAAATTTAGTTGTAAATAATAACTTTTGGGAAGAGGTAGTAGAATTATGGAGGATTTTCTTATTGTACATTATATGTTCGTGTTTGACTTCTTATAAGGAGTATGTTGTTTGTAATCAGAACAAAACTTGTAAAATATATAGGCATATAAAAGATCTAGTCTTTTTTTTTTTTAAAGATTTTATTTATTTATTTATGAGAGAGGGGTGAGCACAAGGAACGGGGAGGGAAGAGAGAGAAGCAGACTCTGTTGAGCAGGGAGCGTGACGCAGGGCATATCCCAGGACCCCGGAATCATGACCTGACCTGAAGGCAGACCTTTAACTGACTGAGCCACCCAGGTGCCCCTAGTCCTTTTTCTATATGAATGTTTGTGTATGTACAACATATATATACCAACAGTTTACAACTCTGCAATTGCTGGTTATTTGGAATATTTCAAAAAAATGTTCATAAAAAATTTTTCTGTGTATTTTCCCTGAACATCTTTATACATATATCTGCATGGAATTTTGACTATTTTATTAGAATAGATTCTTAGGAGAATGACTTAGAAAAAAATATACACTTCCTAAGGGTTTTAGTATATATTTACAGGTTACTTCTCAGAATTTCCAGTGTATAAGTCTGATCAACTCACTGTACTCTGATATTGAACATTATTAGGGTTGTTAGTTTGGGGTTTTACTTACTAATCTATATGTCTTTTTAAGAAATGTGCCCTGTAAATTCCAATGGTGGTTGATAATGGTGATGAGAGAGGAAGGATGGTACGAATGGGATTCTGTTTTTATAATTAGAAATTCTAAAAATAATGTGGAGAATGGATAAGACTTTTCATTTATGTATTTGCATTTTTAGGCAATTCTGTCTTGAACTAAATGGACTTGCTGTTAAACTTCAGGTAATATTTTCTTTAAGTTAAAGCTATAATTGGAAGTTCTGATTTTTCTGTTTTTGTAACTTAAGGTGTTTACAAGGACTTACCCATCATTTCTAATTATTCTAGAATTTTATGTGGAAATGTAGTAACCCAAATGATAAACTTTATATATTAAGAAATGTAACTCTTTTCTAACAGAGTGAATGCCATCCAGATACATGTACTCAGATGACAGCAACTGAACAGTGGATTTTTCTTTGTGCAGCTCATAAAACTCCAAAAGAGGTGAGAAATTATGAAATAGAATGACTGATAAAATCATCATAACCTTAATCTCTCCAAGAGAGTGGTAGATAAATTTTTAGTGTTTAGTTTGCTGTTTGTTTTTGCTAGTTGGTTTAGAGTTCTTCACTGCAAATTTATTGCCACTGTGCTATTTTAGAATTTCTTAGGATTAGTGTTATTTTTTTGGTAATTGGGCAATATCATGGGTTAGAACTCACTTTATGATTTACTGGCTATCACAGAATAACATCTGTCATATCATGCTGATATCTAATGTATAATGGGTGACATATACGTGTTTAGTTTTTTGATTCATAATTTTTTTCTTTTTTTCTAGTCATAATTTCTTTTGATAGGAGTAACTGTTGGTGATTACTAGTTGATGCTTAATCTATTAATGTAATGTTGCTTTAGGACTCTCTGACTTTATAGGTCAATATTTTTTGCTCTACATTTTATTAATATTTCCTACCCTTTATTTGAAACCAACCATAATGATTTTCCTCTCCATAGTTGGTCCTACATTGAAAAAGTTATTCTTGTTTTCTCCTCATTTAGTTTTTGTCAAAGTGAGGATATAGGAAGTAGCAATTGTTTATAGAACATTTTTAGTTAGAAATAATTCTTTCATATTATCTAATAGCACATAATTCAATTTTCCTTAGTTATCTCAGTAATTACAGCCGGTTTGTTTATGCATTGCATTTCCCTTGATCTGCATTTCCTTTCAATCTGTAGTACTTTATACTTGACACTTAAACGTACTGAAAATATTTGGGTTAGGCCAGTTTTGTAGAATTATAGACCTGCAGATAATCATTTTATTGCTAGACTTCTAAGACTTGACAACAGGTGACTTTCTAGTTGCAAAGTGAACATTTGGTGTTCTTTTATTTGAGAATGTAAATTTTCTAAAATAAGGAGTATCTTGTACCTGTCTAAGCAAATAGTGCTTATTTGGTTGACTGATTTTATTCAGGCTGTTTTTGTGTGTGTGTGTTAGTTAATTGAAGCAATATTAAGATTGTGTATCATTTTACATCTGGGGAAAACCACATAGCAGTTTATTGATAAGTTACTGAAATTGCTGCTTAATAAGTATAGTGAATTACATGATAATTGCAATTAAGAAATTGAATCAAGAAGACAAGTTTAATTTTTGCAAATAGTAAGGATGTTTCATTCTCACTTTAGAGTAGAAAAGATACCCAGTTTGTGATTGTGAGATTTATATGTACTCTCATTGTCACATCTACTTTTTTCTTGATTAATATTAAATGTAAGATAGGATGATCATCAGCATTGAGTCCTGTGAATGAGTCTTGAAATTCATTGCTTGCTGAAGACAAGCTCCACTGAATTGTTTGTATGTCAAGGGAAGATCATGGTAGAATGTTCAAGGGATAGTTTTCTGGAAAGGGATTTAAATGTAAAAATAAAACAAAAGAAAATCTTGGAAGGATAACTTTCTGAACTCTTGGAATAATTATGCAGGCAGGAAATAATAGCAACTAACAGATTAGTAGCTAAAAAAGTTGCTCTTTTGGGTTAAAAGAATGGCAGGATTCTGAAGTAGAAGAGTTAGGGTACTCCGCACGAGTGATGATTTACTCAATGTCTTGAGAATTAAAGAGACTCATTGCAGCAAATTGAGTTAACTGTACACAGTGATAAGTGACACTTAGTGTAAGTGACAAAGGTTATAATGTGTTATTATCTGCTAGCCCTTTCAGTCACATGCAGACCGCAGTAGCATTTTACATATATGCTTGGCAAAATAGAATTTATAAAACTTTGTTATTTGGTAACCTTCTGTATTTTGCCAACTTTTTGCTGTTAAAAATGATAGAAAGTAGGATGAGTTACCTGAGAATTAATTGAGGGGGGGTAGGGAAGGAAGGAAGCAGCTAAAACAAGGTAAAACTTTTCTTCCCACTCCAAAAAATTTTTTTTTCAGAAACCAATTAAAGATCTAAAGTTATACTGATACAATAATAGCCATGAGCCACATGTGGTACAAAGCATTTAATGTTGGTAGTCCAATCTGAGATGTGCTCTAAGTGTAAAGTAAAATACCAGTTTCAAAGAGTTAGTACAAAAAGGCGATATCAAAAAAAAAAAAAAAAAAAGGCGATATCACGTATCTTACTAAGAGATAACTGGATATGTGCATACAAAAGAATGAAGTTAGACTTCTGCCTCACACCTTATACAGAATTTAGCTGAGAATGGATCAAAAGCCAAATAAAACAACCAGAATTATAAAACTCTTAGAAAAAAACACATGTGTAACTCTTCACATGGACTAGGCACTGATTTCTTAGATATGACACCAAAAGTACAAATAAAAGAAGAAAATATAGATCAGATTTTTTCAAAATTTAAAAAAAAATTTTTTTGCCTTGACACTGTGAGGAAAGTGAAAAGACAATCTAAAGAGTGGGAAAAATATTTTTTATAAGTTGTATCTCTGATAAGGGTCTGGTATTCAGATATATAAAGAACTGTTGCAATTCAGCAGTTAAAAGACTACCCAATTAAAAAGTGAGCAAAAGATTTGAATAGACATTTCTCTAAAGAAGGTAAACAAATGGCCAGAAAACATATGGAAAGGTGCTCAGCATCATTAATCATCAAAACCACAATGAGAATGGATCAGCAGAATGTATAGAATAGAATATTATTCAGCTATAAAAGAGAGTGAAGTTCTGATACATGCTACAATGTTGATGAACTTTGAGGACATCGTGCTGAATGAAGTAAACCATACAGAAAAGGACATATATTGTATGATTCCACTTTCATGAAATATCTAGAAAGGATGGTAGGCATAGGATGTTGTTGCTTAATGGTTTATAGAGTTTCTGTTTGGGATGATGAAAAACTTTTGGTCAGAAACACATAGTAGTGATGGTTGCACAATAGTGAATGTAATTAATGCCACTGAGTTGTACTTTTAAAAAAGTTGAAATGGCAAAATTCATTTGAAATACATTTTTTAAATTAAAAAAAATTTTTTTAAGATTTTATTTATTTGAGGGGCACCTGCATGGCTCAGTGGGTTAAGCCTCTGCCTTCGGCTCAGGTTATGATCTCAGGGTCCTGAGATCGAGCCCCGCATCAGGCTCTCTGCTCAGCAGGGGGCCTGTGCCTGCCCCCCTCCTCTGCCTGCCTCTTTGCCTACTTGTGATCTCTGTCTGTGTCTAAATTAAATAAATTAATCTTAAAAAAAAGATTTTATTTATTTGAGAGAGAGAATGAGAGAGAGAGAAAGAGCTCAAGAGGGGGAGGGTCAAAGGGAGAAGCAGACTCCCTGCAGAGCAGGGAACCAGATGCGGGACTCAATCCCAGGATTCCAGGATCATGACCCGAGCGGAAGGCAGTTAGTTGCTCAACCAACTGAGCCACCCAGGCGCCCTCATCTGAAATATAGTTCACCACATTTTTTTAAATGGAAAAAGAAAAGATACACTCCACAATGGCATACCCTTCATCTACTAGAATGATTAAAATATAAAAGAGAATAACCAGTGTTGGCCAGGATGTTGAGAGAGTAGAACCCTCATATACTGCTGATAGGACTGTAAAATACTGTAGCCACTTAGGAAAACAGTTTGGAAGTCCCTTAAAAAGATAAGCATAGTTACTATATGACTTAGCAATTCCACTCTTAGGTATATACCCAAAAGAAATGAGAACATATGTCCATATAAAACTTGTACACTAGTATAGTCACATTGTTAATGATAGCCAGACATGGAAATGACCAAGTTTTCAATAACTGAGGATGCATAAGCAGATAAAATGTAGTGTATGCACACAGTGGAATATTATTCAGCCATAAAAAGAAAGTTATAAGGGATTGCAACATTTTGTATATATTAGAAACATTAAACTCTCAAAAGACTTTGAATAAAAAAAAATACTCAGTGCTACACTATGGATGAGCCTTGAAAACATTCTAAGTGACACAGAAGTCCACATATTAATTCCTTTTCTGTTTTTTTGAGACAGAGAGTGAGAGAGCTAATGTGTCCGTGGGGGAGGGGGGTGTTGAAAGGGGGAGGGGCGGGGAGAGGGAGGCTCTTAAGGGAATCTCCATGGCCAGCGCAGAGCCCAGTGTGGGGCTGGATCTCATGACTCTGAGACCATGACCTGAGCTGGTATCAGGAGTCTGAGGCTTAACTGACTGAAGCCACCCAGGCATCCCCATATTATTCCATTTTTAGGAAATACCCAGAATAGACAAATCCATGGAAGACAGAAAGTAGATTAATTGTTCCTCCAAGTTAGGGGGAGGAGAGAATGAGAATTGACCGCTGATTGATACTGGGTTTCTTTTTGGGGTGATGAAAATGTTCAGGAATGTAGTTGGTGATGGTATCATAAATTTGTGAATATACTGAAAACTTGAGAGTTACACGTTTTAAAAGAGAAATTTTATGGTATGTGAATTACATCTTATTTTTTAAATACCCCAAAGAAGCCCATTAATAATTTTTATATCAATTATATGTTGACATAATTTTGGCTATATAGAGTTAAATAAAATATATCATTAAAATTAATTTCACCTGTTTACTTTTTTAATATAACTTTATTTGTTGTAACATTGAATTTTACAATCATTCTGATATTGTAAGAGACTTTTTCTTCAAACATGCTCAGGTTTTTGGAATAAGACAAATATATAATAAACAGACCTCATGTATATCCTTTCTTTTATAGTGTCCTGCAATAGACTATACTAGACATACACTCGATGGTGCTGCATGTCTTCTGAATAGCAATAAATATTTTCCTAGCAGGTAAATAAAACTTTTAAACTTAGTGTTAAACTTTTTGGATTTAATTTAGAAGATTGGTATTTTTATTAAAACAAACTAGGTTGCTGTTACTGCATTGTATTCTTTAAAACTTTTTTTTTAATGCTATTATATGTTTAACTAGTTCAGAATTACTCAAATTTTGAAATTTAGGGTTGTGGTTAAACTAAAAGCCGCAGGACTTGGCCCCTAAAGCTCACAGGTCAGTTTAGTCAAGAGTAGTCGCTGCTGCTGTGCGTCCTCTGAGGCTCTCCCCCTCATGCTTTAGTGTTGGGCTACTTACACACTGACTTACTTGAATCTCTGTGCTAGAGCTAGCGTCCTCTTACATGGTATGCCTAGAGAGCAGAATTTCCTAAGTTGGACTGCTTGTGTTCGAAGGATTCCTTATCTTGCCTATAGGTTTTTAAGATCTGGGACGAAGCTTCTGTATATTATATTATTGGAGAGATTTGTTGCCTGGCCTTTATTCAATTAAGATATCTGTTACCAGGTGGATAGATTTGGAAGTTCTTTCCCCCAAATTTAGAGGTCATATGAAATATGTTAAAAATACTATTTTTTGCTTCAGTATCCTATGTACATTAAAAAAAAATTTTTTTTTAAAGATTTTATTTGTTTATTTGACAGAGAGAGAGGTCACAAGTAGGCAGAGAGGCAGGCAGAGAGAGGGAGGGAAGCAGCTTCCCACTGAGCAGAGAGCCTGATGCGGGCCTTGATCCCAGGACCCTGAGATTATGACCTGAGGTGAAGGCAGAGGCTTATTAACCCACTGATCTACCCAGGTGCCCCATTTTAAAAAACTTTATATTTTTGAGTAATCTCTACACCTGACATGCGCCTTAAACTCAGCCCCGAGATCAAGAGTCGCCCACTCCGCTGACTGAACCAGGTGCCCCTAAATTTTTTTTTACTTTTTTTTTTTAAGGTTTTATTTATTTGATAGATAGCGAGAGCAGGAACACAAGCAGGGGGAGTGGGAGAGAGAGAAGAGGGAGCAGGGAGCCCCGCGAGCAGGGAGCCCCACGAGCAGGGAACCTGATGCGGGACTCGATCCCAGGACCCTGGGATCATGACCTGAGCCAAAGGCAGATGCCTAACAAGTGAGCCAACTCAGGTGCCCCTTTACATTTTTTTAATACCAAAATTTGTAGGCATTTTTTATTAAAAAGTCAAGTTGTATAGAATAAAACAATTCCCTTTAGTGGTTTTAATCATCTTTAGTGGACAAAGTATTAAGTTTTAGTCAGTTTTGATTTGTCAGGGATTTAATTGCAATGAACTTTAAAGTTTCAAAAGTTACAACAGTGAGTTTCTTGGGTGCTGTGGTTAGGTAGATACAGCACTGGCCTAGGAGTAAAGAACAGGGGTCCTAGTCCTAGTCTTGCCCCCTACTAGCACTGTGACCTTGCACTGGTCACTTTTTTTCCCCCTAGGTCTAAGTTTCCACACTTGCGAATTGAGAAGATGAGACTATTTTTCCGTGAGATCTGTCCAGCTCTATGACTCTGATTTCTTTCCTATTTCTAGGGTTAGCATAAAGGAATCCTCTGTAGCAAAACTGGGATCGGTGTGCCGTAGGATTTACAGGATATTCTCACATGCGTATTTCCACCATCGGCAGATATTTGACGAATATGAAGTAAGTGTATTTCCTCAGTGTCCGGACGCGTGTTTAGTGATTGATAGTGGTCATATGTTGATGCTATGTCTAGGTTTTTTGGTTCTGAATAGTAAGCTAAAATTACTTTT
Source organism: Enhydra lutris kenyoni (assembly GCF_002288905.1). Lineage (NCBI taxonomy): Eukaryota > Metazoa > Chordata > Mammalia > Carnivora > Mustelidae > Enhydra > Enhydra lutris. The sequence goes on from NW_019154085.1 coordinate 9,754,245, forward strand.
TTTCCTTTCTCTCTACAGAACGAAACATTTTTGTGTCACCGGTTTACTAAATTTGTGATGAAATATAATTTGATGTCCAAGGATAACCTGATTGTACCAATTTTAGAAGAGGAAGTTCAGAATTCAGTTTCTGGGGAAAGTGAAGCATGAAGGGAATCATATAGAAAAAAATGTACTGATTACATAATTAACAATAATTATGTACTGTATATATATCATTTTAGACACATCAATCATGTATCCATATTATAGCTTCTTTGTTTAGTATAGGGTTTTGTATGCTGAGTGTTGCCTTTTAAAATGGGAAATACTTTTTAAGTTATTCATGAGCTGTATATTCACCAGTGTGGCACTCATGGTTTTTAAATAAGATTAGTATTATCTGTTTATAATGCCTGTTAATAAAGAATTTACAGTTTGGTAAAATTGCTGCTAAACAATCATTGGATCACAATCCACATCAAATAAACCCATCTATAAAAAGATGAGTGAGCTTGAGGTTTCGCACAAGCCATTTACTAAAGAAATAGTCAAGTTTTCCTTTAGTTTTACCCCTAGTTTAGATATTCTAGAAAATTCTATAGTACATAGTTCAGTCTTAACTGTTAACTTTTCAGAAATGAGATGAAAATGTTTTAAAATTGTTTATAGTTTTTGATACACATATGATTATGTGTATAATCCAAATATAAATGCAAATGAAGTATTAGTAATACTTAAATAATCTTACTGTGCTACTAAAGTATATTCTAGACCAGCATACTTGGAAAGGATTTACCTTTTTGCAACGGTGGACTGTTAAATACAAGATGATGATAATGATAAGGCACATAAATGACGTTCCCACTGGAAACCTGCCCTGTCCTTCCGTTCTCATTTCTTTTAACTCCCTATCCAAACTACAGTAGCTGAGAAGCTTTTCACCAGACTGTGAGTTAGTGTGGCTTATACCTATTTATATTTGTATTAATTGCTTACAGATTATACCTCATATTAGCAATTACATTACACTACAGGAAAAATGTATTGGCATAGGCTCTTGCTTATCTTTGTTTTGCGAAATTGTTCTAATTACTTGGAAAGCAGTCTTTAAAATAGTTTGATTCTTCCTGTTGGTAGTATTAATCCTTTCATCTAAGTATCTAAGTAACATTTAAATAGAATTGAAAAATATTATAGTATTTATTTTACATCCCTTCCCCACAAAGTTTATGTTTGAATTATATGCACTTGTGAGTTTTTTGGCAATAATTCACAGCTTCCAGGGTGTTGATGGTCATACATTTTTTGAACTTTGTTATGATTCATGTCTTAAAGATTCAACTGCAGATTTTACAACCTTTTAATCTACTGAATGCAATTTTCAACAACTGGAGGTCTTATTGTTAAACTGGTTGTAATGAGGCACTAAGATGGGGTAAAAAAAATATTACACATGTAGTGAAGAAAATATTTAAATCCATCTCGAACAGAGTTAACAAATGGGAACTTCTTTTTCATTTAAAAGGGTTATTTTGAAGTGAAGATGAAAATGTATTCATCTGGATTTTTTTTTCAAGTTTGAGGAAATAATTTATATCATATTATACAACAAGGATGTATAGCAGAAATGTGGGAAGTAGTAGCATATTGAGAGTGTGTGTATATATATTTATGCCATTCTAAGCCTTCCAGCGTATTTGGCCTTGAACAGTGCTATCCCAGCAGCCAGTCATTACTTTACTGTAACCCACAAGTATCTTTCTAAGTTTTATGTTCATAGTGAAAGGAATGTTGACTTTGAAATTATGCATTTATATTAATGTCACTATAAACCAATGGGAATAGAAATTTTTACACAAACTTGGTAAATATTGGGAGACTAAATTACTAAGTTAATAAATTATATATAGCAATGTAGCTGTTCTCTATAGATGGAGTTTCATAATGGATTTCTGTTTGCTTATTTTCTTAGTGAACATTTGAACTAAGGCAGTGGATGGGATTGGTGATCTGGCTAAGTATTTTGAAATACATTCTGAGTAATATGATTTGGTGTTAATGGGGGAAATAAAATACGATGTTTTTTTCTTACTCATTCCATTTTCCCTATACTGTGTTTGGAAGTGATCATGAAAACAAAAACAAACCCAAAAAGAAACATCAGTTTGTAGGCTTGCTTTTGTATTCATACTGACATCTCATTCATATTCGTTGTACTCTGAAATTCACTCACTGTACTAGGTAAGACCTAAATGAAAGTTACTATTTTTCTTTAATACTGTGTACAGAATTTTGAAAATACACATGTATGGTACCTAAGTGGGATTTTATTTTTTTTATTTTTTAATTTTATTTATTTATTTATTTGAAGACTTTTTATTCATTTGACAAACAGAGATCACAAGTAGGCAGAGAGGCAGGCAGAGAGAGAGAGAGGGGGGAAGCAGGCTCCCCGCAGAGCAGAGAGCCTGATGTGGGGCTCGATCCCAGGACTCTGGGATCATGACCTGAGCTGAAGGCAGAGGCTTTAACCCCCTAAGTGGGATTTTAAAAAATTAGCCTAGCAAAGGAATTATACAATAAATCTTCTAAGAAGAGCGGTATAGAAAACTCAATTTTGGACAATAAGGAAGTTAGATTGCACTTTTGATTATCCAACATTGATCTGAAAGTTAAAACTTATTTTCCCTAAATTATTATTTATTTATTTATTTATTTTTTAAAGATTTTATTTATTTATTAGACAGAGATCACAAGTAGGCAGAGAGGCAGACGGCGAGGGGCGGGGGAAGCAGGCTTCCTGCTGAGCAGGGATCCCGATGCGGGGCTCGATCCCAGGATTCTGAGATCATGACCTGAGCCAAAGGCAGAGGCTTAACCTACTGAACCACCCAGGCGCCCCTCCCTAAATTATTTTGATCCTATAGTCAGCTCATTGTTTCCTCTATCATATCTGGAAAACTAACTTTTAATAATTTATGTTTCTCTAAGTATCATTCTTTTGTGTGTCTATATTTCTGATTTTCTCTGTAAATTTGGGTTTCTCAAACAGTTTCTCAGTTAAATTCTTAATGAGTTCATGCTTTTTAATATCAGAATCAAATTAGAAATCCATGATTACATTGTTAGCAAGGACCATGTTATGGGTTTGGTTTTTTTTTTTTTTTTAAGATTTTATTTATTTATTTGACAGAGATCAGAAGTAGGCAGAGCAGCAGACAGAGAGAGAGGGGGAAGCAGGGTCCCTGCTTAGCAGAGAGCCCGGTGTGGGGCTCGATCCCAGGACCCTGGGATCATGACCTGAGCCAAAGGCAGATGCTTTAACCCACCGAGCCACCCAGGCGCCCCCCATGTTATAGTTTTAAACATATTTACTGACTGATGTGAAATTCATTGTAATAGAACTAAATTGTTTTTTTCCCTGGGTCTTTTGCCCTACTGTCTATGTGATGACAACTTTTTGCTTGAAGGTTTCCTATAGTTTTCTTTGCATAGTTAAATTCTACATTTTATTTATATACCTTGTTTTTTTTTTTTTTTTTTAAGATTTTATTTATTTGAGAGAACGAGAGCATAAGCAGGGAGGAGGGGCAGAGAGGGAGAAGTTGACTCACTGCTGAGCAGGGAAGCCAGATGTGGGCTGGATCCCAAGACCCTGAGATGATGACCTGAACTGAAGGCAGACGTTTAAGGCAGAGGCTTAACTGACTGAGCCACCCAGGCACCCCTTTCTATTATTTTTTGAGTACTTGAATGTGGTTAAAAGGTTTCTGGGTGTTTTTCCATGCTTGTAAATGTTTTAGTAAAAGTAGATGATACTCATTTCTTGAATGCAGCTAATTGTTAACTAAGCAGCCACTACAGATGTACAACACATTCAGCGGCGTTATTTGAGATGGTCTAAAGATCCAAATGTGGTTTCTGAAAAACATATTTTTATTGTAGTGTACATACTAAAGTCAGATAACTACCAAGTGAATCTACTAGAGGGTTAGATTACTCCTCCAAAAAAAATTTTTTTTTAAAGATTTTATTTATTTAGTTGACAGAGATCACAAGCAGGCAGAGAGGCAGGGAGAGAGAGAGGAAGAAGCAGGCTCCCTGCTGAGCAGAGGGCCCGATGTGGGACTCGATCCCAGGACCCTGAGATCATGACCTGAGCTGAAGGCAGAGGCCTAACCCACTGAGCCACCCAGGCGCCCCACTCCTCCAAAAATTTTAACTAGGAGTCTCAGTTAATATTTGGGGATACCTGGGTATTTTATTTTATATGGGCTGGTAATTAATTACATTGCTTCACTTGTTTGATTTTTCTATTTACATTTCTTTTTATAGTACTAAAAGCTGTATATCAGATATGAGAACTTAATGTAATTAAGCAGACTACTAAATTTTGATAATAACCTAAATTTCCAAAGGATAAATACAATTGATATTTTGAATTTATATTCATGAAGGAAGCATGTCAATTAAATGTCTGATATTGATTCTAGGATTAATTATAGCATCAACATTCAAAATAAGCTATTCATTTATTAAAATGAAGTTAGCATTTTATCCTATTCTGTATTGCTGCTATAAACCTTGGTAAAAGCAATTTATCATTCTATAAACAGTGGGGGTCCCTGGGATGGCTCAGTCGGTAGGGCATGCAATTCTTGATCTTGGGTTGTAAGTTCAAGCCCCACATTTGGTGTAGAGACGAGTTAAAAATAAAATCTCAAAATTCCATTAGTAGTGTATTTACCACTTTATTTTGGGTGGATCTCATGAGGGCCATCTATATCTTGTACAAAACTAGAAATTCTTATAGCTATAACAAAAGTTATAGTTAATGGATTTGTTGGATTTTCACTCCTGTTTGCGACGCTTTCAAAGGGATATTCTTATACAGTATGCTTTATGTGAAAATTTTCTACATATCTATATTTGCTGATTTTAATATTTTTGATTTTTCTTAGTGTCAGTGCCTAGAAGGAAATGTTATTTTTTTAAAGATTGTATTTATTTATTTGATAAAAGACACAGGGAGAGAGGGAACACAAGCAGGGGAATGGGAGAGGGAGAAGCTGGCTTCCTGCAGAGCAGGGAGCCCAGTGCGGGGCTCGATCCCAGGACCAGGGACCATGACCTGAGCTGAAGGCAGACGCTTAATGACTGAGCCACCCAGGCACCCCAGGAAATGTTATTTTTAAAAATTTCCTGGGGTGCCTCGGTGGCTCAGTGAGTTAAGCCTCTGCCTTTGGCTCAGGTCATCATCTCAGGGTCCTGGGATCGAGCCCCACATCGGGCTCTCTGCTCAGGAAGAGCCTGTTTCCCCTCTCTGTCTGCCTGCCTCTTTGCCTACTTTTGATCTCTCTCTCTGTCAAATAAATAAAATCTTTAAAAAAGAAAAAGAAATGCCTTATACGTTGTTTTTAAAGTAATAGGTTGAATCACATAGGAACAATATAATTGTGTCCTTGTATTTTTCCTCTGTCTCCCTCAGAGATACACCGAGAGGAGTCAAAGGAACAACAAAACTCCTGAGATAAGGAAATGGTGGATATGGTCATTAGAAATGAGATATCCATTTTATGCGATTCGGGTAATTTAATAGAACTCTTTTGATTTTTGTGGGAAATTTGTACTTAACTGCCCCAAAAAATGTCATGGTGTTTTTGTGGGTTTTTTTAAAGATTTTTTTTTTTGAGAGCATGCATGTAGGTGCAAAGTGGGGAGGGAGGAAGCAGAGGGGGAGCTCCAGGTCTTGGTCTCGAGGTCCTGGCTCGGTGGGGAGTCTGCTTCTCCCTCTCTCTCTGCCTTTCTGCCCGCTTGTGTGCTCTGTCTCTCTCTCAAATGAATTTTTAAAAAAATTTCTTTTTTTTTTTTTTTTAAATCCCAAGTAGACTCTGTGCTGAGCCCAACCTGGGGCTTAATCTCATGAGCCTGAGCCAAAACCAAGAGTTGGATGCTTAGCCGACTGAGCCAACCGTGTGCCCCTGTCATTGTGTCTTTAAAACCAGGTGTATATAGAGAAAAATTATGATTTCCTTGATTTTGGTAATATTTAAACCACTTTAAAAAATACTTGGTGCTTCTGGGTTTTTGAATAGTTAAATTTTTAAAATTACTTATTTATTTATTTTTTTAGTGAGCTGGAGGAAAGGGCAGAGGGAGAGGGACAAGCAGGTTCTTTGATGAGCAGGGACTCCCCACCCCCACCAATGAAGAACTCTATACCAGGACCCTGGGATCATGACCAGAGCTGAAGACAGACACTTAACTGAGCCACACAGGTGCCCAGAATATTTGGTGCTTCTGGGTTTTTAAACATTTTATAAAACAAATGCAGATCTTGGATTCTGATTCTTGAGATAACCATTCGTCATTGTATTCATTTTTGAAATCTGCTATAGTAGTTTAGTGACTTAATATAAATTCCTTCTTACAGTTCTTGAGATCAGAAGCTTGAAATCAGTTTTACTAGGCTAAAATTAGTTTCCTGGTTCTTTTTAGAAGCCCAGGGGAAAATCCATTCCCTGCCTCTTTTAGCTGCTGCAAGTGGCTGGAAGGCATTCATCACTTGTGGCCACATCATTCTAGTTTCTCCCTTAATCATCACATTGCCTGATACTGTATAGTGATCTCTGCTTCCTTCTCAGGGGATTTGTGATTATGTCATTGGGCCTACCTGGATAATCCAAATAATTTCCCCATTTCAGAATCCTTAATCACATTTGCAAAATCCCTTTTATCTAAGTACAGTCACAGGTTCTGGGATTATGAAATGGATGTTTTTGGGGGCCTTTATTCAGCCTACCACAGCAATTCTCAAATTCATTGTGAATCTCAATTCTCCATGCTACGCTCAAATTTTTTTTTTTTTAAGATTTTATTTATTCATTTGACAGAGATCACAAGTAGGCAGAGAGGCAGGCAGAGAGAGAGAGGAGGAAGCAGGCTCCCTGCTAAGCAGAGAGCCCGATACGGGGCTCAATCCCAGGACCTTGGGTTCATGACCTGAGCCGAAGGCAGAGGCTTTAACCCACTGAGCTACCCCGGTGCCCCTACACTCTTAATTTTTAATCTTTTAGTGGTACTTTCTCTTTCTTGTATGTTACCTACTTCTTTATGCCTTCCAATCACATGGTTCATTTAAGTCTCTGATTGAAAATGTTGACCTTGGGGCGCCTGGGTGGCTCAGTGGGTTAAGCCGCTGCCTTCGGCTCAGGTCATGATCTCAGGGTCCTGGGATCGAGTCCCACATCGGGCTTTCTGCTCAGCAGGAAGCCTGCTTCCCTTCCCCTCTCATTGCCTGCCTCTCTGCCTACTTGTGATCTCTCTCTGTGAAAAAAAAAAAAAAAAAAAAAATGTTGACGTTGAGACCATTTCCTGCAGGTTACCATTTACCGCAACCTCTCTGTACTGATCCATTAATAACTACGTTTTTGATACATGAAACAATTCTATGATTCAGAGACCTTGCTTACCAGTTTGTGAAAGAGTAGGAGAGTTGCAAGACAGTGGGCTGGAAGAATGTTTTCCAAACCTCTCTTTACATCAAAAAGGAAGAGTTTAAAACTACAGATAAGTTGGGTTCTACCTTTGGAAACTGATTTGATTGGAATGGGAGGGTCACAGTTTTAAAAGCTTCCAGGGTGGGGAGGGAGGCGCTTGGGTGGCTCAGTTGGTTAACTGTCTTCAACTCAGGTCATGATCCCAGGCTCCTGGGATCGAGCCCCTAATCAGACTTGTGGGGAGCCTGCTTCTCCCCCTGCCTGCCTCCCTGTGCTTGTGCTCTCTCTCTGACAAATAAAATCTTTAAAAAAAAAATAAAAGCTTGGGGCGCCTGGGTGGCTCAGTGGGTTAAGCCTCTGCCTTCGGCTCAGGTCATGATCTCAGGGTCCTGGGACTGAGCCCCTTATCGGGCTCTCCGCTCAGCGGGGAGCCTGCTTCCTCCTCCTCTCTCTGCCTGCCTCTCTGCCTACTTGTGATCTCTGTCAAATAAATAAATAAATCTTAAAAAAAAAAAATAAAAGCTTTAGGAGTCCCTCTGATGTATCATCAGGAGATGAGGTAAAAGACTCCAAAACAAGAAGTAGTAATTGTAGCTATTGTTTCCTTAAGGGGAGATAAATCTGGTGATATCAAAAACATTCACTTCT